>NC_068926.1:68726666-69029696 GCF_023091745.1 Budorcas taxicolor
GAGAAACTCTGAAGTGGACAGGCTGGAAGAGGAGGAAATGTTGCTGACTCACCCAACTTTATCAAATTGATACTGATTGGCTGGATTGGGAGTCTTCTTTCCATGATCCCCAGGGTACAAGCAGCTGAGGACTGAGTCAGGAGACAGCAAGTCACTGGAGGAGGGAAAAGACTGCAATGAGAACACTGGCCAAGCCCTTGGCTCAATGCAGACGTGGCCATCTGGGGGTGGTAACGCCCTCTCCCACTGATGAGAAAAGCCACCATTTACTGAATGCTTCTTGCAGTCTAGACCCTGTATATGCCTGAGGTCATCAGGTCCTCACAACCCTATGAAGTAGGGAGGATTAGCATTTCCATTCTATGGAGGAGAAACTCGAGGCTTTGAAAGATATAGCAAGCCCAAGCTGACACTGCTAGAAAAGCGCTGGAGCCAGGATTTACACTGTTCCATCAAAGACAGAAATACTCTTAATTGCAGGTTTTTTTGTTTGTTTCTGGTGCAGATCCCATCTCTGGTTGAGGAACTCCGGCCCCTGCCTTGAAAGCATGGAGTCTTAACCATTGGACCACCAAGGTAGTCCTTTAACCACCAATTTCCAAAGAAACCTATCCCTTCAAAAAGTATACAGTGACCAGAGCCTTTCCTCAAGGGAGCAAAACCCTGTGACACCAGAAATAGGAACACTCAGAACTTTCATAGGAGCAGAACAGATTTTTTCTACCCCAAAGAGACCCAGTGTGCAGCTCTGATGCTCTGCCTATCTCACACTTCACCTCATCTCATGCGGACACAGAAAGAGCTCCCCTTGAATATTCCCAGAAAAGATACATCACACAGACTGGAGACAAGGTGACCTAGTGCTGTAAGCAGAAAGACACGGTGATGCCAATGCCACCTACTCACAATGGTTAAACATGTAATTGAGAGTGACGATCAGAGAAGAGACAGCACAGGCACAGAATGGAGTAATCTGATCACAAAGGAAGACAGGGCCCAATCTTTCCCTTCATCCGTGGGAGCTCCCCTTCACCTTCTAGGGGCAGCATCAGGAGAGACTCAGGCAGACGGCCGATCCTGCTGCCCTGAGCCCGGCAGGCCTCCGGGAACTCGGCCCAGGAGAGTGGCAGTTTGTGGCTAAACTGCTCTGCACTGCTCTGTCATGCCAGAGTTTCCCTGCATCACCCCCACCCCCAAGGGTCTCTGTCCCCTTCGCTGCTACAGAGAACTAGCTATAAAATCAGTAACTGTCACTCTTTTAGCCAATATTTAGTGGCTGATACTAATATACTCAATCAACCAAAACAAAACAGTTAAACTGCACAAGAGTGGGACTTGAAATTGACAAAACCTGATGGAATGGTCAAATTCTGACAAATTTCCACCCATAACATGTGGCTCAGGACAAGTGAATTTGGTAAAAACAATGGACATTAAAGAGCAGGCGACTGCACGTGCAGAGGCTGGTGAGGAGAGGTCTTCAGGGTCCAGCCCCAGGGCTTAGCAGGTGGGCGTCTGAGAAGGGAGCAGGCAGAATGCTTACCCAAGGAGCTCCACAGGGGCCCTCTGGCTGAGCAGTGCGACTGGGTGGTCTGGAGAAGCCAGCCCCAGGCTCCCCCTGCTGGCGTGAGGTGGGAACAGGGAGGACAGCACCCACAGTGCTCAGGATGGCCCAGCATCACTCTCAAGCACAGGGACAAGGATGCAGCCAGGAGAGGGCACGGACACTAAGCTCAGGGTGGACGGCAGCCACCCTCGGGCAGCCCTGGGAAGAGCCCTGTGCCTCCCAGGCTATCTACACCTGACGTGAGGACTCAGTGGGGCAGGGCTGGGTGGCGAGCCAGGCCAGGTGAGCCTCCTTCACCCCCAGGCCCTCTTGGTCCTCTTCCCTTCCTCCCACGGCCAGCGGCCATGGTCAGGGCCTTTCTGGGGATGCTCCCCCTGTGGCTGCCTCTATGTGCCTCTGCTCACCCTTCTCAAAACCCACCCACCAGTCTTCTTCCCACTGCTGCTACCAGGTAAGGACAACCTGGGATTGAGCTGAGCTGCAGAGTAAAATCCCAGGCCCTTGGGACAGAAAAAGACAAGAGAAAGAGAGGCCTAAATCTGTCAACCTGGTAAAGTCTGCCAAGTCTCACGTTCACACTCTTTCCACTGGTGTAAAAGCTGGAGCCCACCCACTCAGTTTACAACAGGCTGCAGTCGTTTCTGTCATCGGCTGTGTAGTAAGAAGACTGCACGGATTCCAGCCAGTTGAGTGCTTTCTAAATATACCCTTAGTGCGCCAGGACTTCTGGCTGTGTGGACGCGACAGCAGACGCCAGTGCGGCTGTGAACCCCTCCGAGTCAGGTGAGAGAGGATCCAGGAACAGCACAGCAGGCAGGCACCCGCCACACCCCCGCCCACATGCCAGCCCCACAGAGGTACCCTGCGCTGATGGGGGTGATCAGCTCCGTGGCGGTGGTCACTTTGGCTTTCACCGTCATGATGTTGAGGTTCATGAGGTAATAGAAAGTCAGGTGCAGCACACTGTCATCTGGAGGCGAGGAAAAGAGACATCCTTTATCAGCTGACATTAGAAGGGAGTCAACAGAATCATAGAAAATCAACGACGTTTAAGATCTTTCACACAAAAACAACGGCAACTTAATATTGACTTAAAAAAAGTCTCTACAAATTCTTTACTCCTCCTCCCTCCAAGAAGTGGAGCTTCATTTTCCTCCCTTGAGAGTGGACTGGACATACAGACTCTGCTTCCAACTAAAACAACAAGGAAAAGAAGTGATCAAGTGATCACCAGGTCAGCAAGTGATCTGGGTTAATGTCACTAGTACCAAGACGCAGTGATACCATGGATCCCTGGTAACACAGGACGGTGAACACTCTATCGGTGGTGTGCTTTCTCCAAAACCCACAACCTCAGTCTAATCAGAAAACATCAGACAAGACCAAACTGAGAGTCTTTCTACATGATACATAAACCTCATCTTCCAAAGTGTCAAGGTCATAAAAAACAAGCAAAGACTTGAGGAGACTAAGGGGCACAATGACTAGATGCACATGAGATCCTGGATTGAATCTGAGAACAGGAAAAGGGCATTAGGGGAAAAACCAGGGGCATCTGAGTAAGTTCTATAGTTAATGGTATAGTACCAATGAAACTAACTCTGATTTTCAAAACTGCACTCCGGTGAAGTAATCATGTACAGATATGAGAGTTGGGCCATAAAGAAGGCTGAGCACTGAAGAACTGATGTTTTCAAACTGTGGTGCTGGAGAAGACTCTCGAGAGTCCCTTGGACAGCAAGGAGATCAAACCACTCAATCCTAAAGGAAATCAATCCTGAATATTCATTGGAAGGACTGATGCTAAAGCTGAAGCTCCAATACTCTGGCCATCTGATGTCAAGAACTGACTATTGCATAGACTATTTCTTGAAAATACACAGAAAACCAACACAATGGCTGCCCTTGGAACTCAGACCTAGGCCCAGGGTCTGGGAGGCTGGGGTGAGAGGGAAGCTTATGTCTGACCACTAACTCTTATCACGCTGGGATGTTTTATCATGTGCTCCAGTATCCATATGAAGCCAGTTTCAAAACCCACATTCTCTGCAGAATACAAAGTTCTATTTGTATGTATTAAATTAAGCAAGTTGATTATGTTAGTCAAAAGCTGCATACTCTTGGCAACTTGCTCTGTGTATCTGACCTGTCAAATTCAGAAAGATGGTAGCTTCATCAAGTGTCCCTGATGTGTCTAATGGTTTTGCTATGTTTTTAGGGTTATGATTCAGGAAGGGAAAATAAAGTCAAACTCCATGAAGAACAATAAAGGAAAACAGAAATATGAAACCAGAATCTTTCCGTAGGCAAGGGGGCATCGGCTTGCCAGACCCCAGGTGGCTGCAGCTGGCCGTACTCCTAGGTGTTATGAGATGGCCCAGACTATGGAGAGCCAGACCTTTGCACTTCAGGTCCAGCAGAACAGACAGCGGGTGCCTCTTCAGCATCTCCTTGCGCTTGTCGTCTAGCTGAACTCCCAGTGTGGGTCGCCGGCGTTTCTGGACAAAGGAGGGAGTTGAGCAGGTTAAGCACGCGTCACAGGAATCCCCCCTTCCCTCTCCCTGCCACCCAGGGCTTCAGCACTGGGACCTGTGCTTCAGCTCTCAGGCTGCCAGGACCCCAGCCGCCCTCTCTTCCACATCTCTCTTCTGCTTCCAGGGAGGATGGCACCTGGCAGCTAGCAGGCCCCATGCTCTCACCGTGGTCTGCTCCTCCTCGGCGTCCGAGTCGCTCTCATCGTCTGCAGTGACAGAGGGAAGGCAGCTGGGGGATGAGGGGACTCCCCCAATTCTCCCCAGAGCACCTCGGTCAGGGCGTGTTAAAGGGCTCAGGCTTTTGTCAATGAATTTCCTTAGAACAAATAATAAATCTGCTGTTTCTCACTTAGTACAGTACAGCAATGCAAGGAAAAGGATAACAACCTATAATCCCATCGCTCCTGAGTTCTTCCAGCGCTTTTTAATGCCATCCTAGGGACATCCTAAGGTCCTCCGCTGGTGGTGGAAGCAATAACAGTAACATGAACAACCGCAGCAGCTCATACATCTGGGGATTACAAGCCATGTGCTGAGGGTGATGCTGAGGGATCTACATGCCCGACTTCCTTTAACCCAGATCACAATCCTAGATACACGAGCTATCACTATCTTGCTTTGACAGTTGAGTGAACTGAGGCTCCAAACGTTGAAGAGTTTCCCCAGCACCGTGAGCTAGTGAGAAGCAGGGCTGAAATCCAAAGTCAGGGCTTTTTCCTGTTTACCCCGAGCACTGAGACACTGAAGCCAAGCTCCCTGCCACTCAGAACCAGTACGGCTCATTTCCACAAGACCAGAGACGGCCCTGGGTGGGGACCTGGTGCCCCCGGAATCAGCAAAGGAGGACGTGGAAGAGGATCCTGAGCACCACTTACCCTGGGAGTCCTCGGGAGGCTTGAACAGAGCCTTGGCCTCATCCACGCTGCCTTCAATCGCCACAGACAACATCTTATCTGGGAGCAAGAAAGAACAGCCTGTGACAGCTGCTGAGGGAAGGAGCTCAGCCACACAGCAGGCCCACCCTGGGGCCGCACTGCCTGCACCTGTCACAGTTCCTTACTGACAGGGGCTGGAAGGCAAAAAGCCCTTTCTCCCGCTGCAGAGCAGCTAGGCAGGAAACCTAGGTCTTTTTTCCATCATTTACCGAAAACAAGGACTCCAAGTGCGGATTCCTGGCCAAGCATCACCTGAGACTAGGTGTGAATCCTCTCCTCAGGTTTACACCAAGGCACAGAAATCCAAGCCAATGGCCCAGAGCCACATGGCACAATTCTGCCAACCATCAGAAAAGCTCTCATCTGGACCCTGTAACTGTTCACGTCCTAGGAACAATGGCTCTCCCCTCAGTTATTCTTCTGTGCTACACCAAACACCCAGCACCTGCCTGTTACATTTAATTGGAAGAAGGACAGTGGGGAGGAAGATGGAACCTGCAGTCTACTCTCGGGCCTCAGTCTCTACCCAACCAACTCCCAAACCCACAACTGGGGAAGTTATGTCACTGCTTGGAGCCTCAGTTTCAGCATCTGTGAAATGCGGATTTGACAGATGGGAGCTGCCCAGCTGGCTGATAAGGACTGAAAGAGCTAACACCTATAACTTTAATTTTGAAATTACTGAAAAAAATTCACTTTGAATCCTCACAACAACCCTACAGGAGAAATACTATTACTGTAGCCATTTACAGATGAGAAAAGTAAGGCTCAGGGATGTTAGATACAATAGCCAAGTAGACAAACTAGGATTCAAGTCTATTCAACCTGAGCTTGGTCCGTCTACCACAGAGCTAAGCATCCTGATCCCTGCACCAGGCCTGACAGCTCACCGAGCGATGCCTGGACCTGCCTTTGTGGAACTCTGCGTCTGGTGCTGAGAGGTCAGAGAGGCTAGAGCCCTTCTTGCTCCATTCAAAGGGGTGTACAGAGATGCAACATAGTAATGGGGGCCTAAAAGAGTTTGCCCAAGAGTGTAAAGAAGGATGACAGACTTCCCCCAAGGGGCAGGCCACTGACGTATTCCCAGGTGGCTGACCACTGCTTATCACTGACAACCCTGCAAGAACCACCACAGCTCGTCCCAAAGAAACTGGCTGCCCCCACCAAACACAGGCAAATGCCAGACTGTTCTTTTGACTGGTTTACTCCTGGAATTCCACAGTAAAATGGGAATGAAAACAGGCTGGATTTCAAACACAAAATAAAAGAAAATTACTCACCCTGTCTAGGGGGCTGGGAAGATTTCCTATGAGCTGATGATGAAAACAGGAGGGAGAACAGAGGGGAAGGAGAGGATCAAAGGGACCGGGAAGACACAAGAAGAGAGACAGTAATGTGTGGATGCCGCGGCTGGGAGGACAGGCATGCACCGATGCAGCGTGTCTGAGGTGGTGGGGTGGGGGAGGGGAGAAAAGTTTAGGTGCCAGGGGAAAGCTGCAGGAAGGCAAGAGGTAGGATCTCCAGAAACATCCCCAAATCCTACTGGAGTCACGGGCTGCCTTCAAGCTTAATAAGGACACCTCCTCTCCCCCGGTAATTCACTGTGATGACATGCGGCCTGTTCCAGGGCATGGCGGTGAAAGCCTGGGAGAGCTGGCTGGGACCTGTGTTCACCGAGCTTCTCCCTCAAGCGAGCGGAAGGCACCGATCCACCTGCCAAGCGTGCCTTGATGGGGGAAGCGCTTGGGAGCCTGAAGAGGCTGCCTGGGCACTGAACCCAACAGCCGACCAGCCGGGCTCATCAGAGATTCAAAGCCATCCATCCTGGAGTGCCCATCAGGTTAGTCCAGCCTCAGGCCAGCTGGTCAAAGCAGCCATGCTGGGTGGTGCAGAGGGGAGGCAGCGTCTGTCACCTGAGGGCTTCTGGGCAGGGCCCGGGAGCTTTCCTCGGCAGGCGGTGCTTCCAGATGCCTCCCTGGCCTCGGCCGCTGCTCCCACAGCCCCTCTCCCCTGCCCGCCCCACACTCACCACAGGCCTGCCCGTACGCAGTGGCTTGGACAAAGAGCACATAGAGGGGAGGCGGCAAGTGTCTGGCTGTCTCGTACTGCTTGTGAGCCTGGTCGAAGGGCATGAACAGGTACTCCTGCACCGGGAGGGAAGCCTGCAAGCAACGGAAGAAGGGATTTTCTCTTTGGTAGGCAGTTCACACAGGAACCTTATCAAGTTGACAGCAATGACAAACAATAAGAAAATGAACTTTAAAAAAAGATACCAAAGGAGCTCAGCTCAGCGCTCTGTGATGACCGAGAGGGGTGGTGTAAGGCTCGGAGGGCTGCACTCTGAGAGGAACACTGAGAGACAGCCTCTAGTGGACTGACAAATTTTATTACCCAGCTTCGCTGGTAGCTCAGAGGTTAAAGCGTCTGCCTGCAATGTGGGAGACCCGGGTTCGGTCCCTGGGTTGGGAAGATTCCCCTGGAGAAGGAAATGGCAACCCACTCCAGTATTCTTGCCTGGAGAATCCCATGGACAGAGGAGCCTTGTGGGCTACAGTCCACGGGGTCACCAAGAGTCGGACACAACTGAGCAACTTCACTCACTTCACTTCGCAGATATATGGTCTCAGGGAGCAGAGCATAAAGCAGACTTGCACGTAGGCTTTCTCGATAAAACAGCAAAGCATTTAAGCATAAAATACAGTTCCCACCGCCCAAGCCATAACATAGCTTTGGCAAAACTCTAAAGGGACTCTTATCGTGAAACAACAGTCCTTGCTCCCACAAACAGGTGGTCAGAAGGAAGCATCAAGGCCGGGCGTATGACCCTTCGTCATCGGTTCCCAGTCTTGGGCACTCGGTGAACGCTCATAACCTTTGTTATGCTTGTCCTAGCTTCCAACCTTTGTCATGAGTGGAGCAAATACATTTTCAGTATTTGCTTAAAGCCTTCCAATTCCTCCACAGGGTGGAATGGGGGGATGGGTGGGAGGGAGACTCGTGAGGGAGGGGATATATGTATACGTATAGCCGATTCACATTGTACAGCAGAAACTGACACAATATTGTAAAACAATTATATTCCAATTTTTTTTAAAGAAAAAAAAAAGATACCATTTCCCCTAACTTCAGGAAAACATGAAGTACCTAAATGTCAAGTGTGTAAACGTCTACACAAACACCTGACGAATAAAAGTTCTAAATGAATGGAGCTATACGCCATGTGTACACAGTGGCAGTCACTGTCTCCCCAGACTGTGAGGGGAATAAAGTAATTTCTGGAAAACTGGTAATGTTCTTCTCAATTCTGAGTGTTGATTACACAGAACGTTCACAAATGTGCACACGGTGAAAATTTATTGACCTGCATGTACATTTACAAGCTGTATGGTTTTATGTAAAATTAATTTTTTAAAGTAATATGAGTACTTCTTTTTGAAAGGTTGTATTCAAGTTTATAAGGCAAAAGTTCCCAGTTTCTAGCCACCAAAGGTAACCATTAATGGTCTGGTGTGAAAACACACTTTTCTAAGCACACAGATGACTTAGCACACTACGCATCCATTCAATACTCTGTAAATGAAGGCACGTGTACACATGAGATTATCCTCCATGTTCTACAACCTGCATTTTTTTGTTTCATAATTTAACAGATCTTTATGTCTAGTTACTCTGTCAGTAATAGGCTCTTCCACACTTCCATCACAACTGTTAGGACTGAACCATACAAGAATTTATTTACCCTACACCCTACTTAGGAACATTTGGAGTGCTTCCAGTTAACAGGAAAAATTTAAGTACAACCAAAACTTTAAGTTTCTGACTTTTGTCCTATATAAGTATCTGTTAATTCTATACCTAGAGTTGGAGAGAGGAAACACAGATCTTGCCAAATCCTACAAAAGTGAATTTTTAATTTCTCTAGGGTCCTTTTACAAAGTTCCTCCATATTAGCCATATACCCTGCTTTATAAAACTATAAAGATTTAAATCAAATCTGATTTCACAAACAAAAAATAAGGTCACCCACAAAGAAAGACATTGCACTTTACAGGTAAAAAGTGGGGACTTTCCCTCCCGAGGTACCTGATGGCTTTCAATACTAGTGAAGTTCTTTTCAGAGTAAGAGCTCTACGAAGCAGTTGGCCCCTGAGGTGCAGTCATGGGACCTAGCACCCACGAGTGTAGGTCCTCGCAGACTGCAGGCTGGTGGAGGTCATGCAACAGTAAACTCTGCTTACAGTCTGTGGCAGTGTTTCACCTGAAGAGGTGCTGGGTGAAAACACCCAGGTAAACGTGTATATGCGCTCCTGACCCCATCCTGCCTGCACTTCCTCCACAAAGGACACAACCTTACTAGGCCAGCTGTGCGCCTGCAGACGGGGCCATCCTTGCACTGTGCTCTAGGCTCACAGACCCGACAAAACCCACAGGGCAATGTGGCTGCTGGTGGCCCGAGGTCACTGGTGAAGGCCAAGTAAAAGCCAAGGAGGTGGCGGGCTGTGGGGAGACTCTTACCTGCATGATGCTGTTGAGACGAGGCTGGAGGCTGCTCAGGTACTCCTTCTTCACCTCAATCTCCTTGAGGATCTTCTCCTTGTTGGACAGGCACTCTCGGTACTTCTCCGCCAGCCTGTTGAGGGAGGACAGGGCACTGTCCTGGGATGCTCCCCAGGGACACACCAACACACCTGTTCACCGCCAGACTCTACCTAATGACCACAGTCATGATGAACTGCTAATGTTTACCTAGCATTTACTACGTGCCAGGCACTTTGGAGACCTTTTTATAAACATTATGGCATTTAATCCTTTATAAAATCGCTGGAAGATGGGGACCTTCCTAATCCCTGAAGGAGGAAACCGAGGCTCAGGCAGGTGGGTAACTTGTCCAAGGTCGTCCAGCTAAGAGCAAGCATGGAGCTGGGCTCTGAATTCAGGCCTGTCTGCTCCGGAGGCCATGCTCATAACCACTAGGGAATACTCCCATGTCACCTCCTGCTCCATTTTTTGCCTCAGAGGCTAGAACCAAAACTTTCACAAACATACGGACCCAGCAACTACAGAACCTGAATGAGGCCCACAGACTGGCCTGAGTGGGGATGGATTCCAGGTCAGAGCCACAGGAATGGAACTCTCGTGGCTTAGCCAAGGGCAGGCTACGTACTCGAAAGGGGTGTGATGGGCCTGTCCCATGTGCTAAAAAGCTGAAACCAATTCCCTAAGATCCAGACTCTGTATTTAATAAATTCATAATGTAGACCAAAGGCACAAAATATACTCAACAACAGAAATTGCAAGGAATTAAAAATACCACCTTTTCTGACAGAAAACAAAGCAAATGTGCCACCCAAAAGCACCAGAATTCCTGTACACACGGAAAAAGTCACCGTGGTGGAAGGGATACAACCATAAAATGTCTAGGGTGAAAAACGTATATACATACCATATCCTAAGAAAAATCTTGATTAAATTACAAAGTATAGACATTCTATTTATACTTAATAAAGAAAAGCTCTTTATTAGTACAAAAAGTTTTATATGTAAAGGGGCGCCTCAATGCATTATTTACAATAGCAAAAAAATGCAAACAACTTAAAAGTCCAATCCACTATGGAAACAATTATGTGACAATTTACAATGGAATGCTGTATAGCCTTCTGAAATGACGTTTGCAAAGCTTTGCAATACCATATGAATATGCTTATGGGTGGGAGAAAAGGCCAAAAAAAATAAATTTATAGTACAAAAGGTATTTAAGTCTTAGGCATTCAAAGTTTCAAGGAAAGGTTACCTCAACTTTCTTGTAACAGCCTTAAGCAACTCCAACCCCACTTACGGTACAGCCGGTCAAGTGTGAAATGCGAAGTGTGACTTAATAAAAAAACGCGATCTGGTCTTAGAGACCATTCTGCTGGTCCCACTGTGCTTTGCTATTGACCCTGGGACAGGACAAAGCACTGGCCCTGGTGAATACAGGTTCGTGTCTGTACAGGTGAATAGGTCAGGAAGGAGGAAACGCTACCTTTTCCGCTGCTCCAGCTCCCAGTCTAGACGTGCAAGGGTTTGCTGGTGAGGGTCTCCCATGGTGACTTCTGCCTTGCTGATATCTGGAGGAGCCTCCTTATAAAACTCCTCTAAGCTAACCAGATCAATTTCTTCGTGCTTTGACCTGTAGTCAAAAACTCAATGTCAAGCTGCTGTTCTCAGAAACACTGGCTCAAGCGGGCCCCCAGTTCCCCCCAGGTATGTGTACTCTGGCCTGGTCTATAGCCACTCAGGAGCCTGGAATCCAGGCTTCTCAGCAAATGTTCATTAGTAGGTATTTCAGTGTGAAGAGAGGTAGTTGGTGACATGCCATAGGATCCTTACCCACGGTGCCCAAGCTTTATACCCGTGATTTAACTAAAGACCTAGAAAACAGGCTTATGAAACATACAGACCTCTCCAAGCTCTGCAAGAGAGCTAAGAGATTAAATAATCAAATAAAAACATCATAGTTGGGCTTCCCTGGTGGCTCAGTGGTAAAGAATCCGCCTGGCAATGTAGGAGACATGGGCGCAATGCCTGATTCGCGAAGATCCCACACGCTGTGGGGCAACTAAGCCCATGCTCTCTAGAGCCAGCGAGCTAGATTTACTGAGCCTGGGCACCCCAGAACCCATGCTCAGCACTAACAGAAGCCACCACAATGAGAAGCCCGCCTACTGCAATTACAGAGTAGCCCCTACCTGCTGCAACCAGAGAAAAGCCTGCGCAACAACAAAGACCCAGCACAATCACAATTATATAAATAAGAAGAAAATTACTTATCAAACAATGTATTCATGGTCATAAGGAAAATGAATTAAAAAAAAAAAACAACCCATCATGGTCTAGGCCTAGAATGTCAGGCTCAAACCAAGAAATGCAATTTAGCAGGAATAAACATAAAAGTCTACATTTAAGTTTAAATTATTAACTATCTAAGCTTAACATGAGGAAGATTCAACATGGTAGAACTGATATGGAAAGATCTAGGGGCTTTAAATTATTAACTATCTAAGCTTAACATGAGGAAGATTCAACATGGTAGAACTGATATGGAAAGATCTAGGGGCTTTAACTGATATGGAAAGATCTAGGGGCTTTAACTATCTAAGCTTAACATGAGGAAGATTCAACATGGTAGAACTGATATGGAAAGATCTAGGGGACATGTATAGGGGCACATGTGTATAAAAAAAAACCCAATCCTTTTTGCTACATGAACACAGTAGCGCTCAGGTTGTATAGCAGTAATAACAGGAGCTGCCACGTATTACGTACCCACTGTATACCATCCTTCAGTTCAGTTCAACTGCTCAGTTGTGTCCAACTCTTTGCGACCCCATGGACTGCAGCACTCCAGGCTTCCCTGTCCATCACCAACTCCCGGAGCTTGTTCAAACTCATGTCCATTGAGTCAGTGATGCCATCCAACTATTTTATCCTCTGTCATCCCCTTCTCTTCCTGCCTTCAACCTTTCCCAGCATCAGTATTTTTCCCAAGGAGTCAGTTGTTCGCATCAGGTGGCCAAAGTATTGAAATTTCAGCTTCAGCATCCTTCCAATGAATATTCAGGACTGATTTCCTTTAAGATGTACTGGTTTGATCTCCTTGCAGTTCCAGGGACTCTCAAGACTTTTCTCCAACACTATAGTTCAAAGACATCAATTCTTCAGCGCTCAGGTTTCTTTATAGTCCAACTCTCACATCCATGCACGACTGCTGGAAATACCATCCTTATCTCACTTAATCCTTACAATAACTGAGACAGGGATCGTTACTTCCACTTTTCAAATGAAACGGAGGCTGCCATCAGGAAGCAGCTTGCCTAAGGCCACATGACCAAGGAGTGGCGGAGCTGGGGGCTGAAGCCATGCTGCCCAGGGTCCCTGGCCCTTCCACACGGCCACTGCTCCGCCACAGGACTACATCTGGCTGCGTTCTGCATTTGTTGGCTTTCATCTGAACAACAGTAACAGGTGGTGCATCACACCCTTGGTGTTGTTATACCTTTCTTATTTTGAAATAGTAGTATTTTTAAAACTTCTTGTGAATCTTAAACTAAGAGTTTATTTCCTCCATGTACCCTTCTCCCAGGTTCCCTCAATGATAATAACTTATCTAAGGATGATAGTCAAAACCAGGAAACTGACAACTTTACAACACTGTTTACCTGATGTGGATTTTACTTCTGTATTTCAGCATAATTATGTGATGAATTTGTGGAGCAGAGAAAGATGCCTCTCAAAAATCAGCACACACCAGACCCAATGTCTAACGTGAAATGGCTGGATGACATCACTGACTCAATGGACATGAGTCTGAGCAAACAGGGAAGCCTGGTGTGCTGCAGTCCACAGGTTTGCAGAGAATCAGACACAACTTAGCGACTGAACAACAACGTCTAACGTGGTCTCCTTCATCTCAAGTTTATTACAAATAAAACCTGACTCCTTTCAGTTTATACAAATAGGTCTGATCAAGCATGAACATGCTCCCCTCTCTTATTCTGTCTATTCCTCCCTCTTTCTGATCTTTCACCTTGGACTTGCCAAGAGGCATCACAGTTTAAGAAGGATACTGACAAACTGTGGTTTGTTCACCTAGAGGCAGCTAGGCAACAAGGGGTTCAGGTTCCAAAGAATGAAATCCATTTGCAAAAATGAACTGCTGGAACTTCAAAGGGAAAAACTGGGCCAAAAGGTTAAAAAGATGTAACTGGAAGTGAGCTGCTCACATACAGGTGCTCAGGAATCAAACTGATAATGCGAAGACTCTCCCTGCTGGGGAGACAACTGCTTTTTGCCAGGGTCAGAGCTAAAAACTCCTAAGGGTCAGACAGGCTTCTGATGTTCTTTGTGCAGCCTGGAACTGCTGCTTCCGATTTTCCCATTCAAAAGTGATTTATTCATCCTTTCCCCAGATCCTGCAGTCTCCAAGCACATCTGACTCCTTTTTAAAGAAACTCGTTCACACTGAGCTACGGAGGGAAAGGCAGTTTACCAGCAGATCGCCGTGCCAAAGCCCTGTGCTCCAAAACTCACTTAAACTCCAGACACTTGGTGATCTCCTTCTGCAGGTGCATCACCTCATACAACAGGTTCTGGAGCTGCAGGTGATAGGCGTCCACTTTCTGCTTGGCCTGCAAGGAAGACAAGGTCAGAGGGGAGTGGGACAAGGCGAGGTGGGGCAGGGCAAAGCACAGGGCAAAGCTGCAAACTCAGAAAAAGGGAAAGGGGATTAGGGAGGGGGTGAGAGGGAGGAAGAGCAGAGTTAAGTCTCTCAGCTCCTACCTCATGGGTCTGATCTCTTCCTTTCTTCAACCTGATGTGGGCTAATCGATTAAGCTTCTTTAGAGTCATGAAATGCACACAGCTTTGGATCCTCCGATCTTCTATCTCAACTGCCTGCTGGCCGAGAAAACTGATAAAGACCTTGACAAATGGAGCTGGCTCAGCTTCCTTCAGCCCCTCACTGCTGACCCAACCTCATCTAGGGTTAAGACCAGACAGGAGCTCAGAACCATGAGAAGTGTCGGGGGAGATGGAAGAATGACTGTATAAGGGAAATGCTTACAGTTCCCAGGCCAAAAAAAAAAATTCTGCTTGGACCAAAGTAACAGGAATCAAAGATGGAGCAAATGCAGGCAACGCACAAACCAAACCTGTCTCTATATAACGTGCACAGAGATCCAAACAGCGCCACTGCACGCCGTATAACTTGACTACAGAATTAATTTGAGCAAAAATAGAACTATAGCTGTAAAACTTGACTACAGTCAAACAGATAGGCTGTAATAATCTTAACAATATTGGCCAGGATAAGCACAAATAAGTGAGATTCCTGAAAAAAATATGGATTGTTTTGAATTTCTTACCCATAGAGTTTTCAGTCACACTGTTTTGTTTCTCTGGCCTGAAACCTGTTTTTTTGTTTGTTTTTTTTTAATTTAATATTAACAGTTTTTGGTCTCTATGACTTACTTGTATATATCGGTCTTATATCGGCAAGGGTGACTGATGGTATTATTCATTTTCTCCACACCTAGCAAAATGCCCAGCACTTAATAAATACCATTTCAATGGATTATCAAATTACAGTTACGGAAAAAAAATGATTAAGCCTATACTTTCATGACTGTTGTTGGTGACGGTGCAGTGATGTTACAATAAACAGGCAGATCTCTAGAGCCCTCAGGGTCTAATCCCCTGATGGCAGGACACAAGACCAAAATCAGGACGGGCTGTGACAGGTGCAAACCAGATCCATCCACGCAGACCCACGTCCGCCCACAGCCGCTCCTTACCGCGTCCTTGCCGCCCCTGCTCTTCAGGTCCTGAATCTCGGCCATGAGCCTCTGCAGCTCCTGGCACGTGTACTTGTACAGCTCATAGTCTCTGCCAGGGTCCCGCAGGTCCACCTCAGCCTCCTCACTGTAGTATTTACCTTCCTGTGGAGGCAAGGATCAGGCCTTGTGGTATGGGGAGTAAAAGTCTCTCCAGTGGAACAAGGGACACTTAGCTGAGATCAGTGATTATGAAGACCCCCCAAATCAGGTCTCTAAAGAATCTGGTCCTCAAATCAAATCCTTTTCTTTCTTCTTTTCCTCTTTCTGATTGTAAAGCAATGCATGCTTGGTGTTGAGAGATTGAGAACACAGTGAAGAGTATCAAAACCAAAATGAATAATTGCCTATAATCTCACCTCCCAGCCTGAAATAACTCATTGTTAATACTGTGGATAAATGCATCAAAATAAAATAAAATGGGATTACACTGTTCATGCTATTTAGTGCAATTTCCCATCACAATAAATTCAGATCTCCATTAAAATGGCTACACACAGATGAACCAGAATTCATTTAGCCAAATTCCTTCTGATGGGTGTTTGGATGGTTGAATCAAGCTTTAGCAGAAACTAAAATATCCTAATTGGTCTCCCAGCCTTTGGAATAAACAAACACCTCTCTTTCAACAGTTAAAAATATTGCATCTGTGTGTCTGAAAGTTGCTGAGAGTAGATCTTAAAAGTTCTCATCACAAGAAAAAAAAAATTGGAACTATGTAACATGATGGATATTAACTAGACATTTTGGTGATCATTTCACAAAATATACAAATATCATTATGTTGTACACTTGAAACTGATGTTATATGTCAATTATAGTGAGTAAAGTCGCTCAGTCGTGTCCGACTCTTTGCGACCCCGTGGACTGTAGCCTACCAGCCTCCTCCATCCATGGGATTCTCCAGGCAAGAATACTGGAGTGGGTTGCCATTTCCTTCTCCAGGGGATCTTTCCGATCCAGGGAAGATCAATTATACTTCAATTTAATTATTAAAAAAAGAACAGTGAGTCAGAATCAATGCCTCCCAAAGGATAAAGTTCTTAATTAATTTTAATTTCCTAAATCTAAAGAAAGCATCATCTTCTATTTGAACTGAAGCTGGTATGTTTTACTCTAGTTTAAAAAAATAACCCACAATCAATCAATACAGTTGTCACAGAACCTATGGACTGGGAGAAAATATTTGCAAACAGTGCACTCAACAAAGGCTTAGTTTCCAAAATATATATTGGCTCATACAGCTCAGTAACAACAACAAAAGACCCAATTAAAAAATGGGCAGAAGACTTGCACAGATATTTCTCCAAAGAAGACATACAGATGGTCAATAGGCATGTGAAAAGATGCTCAACACTGCTAATTATTAGAGAAATGCATATGAAAACTACGGTGAAGTATGACCTCACACGGGTTGTAACAGACATCCTTAAAAGGTCTACAAGTAAGAAATGCCAGAGTATGGAAAAAAGGGACTCCTCCTATACTGTTGATGGAATGTAATCTAGTGCAGCCACTATGGAAAACAGTATGTAGGGTCCTCAAAACACTAAAAATAGGGTTGTCATACGATCCAGCAACCCTATTTCTGGACATGTATCGGGACAAAACTCTTAACTAGAAAAGATACATGCACTTCAGTGTTCACAGCAGCACTATTTACTATGTCAAGAAATGGAGGCAACCTAAGAGTCCATCAACAGATGAACGGATAAAGAAGATGTGGTGTGTGTTTATACACACACACACACACACACACACACACACACACACATACACATATACACTGGCTTCCCTGGTGGCTAAGACAGTAAAGAATCTCCCTGCAATTCAGGAGACCTGGGACGATCTGGAGAAGGAATGGCTACCCACTCCAGTATTTCTGCCTGGAGAATCCCATGGACAGAGGAGCCTGGTGGAATATAACCTATGGTTGCAAGGAGTTGGCCGTGACTAAGCGAGCACGCATGCACACATATACACACATACATATACTCACACACAATGGAACAGTACCTAACGTAAGAAAGAATGTAGATCGGCAGCAATCAGGATGGACCTAGAGATTGCCATGCCCAATGAAGTAGGTCAGAAAAAGACAAATACCATATGATATCACTTATGTATGGAATCTAAACTACAACACAAAAGAACTTACAATTCACAGACACAGAGAACAGATTTGTGTTGCCACAGCGAAAGATGGATTGGGATTAGCAGATACAAACTATTATACACAGAATGGATAAAATAACAAGGTGCTACTGTATAGCACAGGAAACTATATTTAACATCCTGTTAAATCATAATGGAAAAGAAAAAATTAGTTAAGTCATAAATCAGCTTGACAGATTCAAGGATAGAGAAACAGCAAAAGAAGAACCTTGCTGACCACGAGAGCACTCAGGCCATAGAAGAGGTTCTTTGGGGACACGGTTCTGGTACCATCCCAGAAGCAGACGAGGACTGCACATCTCCAAAGACTTAGGGGCACGGTGCGGATGGACTGTCTTCATCTGACCACCAAGAAAGCTGGAGACGCACAGTATACTAGAACACTCGTTCTCTGTCCAACCACTAATCACGTCTAATATAGGCTTGTTGGTTCTTGGGATACTGCAGCCAAATCTGACATGGATACTTAAGTCTTGAAGAGCCAAGGGAATTCCAGGAACATGGTCAAGCAGAGGCCACCTGGGAGGTTGTGCCCACGACCCTCAGCTGCTGCAAACCCACAGCCAGGTGCTTGGCCCCAAGTTTCAAATTTCCCAGCAGCACAGCAGCCCCGGCTGATCTTACCTGCTCAGTGTCAGAACGAGTACGCTTCCCTTCAGCTGGAGCTCCATCACTTCGGATCACTTTGGGCTTTCGTTTTTTGCTTGATTCTGATGACATGGTTGTTTGGTAAAGTCAGGAGGGAATAGCAGAGACCTGTTAAGAGAAAGCTTTCAAGCTTTTCTGGAGTTGTAATCGGAGATTTTCCTGGAGTCAGAATACTGAAGTCTGTCTAGCAGTTCTGGCCGCTTATACTCTCGGTAAATCAAGAAAAGTCATCAACCCTCCAAAGCTCTGTAAAAAGGGGAATCATCCCTCAGTCTGTTCAAAATGAACTCGTCTTCCTCATCTCCACTGACCAAACTCCTCAGCCAGGCACATAAGCCTATTTCCAGTACTACTGACTGATCATTGTGTTCTGGACCTTCAGCTAAGCACTTTAAGGGTATGTTCTCATTTGGTTCTTAAAACAAGGATTCTCTCAGATACAAACAAGCATCTAACTTACAGGTGAGAACCCTGAGGGTCAGGAAGGTGAATGACTTGCCCAAGATCACACAGGTAGTCTGCTAAAGCTTGGATCCACCCCATGCCACAGCAGTGCTCTTGATCCATTATTGTGTCTTGTTGTCTTCCTACCAGGTCATCTGGTGATGCCCTCAACTCCCTGGTTGGCCCGAAAATTTAAAAGAACAGAACGGACATTTCACGGGGCTCTAGCATCACAAAGCATCCTCACTCTGCTACCTCTACTGACTGTCACCAGAGACCCCTGAGGTGGGAAGCCCTATCCTCCCAATCCCAGTAAATCTGTCACCAACACTTAACGAGGGAGCCAAGATCTCCTGAGAGTCCAGTCACAGAAGCCATAAGTTGGAGTCTCAACTCCTCCATCTCAGGACTATGAGTTCTGACACAAGTCACTTCCTTTTTCTCTGCATCTGTTTCCTCATAGATCAAATGAGAACAGCAGTCCCTACCTCCAGCAGTCCCTACCTCCAGGGTGGTGGTGGACATTAAAGCTGGAGGCGTTGCACTGGGGAAGGCAATGAAGATGATCTGGGAGCTGGGCTTCAAATGGTGCCCCAGTGGTTAATAATTTTGAATACCTATGGAGAAAGTTAATTCCTGTCAGTTCTCTTTAGAAACTTCTAACTGCCTCACGGAGAACGTCTCATTTCTTTGGTTGGCCTTTAACACCTACAAATGCCAATGTCCCTTTGTTAAGGAAAAGACTCTATCTCAGATCCTTAGACACCTGAAATCCAGTCACAGTCACTAATTTTTCATGTTCAATACATTAATCCTTTTTTATCATTACATCCTGCATAGGACAGTGAAAGAAGTGTTCTATTTGTGGTAGAGATTAAAATTTTTCTTTCAAAGTAAATTTAAATTTAAAAAATGACTCAGTTAAAAATTAATGTTAATTTTCCACAGAGAAGGGGCCCAAAAGGCGTTAAGTGTGGGAAATTCTGACTTCGACAGCACAGTCAAGAGTGCCTGGCACAGACAAGCGCATAAGACAAGTGAGCTGCGGGCACCACCACCTTCAGGGTCGTTTTCTAGAGGCTGCACTGTGGGGCCTGACGATGCTGCGGCCGACATTCTCCACAGGAGGAAACTGAGGCCGCGGCGCCGAGAGGCCCGGGTCCCTTGGGAATGACGGCGGAGCACCGGGGTTAGACCCGAGCCCGGGCACGTCCTCGCGCGGCCCACTCCCCAGTTCCAGCGCGCCCGGCCCCACCCCGCCCCGGCCCCCTCCTCACCACACGGCGCCCCGACGCGTCCCGGAGAGCGTGCCACTTCCGGCGTCGGGGACTCTGTGGCTTGCGCACCATAGAGAAGCAGAAGGAAGGAGCGCCCGACCGGAAGTCTTCTGTGGAGGCCGGAAGCAGAGCGCGAAGGATCCCTACGCAGCCGGCGGGCGGTGCAGACAGACGGCTGCTGGGCTGTAAGGGGACAAGGTGGTGGCGGCAACTGGGTTGTCTGGGCGGGTCCCAGCCGGCCATCCGCCTCACGTTACCCACTGAAACCAGGAAACCGAGGCTCTAAGGGCAGACTTGCATTTTGAACTTTTTAAGTTCAGATAAGGGCTCGTTCATTCTGTCCCCAGCACCTAAAGCAATGCCCCGCAACTAGTAGGCGCTCTGCCAAGTATTTGTCAAATGAATTTGTCGTGTGCCCAAGATAACACAAGAATGTAGTAGTGCCATGATCTGGACATTTGTGAATTTGCTTCCCTAACCTGGATTCTTACTACTGTCATAGTTACGGTAGAACATCCCACAATAGCGAGGACAGCAAGTTGGGGAGGCCATTAACCCCATCTTAACCTGCCCTTTCCCCCCATTTTTGGCTCGATTTGACCAAGGCAAATCTAATGCAGCATTTGACAGCTTCAAGTATTTTCTACTCCTGGTATGAATCGCACAGATGGGGTTCAGTACGTTCTACTTATCTGAAGGTAGAAACCGAATCCCTGGTTATGCTGTACAGTTCTGCCCTAGCGAGAGGCCCTCCCCAACAGAATCTCAGAGAACACAATACCCATCAGTGGGGCAGATAAGCCAGGTGGACCTGAGAAGCTGGCCCTGCCTGAGGGGTCACCTGCCAAATTTCCTTGTAGATGAAGAAAAGACATCATGGTTTATAGTAAATATTTAATTGGTTCCATCAGCAACTCCAGCACAAGTTTTCCTGAAAGGGAGGCAGAATCAAGCTACCCAGAGGTTTGTGAGGTGTGAGGATCACTGAGAAGGCCTCCAAAGTCACTGACCCCACTCCACACACCCGATGGCCCAGGAGAATGAGGGTAGGGCTGATAGACTGTGAAGAGGGAGAAAAGGAATTCGGGGTGAGGGAAATACAAGACCTAGCCCGTAGCTCTGCCAGTAGGAGAGCAGTTGGGAGAGCAGGAGCCTCTCTCTACACAGAAGGGCTGAACAGCTCATTCAGATCTCAACCTCTGTGTGGGGAGAATGAAGTGCATCTCTCTTCAGCAGTCCTGTATTAGAAGCCCCTCCCCAAGTGGTCTTGTGTCACCTCTGTCTTCCCCATTCTGTATTCCAAATTCTTCAGTTCATCCAAGTTCTAAGTTCTACCTTCTGGGTTCCTGTTCCATTATGTTTCCCTCCTGCAGATTCTTCTCAGCTCCCATTCCTTTTCTCAGCCTTTCTGGGTGGAATATGTGGACATCCTGCCAACTTAGCTAATTTGAGGGCTTTCCCTTTTGCTTCTTGAGGCAGTTCTAGGCTTTTTTCCAGCAGGAGGGTCTTGGCTCAGACTGTCCAGCAAGTGGGTGGCCCAGTGGAGTACAGGGAATTCCTGAGAGCCTGGCCTGGCCTAACCTCCTCCCAGACCACCTTTAATCACTGGACACACTACCTTTTGTGCAACTTAAGCTAAACTGAGGGTTTCCAGGGTGATGATTATGAACTGGTGACCTTGAGATGGGAAATCTTAGGAGGAACCTAGACAGCATATTAAAATGCAGAGACATTACTTTACTAACAAAAGTCTGTCTAGTCAAGGCTATGGTTTTTCCAGTAGTCATGTATGGATGTGAGAGTTGGACTATAAAGAAAGCTGAGCGCCGAAGAATTGATGCTTTTGAACTGTGGTGTTGGAGAAGACACTTGAGAGTCCCTTGGACTGCAGGGGGATCCAACCAGTCCATCCTAAAGGAGATCAGTCCTGGGTATTCATTGGAAGGACTGATGAAGCTGAAACTCCAGTACTTTGGCCACCTGATGTGAAGAGCTGACTCATCTGAAAAGACCCTAATGCTGGGAAAGATTGAGGGCAGGAGGACAAGGGGACAACAGAGGATGAGATGGTTGGATGGCATCACTCACTCAATAGACATGAGTTTGGGTAAACTGCGCGAGTTGGTGATGGACAGGGAGGCCTGGGTTGCAAAGTGTCGGACACGACTGAGTGACTGAACTGAAATGAACTGAGGAGGAAATGTGAGAAGACATAAAAGGTTGATGTTCCATTCAGAGAAATTAAAAACTGCTTCCTGCACAGGGGAAAGAGTGGGCAGGGAAGGTGGGAAGGGTCTGGGCAGGGCTGCAAGTCTCCATAACCCCATCATCCTTCAGCTCCCCCTTGTCTGACCTGAGCACTAACCCCCTAGAGTCCACAGGGTAGGAGAGAAAACCAAGACAGCAGAACTGGGAGCTCCTCTGTCCATGGCTACCCTGAAGGAGAGGGGGGAGGAGATGGAGGCAGCGGCAGCATCACTGGAGAGGTGAGATCTTCAAAGGGATCATGATCCGAGACTCCATGTGTCGCACCAGGGGGACTGCAGAGAGAGAGGCAGAGATCATGAAGGGGCTGGAGGTGAGCCAACCCCTGCAAACTGTCCCTTGAAGGAGGAGGAGGAAGCCTGGGATGCTGAGATAGCTAAAGCCTCCCGCTCTCCTGGAGTGGCCTATGGAGAGAGGCACATCTCCCAAGTTACAGGATATGAGGGGACTGAAGTTATGACAAAATGCAGCTTTCAAAATTTGAAGAAAATAAAAAAACGAGCATTGTTTATTAGTAAAAGCGACTTCACAGATATTATTGCTTAGGACAAAGCTAGGCAAAGAACAGGGTAGAGGGATTCAAAGGAAGAGATCAAGAAAATAATTGCACCAGAAGGGAACTGGCAGGACCCAAGCTGTGAGGGTGTCCCCCAAGGGGCTGAGGTTTGCAAAACACTGACTTAGTTCAACCGACTCATGTTACAGGTGGGGACGCTGTAGTCCAGAGAGGGTCAGTCAGCCAAGGTAACCCAGGTGGTCAGACTCTTCCTGCTCAGCACTGTTAAACTTGACCATGCTTCCAAATTTCCTACAGTTCTCGTTCAAGTGCAGATCCTGATTCAGTGTGTGTGTGGGGGGGGGGGGGGGTGTTGAGAATGGGCATTTCTAATAAGCTTTCAGGGGAGGATGACACTGTCATCTGGGACCACACTGAGAAGAATGAGGCTCCAGCTAACTCACCAGGAGATGCATTTACCAGCTGGTAAGTGTGCAAGCTCAACTGTAAGTGCCTTCAGGAGAAAACAGGCCCATGTTCTTTCTGCACTTCCTGATCCCCTCCCACCAGAAGTCCGCACACAGTGAGCGCTCAATCAGCATGTACTGATTCCAGGTGGTTCTCAAGAGGCCCAGCAAAGGGGCAAATGCCATAAGCAAAAAACGTGCTTGAAAAAACTGTGCTTCCTCTGTGCTGGAAGTCTGGGCTACAATTTTATAAATTAGCTCCTGGAACCCTCCCTCCAGTCCTTCGAGGGAGGCACCATCACCATCGCCATCTTACAGGCAGAAAAAGTATCAGTGAGGTGAAGGTGAAGGTTGCACTGTGTGGTCAACCACAACACTTCTCTGAGGCAGAGACCACCTGGCTGGGTTACTGCCCCTTCGAGAACTCACCTAGGACAGCCTGCAATCTGTAGAGCATGCCACCAGGACAGGAACCTATGAACTCACTGTCCTGAAAGTGAGTTCCCCATCAGGAGAGGTAATCAAGTGAGGCTAGATCTCCTTACAGAGGGGATTCCATTCTCAGATGGAGCTCTTGGCAGATGACTTCCGAAGAGGTGCTCACCTGTGTAGTAGACATTTTCGTCCCAGCCCCTCTTCCTCCAGGCAGCGTTTCTGGTCTCCTCCCGAGACTGCAGGTCTTTATAGGCTGTGGGATAAGGCTTGGGCTCGTTTCTGGGGCACAGAGGACCTGAGCCTATACCCAGCACGAGGCCCTCCTCCCATTGCCCCAAACCCTGCCCTGCTATCTCTTCCTCCCTGGATGCTTTTGCTGTCTGCTTTGACAGTCAGAACATTTGCTGACAACTCCCAAATGTATATCTCCAGCCCAGAACTCTCCCTCAGGTTCTAGACTCAAATATCCAGTGTCCACCTGACCTATCCACTTGACAATGTACCCGCTGTCCACTTAGATGTGTCTGTGATTGAAAGGTAATACTTCCAAGGACCAAATGTACACTCCTGACCCCTCCAACCTGCTCCTCCAGGGGTCTCACTAAGCAACACACACCTGCTCAAGCAGGAGTCCGGGAGTCCTAGAGTCTGCTGTCTTTCCCCGCCCCACGCAGAGAATTCATCCACCAGTCCCATTAGCTCCACCTCCAGACCAGTGAATCTGTGGGCCTCTCAGCATCTTCACTGCCCAGGCTGGCATCCTCTCCCACCCAAGCTAGTGTAGCCATCTCCTGATGCCCTACATCCTCTTTTGCTCCCCTACAAAGTGCTCTTAACATAGCACATGGCAGCCAGAGCAATCATTAGAACGCAAGCTAGGTCATATCACACTGCTTAAAACGCTGCAGCAGTCTCCCACTGCATTTAGAATATGTCCCAGCTCATCTTCATGGCCTGCAAGACCCAGTGCAATCTGGCCAATCCCCATCTTCCCACTCTCTTCCCCACTCCCTCCACCCTGGGCTCCTATGCATGCCTCAAAACCCTGAAGGCCTTTCCCTGCCACAGGGCCTTTGCATGTGTTGTTCTACTTGGAACACCGTTCTCTGACAGTTTGCAGCTGACTCGTCATTCTGTAGCTAAGCTTACATTTCACCTCCTTAGAAAGACGTTCTGGTCTATTCAAGCCAATGAAGCTTTCCATGTCTGTCTTCATTATTTCTCCCTGTCCCTTGATGATTTGTAAAAATCCGCAATTATCCTTCTTGTTAGTTTCTGTCTGAGGTGGTGTCTCCCTCTGCTAGAACGTAAGCTCCACAGGGACACTGATGTACTCGCAGTGTCGACGCAGAGTGACAGTGGAGAGAGGAGGGGGCCACGGAGGGCTCGTGGCGGGTCCCCGAGGAGGGGGCCACGGAGGGCTCGTGGCGGGTCCCCAGCCTACCCCAGAGATGGTGCACGACGTAGAGCTCTCCTATCTGTGAGAAGAAGCCGCCCACTGCCTCCTGGTTCTCCTGCCGGTACTTGATGGCCCGAGCCCTGGGGACGGCAGAAGAGTGTGGGGCCAAGGCCCGGGCGGGTGCAAAGGGCCCTCTGCGGGGACCCCAGGCTGGTTTCTCAGTCACGCATCGAGGGAGGAGCCCGGGGTAGAGCCCTCGGCTCTCAGAGCCGATCAGGGACTTGGGTGACGGAGGTGCGGCTGCCGGCTGTGTGTTCCACCCCAATGGTCTGGAGGATCCTCACCCCCTTGGTTGGATCGTCGCCTGCTCCTGGAGCCACGAGGCACAGAGGATGCCGTGTTCTCTGCCACAGCACCCGGAAAAGGAGGCCCAGCAGGTGATCAGGGGCCCCCAACTCCCTGGCACGACCACTCACCAGTTGTTCCCCCACTCGATCATGGTTCCCGGCTGAAAGAGAACCAGAGCAGAGGGGGGATGAGCCCCTACCTGGGACTTCAAGCCTCACTGTTGGGTGGAGCTGGCAAACTGTCTCTCCAGCTCCAGGGGCCGCCTGGCCTCCTTCAGGGGCCCTGACTCACACCTGAGCGTGCATGTATGCACACGTGCGTACACACCTCTTCTGAGGCCAGAAGCCCCAGTCCAGGCGCTGGGGCACTGGGCCCACCCCCCACCTCTCAGGGTCCCTGGACAGCACACTGCTGCAGGGAAGGGGGGAGGCACCTTGAGCTTGTATGTCCTCAGCTCGTAGATGTTGGGGCCGGCTCTAGGCTGTGGCTCGTTCCAGAAGCTGAACTCAAGGAGCAGCTGGTTTCTCCTGGAGAGCAGCATCTGGCTCCGCTCCTTTCGGAATTCCAGGTACTCCTGCGGGCGGGGTGGGGCTAGGCGAGCTGGGCACAGCAGCCAGGAAGTGCCCCACCCCCTAGCGGTGTGCCCCAGGGAGTGGTGGAGGCAGCCCCCAACAGAGGGCTGAGTCAGAACCAGCATCCGGAGAGGTGTGCCGAGTGGATGCCCACGTACCTTATTGTTCTTGAGCTTGTTCATGCAGTCCATGAGGGCTGGGTAGCCCCCTGAGAATCGCCATAGGTGTACTGTTTGTGGGGACAGGGAGGAAGGCACAGGTCAGGGGGCTGCGGGGACCCTGCCCTGCTCTGCCCCCACCAAGCTCCATGTGTATGTAATGGGAGGAGCCTCCAGCCAGTTCTCTGTAGCATCAAGACTCTCTGAGTTCCTCTGCCTTGCCAGGGGCAGTGCTGGGCAGGGGAAACCCCAGACACAAGCCTAGGAGACTAGGGTTTGAGCTGCAGCTCTGCCAAGTGGCCTTTGACCCCTCTAGGCCTCAATGTCCCCATTTTGAGAATAATGCACCCAACCAATCTTCCTTAAAGAGCAACAAGAGGATCAGAGTGAACTTGTACCCTAGGAGCTGCGGCATGTGTAAAGCTGACCTCATAGCAGGTCTGTGAGGGGTAGGCTGGGTCAAAGGAAGGGGCGGGTAGGCTGAGATGGATTATTCCAAGACAGTGAATTGAAAATGAAGCCAAGGAACAGAACAGCACATGCGGTATGCTACCACGTGTGTTTCAGCAGGGAGGGACATATCCAGAGATGCTGGGCTGTGCACCGTCTCTCAACGGAGACCCGAGAGACTGTGACAGGAGCTGCCCTGGGGCCAGAGAACTGAGGCTTCGGGATCTCGAGCAGGAGGAAGGCTTACTTTCCAATGAAAATTCTTTGCGCCATTTGCATTTTTTTTTAATCACAGCCTCTGTACTGGGTTCTTACAAATTCATTAAAATGTGGATTCCTCAGGAAGTCTGCTCCCCACCTGATTCTACAAGATGCACAACCCTTCAAGACACCCAAAATATAGACATGCTTTAAAATTCAAGTTCCCATTACTCAAAGTTCATTTCTCAATTAGCAAATACTTAGGAGAACCCAAGTACTGCAGAAACTGATTAAGTTGTACCTTAAAATGGGAAAACTGTAAGGGGTGCAATGGAAGACAGTTGGCTTTTTCTTACCCCACTATCAATGTGCTGATGATTGCTGAAACAGAATAAATGATTAAGAGAATCTACCTAACTGCAGATCACAGATTAAAAAAAAAAAAACTATTATTAGGGCAACTGAAGGATGAGATAGGTTGGCTTGTGAGATAGTGAGCTCCCCATTGCTGGGAGTGTTTAAGGGAAGCATAGAGGACCTTCTATCAGGGCCAGAGGAGCCCCCTGTGCTATCTGCAGTCTAATCAGTACTGTCTGAAAGGACTCTCTACTCTGATGGAAAAGTTCTACAGCTGTGCCCACCAAGATGGTAGCCATGAGTCACATATTTCTATCAATGGGCACTTGAAATGTGGCTTCTGTTGACTGGGGAACTGAATTTTTCTTTTTATTTAACTTTACCCAATTTAAATTTAAATAGCTGCATGTGGTTAGTGGTTACCGCCCGGGACAGCACAGATCTAAACGCCAAGGCCCCTCGGAGTGGCTGGGACGCTGTGAGTGAACCAAATTCATGTGTAGGTCCTCACAGCTGGTGCCAACCGACATGGGATGAGGCCTGCTGGGGGTATTCCTGAAGCTGCACGGAACCAGCTCAGACAAGAGGCCCTGTTCATTCTATAAATATGTACAGCCTCCTGGGGATTCTGTGGTGAAGAAAGACAGGCAGGGGCCCTGCCCGCTGGGAGGCAGACACAACAGGGCACATGGTCTAGGCTGTGGAGAGGCAAGTCCTGGGGGCTGGGGAGACAGGAGAGCTGCCTCACCCAGCTCGGGTGGAGGGAATCAGGGGAGGCCTCCAGGAGGAGGTGATGTCTACACCGAAATAAAAGGTGAGTAGAGGAGTGAGCCAAGAAAAGGAGGCCAGGGAGAAAGAGCTTCAGGCTGATGAAATGAAACAGGGGGAACAACAGCCTGGAACTAGAGGGAAAACCTGTCCACTTGAAGAACGGAAAGGAGTCTGGGGTGGGATGGTGCGGTGAGCAGTTAGACGTGGCGAGAGGAGACCTGAGGCAGGGCAGGGAAGGGCTCAAGAGCCTTGTGGGCCACCCCAAGGGCCGAGGGAGCCATCACAGATGTGAGCAGGGGAGGAAGCCCATGAGCACTGCGCAGAGAAGGACCCCTCTGGGCACCGCTGTGCGGGGGCATGGAGGGCAGCCATCTGTGCTGGGGGTGGGCAGCTCACCTGCCTGGTCCTGCTCCCCGTACCACGTGTTCCAGTTGCCCACGAGCGAGCAGGGGTAGTCCTCATCCAGGTGCAGCTTGGGCAACACTGCCTCCCTGTGCGTGGGGGGGCGTCACAGAGAAGGGGGAGGGCTCACACCAGCCCCCAGAGCCCCTGGGATAAGGCTTCCAACTCAGGCCCTCAGGACGCTAACATGCAGAGGCCGCACAGGACGTGTGGCTCTGAAACCTACAGCCCCCGGATTTGTGCACGGAGAACAGGGCCGGGACAGAGTCCCCCATCCAGGCAGGGGCGGGGACGGGAGGGTTAGGCTCACTCACGTCAGGCTGTTGTAGGCGTCCAGACACTCGGGCTTCACATTGTGAACTGTGACAGAGGACAGAGAACAGCAGGTGAAGCGACGGGAGGGGGTGTGGGAAGCTGGGATGGGGTAGCCCCACAGTGCCTGGGCTCCCAGCACAGCTCAGATGTCCCAGACCCTCTTCAAGTCCCCAGCAGGAGCCTCACAGGCCTCCGGGAAGGCAGGTCGGCTGACTCAGCAGCCACTCACACTGGATCTTATAGAGGTTGCTGGTCTCCTTCTTGGACAGCAGCGTGGAGTGGGCGTCCTTCCGGGGGTCCACCTTGTGTACGAAGAGGGACCGGAACCAGCTGCCTTCATTGTCCTTGGAATAGAAGCTGCGGGACAGAGGAGTTCAAGGGGGACCTGCTTCCATCTGCCCAGACACCATGCTTCCTAAGGCTGGTGACCCACTTTTCTGGGAATGGGGCCACGGAATCCCATGGCAGCTCCAGCGGATTTCATGTCATTGGAGCCAGCCACGGGGATCCTGGCTGCCCAGTTCGCTTCTTGAAACTCTGCAGAGCCTCAGGAGGCCACGAGAGGCAGCCCCACCTCCCGCCTCTCTCTCCAGCCTCCTTGCCTCCCCTTCACCCCCTTCCAAGAGGTCCAACACTTGGACCCTGCAACTGTATCCCTTGCCAAAAGGGTGAACCCCAAACACATCTGGCCTGGTGTCTAAAACCTGTGACAGCCCAACCTACGCTGGCAGCCCTGCTCCGGTCCACCCCCGACCTGTACATCCTGCTCTCCAGGTGCGCCTCTCCCTGAACACACCAGATTCTTTCACTCTGCACTTTCTTTGCAATTTCTGTCCCCTCTGACGAGAAGCCTGCACCCACGGTCCTCCCCAGTGCTCACACTACACCTGGCCCGTGCCTGATGCAGCCCCACAAATGGAGCGCCCGAGACACACGTGCTCTGTCCTTGAGCAGGTCTCAGTCCGCTGAAAGAAGTGGACCTTGGAACACAGTTACAGCCAGAGATCTCTGGGAGAGCCCAGATGAGTGAGCCTGATCTTGGCCCCTGGAAGTCTGGGTGAGCTCTCCGATGAAGGTGATCTGGCCAGTTTCCAAATCTCCAGGGCTGATTTGGCAGATAAAGGCAGATAGAGGGGGTCAAAGGCATCAGAAGGCAAGATTCATTCATTCATTCAGCCAACACTTAATTGACAAATACCTGCCCTGTGCATGTGGCTGAATGAATAAATGACATGCCTTGTTCAGAGCAGGGGGACCAAGCACCAGGTCCTGCCAGATCATAACTGCACTCCCCCACACACAACATCCCAGCCGGCTGGGGTTATGTTTGGGCTGCCAGAGGTGGTAAATCATTTTACTTAGCAGCAGCGATGAGGCTTGTAGCCAGGCCTGAAATACCAGCCTCCTGCTAGATGAGTTCCAGCCCAGGAGCCTGGCTGTGGGGGCCCCATCAGCAAGTTCTCTTCTTTTTCGAGCCTTTCCTATGGCTAGAATAAATGTCTTGCAAATCAAAGTATTGCTTTTCTCCAAAATCTGGATTGAGCACTGGGACTGATAAAATCTGAACAGCACCTTAAAAATGATGATATATTTGTATCAGCACAGAGGAAAGGTAAGTAAGGATTTGTTCCAAACTGGTTTTTTTTTTGTTAGTTTGTTTGGTTTTGGCCACACCAGGCGGCCTGCAGGACCCTAGTTCCTTGACCAGGGAATGAGCCCGGGTCACAGCAGTGAAAAGCATCGAGTCCTAACTAGGCCACTGGGGAACTCTCAGTCCCATGCCGTTAATACTGCTTACCTGGGAGAGGGAAGAGGAAGATGGTTAAACTTTTCGTTATTCATGAAAATTTTTTGTAAAGCTAAAAAAAAAAAAAACTTTTAAATATTTCTGAATTCATAGGCTTTCTACCATTGTGTGTGTACTGCTTCATTAAAAACAAAAAGGCACAAACTTCCCTGGTGGTCCAGTGGTTAAGACTCTGAACTTCCACTTCAAGGGGCTACGGTTTGATCCCTGGTCAGGGAACTAAGATCCCGCATACCACGCAGTCAAAAAAAAAAAAAAATCTGAAAAAGAATATATACATAAAAACTCATTATATATAAAAAGCCATTAAAAGTATATATATATATAAAGCCATATATATATAAAGCCATTCCTTTTTCCAGGGGATCTTCCTGACCCAGCGATTGAACCTGGGTCTCATGCATTGCAGGCAGATTCTTTACCATCTGAGCCACCAGGCAAACTCTACACTTCAGTGTTTTAAAATTTTTAATTAAAAAAAAAAAGGCAGTTGTCATCAGATGGCCAATGTGGTCTGTGGAAACTGGGGACCAGAGCCTCACTATGGCTAACACTGGCTGAGGAGAGCCTCTGCCAGGGACCCGTGATCAGCTTGTCAGTACGAGGATCCTGCTGAATCTACGCAACGAGAATATAACGTTAATACTATTCATATCTCCATTTTTGAGACAAGAAAATAGAAGGTCATGGGTGGGAGGGTTAAGAAACTTGTCTGAGGTCACACAGCAAACTGGGGCAGAGAGCTCTGGAAAGAGCCTAGAGCTCTCTCTTCTAAAGCCAGCTCCCCCGTCAGGTCAGGTACCAACCAGGGGAACTAGCATCAGGGAGATACTCTAAAGAAGCAGGTGTTTTTTAGCAAAGCCACTGGTGGAAGGACCTGACCTTTGGTTTGAATGTAGAGAGGCTGTGTCCCCCAGAAGGGGTGGTGACCGAGAGGACAGCAACTCCTACTCTTTGTCAACCAAGACCTTTGCTCCAGGACTGGGCCTTGAGTAATTTATTAACATCAGCATTGACCAAGATAAACAGCCAAGCGGCCAGCCCTGGAGAGAGAGCCTGGAACCTGGGTGCCGGGGAGTGTCCGGGAGCTCCCAACTCTTCCCACCTCCTCTTTCCTGCCTCCACATCTTGGTTTCCCCACGTGTCAAAAGAGCAGGGCGGCGCAGCCTATCTCCAAAGACCTTTTCTGCAGGTTCCAAGAAGATCCCAGAGAAGGGTCTGAACTTGAAGCTAGCATCTGTAGGTTCACATTTCAAGAGTTCAAATTTCACTTTTTCAGTGAAATCACAACATTCTCCTGTCCCTGAGCTCCCCAACCCTTCTCACCCTGCTCCCTATTTTTTCCACTGCTCCTTCTAACACACTGTAGAATCTGGGGGTTTGGTATGTGCCGTTTGCCGTCTCCCACTGGCAGCAGCCCCGTGTAGCCTGCGATGCTCTCTCCCTGTGCACCCCCGCTGTCTCCCCAGGGCCTGGAAGAGTGCTGGGCACGCGGCACATGCTCAGCCCACGCCGGGGGAGAGTGAAGGAGTGCGGGGGAGCTGAGACAGAGCTACATGAAAATGACGACATCGGGAGGTAGGAAAGCAGAGAGAGGGTGGACCTGGACCCCTTGTGTGGACTCAGGATGCAGGGCCCCTTTGTATCCCCCCCACCACCAGCAGAGTTACTGCTTAAGAGCACAGGTTCTGGACAAATCCAGGACTAGTCCCAGCTCAGCGACACCTCTCTGAGCCTCACTTTCCTCATCTATAAGGGCAACAGGATGTGCCTTGCAGAGAAAAGGGCAGACACAGCAGTGCAGTTAGTATCACTGTTCCTACCTAACTGATCTCCTGGCTCCCACTTGTCCTCTTTTTTCCTAACCTGCCCATCAGTCTTGTGAAGTACCATGGTTGTGATGCTATCTGTCCACCTGAAAATCTTCTATTGCTCCCTACTGCCTGTAAACCAAGGCTAGATGTTTCCACTGGCTCTAATCTATTTTGCCAAGCTTTCAAGTCAATTTCCTTTTTTCAAAAACATTTTTCTTTTTTATTTGTTTTTGGCTGCCCCACTCAGCTTGTGGGTTCTTAGCTCCCCAGCCAAGGATTGAACCCAGGCCTCCAGCAGTGGATGTGCGGAGGAAGTCCCCACTTCCCTTCTAAATTTGGTGACCACCAATCCAAGATTCCCTATCATTATCATCACCTAAGAACTTGTTAGCCGTCTATGGGGTCGCACAGAGTCGGACACGACTGAAGCGACTTAGCAGCAGCAGCAAGAACTTGTTAAAGTTTTTCCAGCTCCACCCAGAACCACTGCAACAGAAACTTCCGGGGGCGGGTATAGCAATCTGGGTTTTAACAAGTCTGCCAGGGGATTCTGACCCACACTCAGGCTTAAGGATCACTGCTCTAAGGTAGTCCCAATTTCTTTCTTTTTTCATGTAATCTCAGTAAATTATCCCACAAACACCAAAGATTCTGCTATCTAAACTATATTAAGAATGCCCCTTAGGCCTAGAAAAACCAGTTCAACCCCTTCCATAAAGACACCTCTCCTGGGACTTCCAGCAGTGCAGGGGGTGCGCGTTAGATCCCTGGTGGGTAACTAAGTTCCCACACGCTGCGTGGCCAAAAAACAAACAAAAAGCCCACCTCTCCTATTTCCCCCTCAGCCTGGAGCAGACATTCTCCACCCGCTAGGGTACCCAGCACAACACTTTTAGCCTGGGAGTTGTTCAACAAATGTCCGCCCCAGATGAGAACTTTAGAGACACACTGGCACTCTCAACAGGGATCAGCGGTCTGGTGCCACCCCGCGTGAAACCGCCCCGGAGTGTCCTGGGTTGACACACTAGGAAGCTCGGCACTAAGCATCTTCTGAAACACTCTTCTGTCTGGAGTCGGCTGGCTTTAGAAAGGGCCCATGTTTCTGTTTACTGCTCCACAAGTATGTTGTCAGGCTTCCCTGGGGGCTCAGACAGTACAGAGTCTGTCTGCAATGCAGGAGACCTGGGTTCGATCCCTGGGTTGGGAAGATCCCTGAGAAGGGAATGACTACCCATTCCAGTATTCTTGCCTGGAAATTCCATGGACAGAGGAGCCTGGTGGGCTACAGTCCATGGGGTCACAAAAAGCTGGACATGACTGAGTGACACACACACACACACACACACACACACACATGCACAATAATGTCTTTAGAAGAAATACAGGAAGAACTTAAGTCCTTTTAACAACAGGACTACTATGTAGCAGCAACAACTGCTGCGTATTGAGCGCTTACTATGTGCTGAGAACTGAGCTTCACAGTATGTTTTTGAGAAAAATGAGGCTCAAAAACAAACAAAACCAAAAACAAAATAGAGAAAAATGAGGCCCAGAGATGTACCAGGCCTTATTCAAGGACAATTAACCAATGGCCAAAAGGATTCCAATCCAGGTCCATCTGACTTCAAAGCCCACACTGTGCTTGAACTCCAGGAGCCCCACTCTGAGCTCAAGAGGCCAGAGGGGCCCCCTAAGGGACTCCAGAGAGATGAGGGCAGACAGAGATTGGCAGGAGGGGATGCTCCCACGTATCCAAGGTGGGAACCAGGGCACAGGTAACTTCGCAGCAGTCCTTGAGAGACTTGATAAGTATGAATCCAAGCACGTTCACAGCAATCCTGCAAAACACACCTGGCAGGGACCTCCAATCCTACTTCAGAGAGAAGGAAACCAAGGGCCCTAGAGGTTCAGCACCTTGTCCAAGATTACAGAGCAGCAGGCTGCCTACACGGCCTACGTTCCTCCTGTGGTCTCTTGATGTTCTGGCTCTACCACCAACCAGTTCTGTAAGGCTAGAGAAGTGAGGTCCTGCCCCCAGCTTGGATTTCCTCATCTGGAAAATGAGGGCATCATAGAACATGACCTTCCCAAAGCCCCTTCAGCCCTGACATTATAAGGGACTCGTGAAGACATTGCTTGAGACATAGGCCTGGGCAAGGGGCAACATTTGTTGCAAGTTCACCAAGCGCTGGGTACCTTACACAGGACTGCTAATCCTCAACAACTCTGTGAAATCATTCTACTTTCTCACCCCCATTTTACAGATGAGGAATCTGAGACTTCAAGAGGCCAAATAATTCATGCAAGATCACCTCACTGAAAAAGGCTGAGTTGGGTGTGTAGGTGCCAGGCAAACTCTAGGTTCTCTCCATGTCATGAGCTTTCTCCCCAATTACTGAGCTGTCAAACTAATCAATCCTAAAGGAAATCAACCCTGAATATTCATTGGAAGGATTGATGCTAAAGCTGAAGCTCCAATACTTTGGCCGCCTGATGTGAAGAGCTGACTCACTGGAAAAGACCCTGATGCTGGGAAGAATTGAGGGCCGGAGGAGAAGGGGGTGACAGAGAATGAGATGGCTGGATGGCATCACTTACTCAATGAATATGAGTTTGAGCAAACTCTGGGAGATAGTGTAGGACAGGGAGGCCTGACGTCCCGCAGTCCATGGGGTCTCAGAGTCGTGCACAACTTAGCGACTGAACAATAACAACAGGGTGGGTGGGGAAGCTGGAGAAGGAAATGGCGACCCACTCCAGTATTCTTGCCTGGATAACCCCATGACCAGAGGAGCCTGGCGGGCTATAAACCAAGGGGTCGCAACAGAGTTGGACACAACTTAGCAACTGAACAACGGGGTGAGGGCACGCGCCTGGCTCCTCTTCTCCAGCCTCCTGACCCCACTTCACAACATTCTGTAGCGTCTCACAACAAAGTCTAACAGAACTCACAGCTTCACACCCAGGCTGCTGGGCAGGACAGACCCCTGCCTCCTTTCCACAGGTCGGGGGACAGGTGTCCTCACTTCTTTGGCAAATGTTCCTGAGCACACGCTGTCCTGAGCCCTGAGCCAAGGGCTGGGGAAACAAAAAGATGAGGGGATGGTCCAGTGGGAGGGACAGGTAACTGTGTAGAGGGTGGGAAGAGCAGAGATGGGGGAAGAAGAGGGAGCCAGAGGGAGGAGGGCGGGGCGCCCAGGGCCAGGCAGGGAGGCCCAGAGGAGGGACCAAACAAAAGAGCAGGCTCTGGGCCGGGTCCAACCAGCCTCCCTCCCCCAGAAGGCCACCAGCTGTGGCGCAAGGACCACAAGGGTGTCAGGAGGCCTGGGTCCAGACTCGGTGCTGCCACAGGACGGCAGGGGGAGTGACCTTGGGAACTCCCACCCTTTCTCAGGCTTCCTTTGCTCCCCTTGCACTGTTTATGGTTGGGAAGCCAAGGGTCTGTGCAGCCACGGCCCTTAGCAATCTCCATTGCTCCCCAAACCTCTGACCCCCGGAACCAACCGAGGGAGGAGCTGCCTGTCGTAGAAGTCCCCGGGGTGCCCATCTCACAGTCACCGCAAAGGCCAGGGAAAAGGCCACTGCTCCCGCCCTCAGCCAGCTCCCACTCCCCACGGCCCAGGGCCTGCCCCTCCCATTCACCCTGTCCTTCGGTCTCTGCCCAGAGCCAAGTACCCAGCAGAACAAAGACGCTGCGCCCACCTTTCCCACCTCCCCCATTCTTTGCCCAGACCTCCTCCTCAGGCTTAGAGATTCGCCCTCGGCCTCTAACCATTAGACTGCAAGCCTGAGTCTCTGCCCATCCCCCAGGCCCAGACCCTGGCTCTCACTCTTGCAGCCCCCAGGCGCACCGCTCCGCCCCAGGCCCAGCCCGGTTCTTACCGCGCCGCAGCCACAGCCGCAACGTCCCTGGGGCCCGACCCCGGGCCCCCCAGCAGCCGCCGCGCCGCCGCAGAGATGCTGCACAGACGCGGAGCCATGTTGGAGCGGTGCAGGTTGGAGGGAGGCCCCGCCCCCGAACCCGGCAGCGGAGGCGGGACTCGGGTAAGCCCCGCCCCACCGGCTCGCCCGCCTCCCTCGCCAGCCGGGCAGGTGGGCGTTGTCCCCTCTCTTCCCGCAACGCAGATGCAGGGCAGAGGTCCGGTTTCTATTCCTTAAGCCTCTGCAGCTCTGATACAGACTTGCTCTGTGGCCTGGAGCAAACCCTTCGCCCAGTCTGCGCCTCAGTTTCCACCCCGTAAAATGGGAACATTGAACAATAACACCAAAGGTGCTTAAAGGGGCCCTCCAGGGTGAGTGGCAGAGGGTCAGCAACCCCACTTGAAATGGTATACAGTTCTGTGCGCCTGTGCATTCCTGCGGGGGTGGGGCACAGGTACCGTTTATCATAGTCTGAAAGGAACAGCCCCCTAACAACTTAAGACAGATGGACAAGGCTCTGGGTTGCAGGGACACTTTCTCTCCATCATCTCCATTTCCCTTCCCATCCCCCTCTACCATCTCTGCCTGGGCCTCCTGGAGCTCCATGCCCTTCTGCTCTGCCCCAGTCTTGTGCCTAACTTCCAAACTAGTCCTCTCCCAGCCCACGGTCCCCCAGGTCACAGACCTCAGTGGGAGCAGAGGGCCTGCAGACCCTATAGAGGGGGCAGCAGGAGCCTAATAACTTCCAGAGAATATGTGCATACACACGCCCCAAAAGACTGTCCACCTACTGAGGCCGAGGCTGATGGTAGTTCCCTCCTGCTACGCTTGGGGTGGAGGAGTGCCCTGGCAGGCTTTAATTTTGTGATTCCTTCAGCAAATGTTGAGTCCACGTGGCTAGACCATGTGCTGAGCCCTGAGACGCCAAACGTGGCCAGAACGACCAGCCCCCAGCCCTCTTGGAATTTAAGGCCTGGCCTGGCTGGGGAGACAAAATCAAACTGGTATTGACCCCCCTGGGGCAGAGACCTTAGACCTAACCCTTCTCCCCTCTCTTGCCTGACATGCTAAAAATATTGGCTGAAAAAGTGAAAAATATACACAAAAATATTTTTTGCCAATTGTGATACAGGCTATGAAAAAATAGGGAGAGCTATGAGGACTTATATTGGGGAGGGGGAAAGAGAAAATGTAAGGTTCTACATAGACTTTGAGGGTCAATGATAATTTCTGTAAGGAAGTGAGGCCTATACTATTTTTTTCCCCTTGTATTTTCTGAAGCTGCTACAATGAATATGTATTCTTTGCAGGATTTATTTTGAAAGGATACTGTATAGCATCATGATAAACAAAAAACCTAAATCAACTGTGATACACAGGCAGAACCATCAGAATAAATGCAATGAAGATATTGTATCCCTGGTGCTTTATAGCTAAGGCCGAAGGTTACTCTATGTTAACACACAGCTGAGCCCAGTTGCTCCTTGGGTTATCAGAAGAACCTAAAGCGACCATGACTGACGTGTTCCCAGACACAGACACTCAGGAAAAGCTCAGATGGGGAGATGGAGGTGCAGCAAGTAACATGTCACTGGTGTCCTGCGGTGGAGGAACCAAGTGTGGCAGGTGTGGAGAGGTGGGCGTGACAGCTCACTGGGTGGCCTGATGTTAGACCTAGGCTGGGCTTCCCTGGTGGCTCAGACATTAAAGACTCTGCCTGCAATGCAGGGACCAGGTTCGATCCCTGGGTCGGGAAGACCCCCTGGAGAAGGGAATGGCAACCCATTCCAGTATTCTTGCTGGAGAATCCCATGGGCAGAGGAGCTGGGCGGGCTATAGTCCATGGGGTCGCAAAGAGTCAGACATGACTCTTTTCATGACAGACACTCTTTTCAGCAGAGAGAGTCTGACAGCAGCGAGCAGGGCAAGCAGAGCCTTGGGCAGAGGAAGCAGTGTGTGCACGGTATGTGAAAGGGCCTCCAGGAAGGAATGGGTTCGGACTGTTCAGCATCATCGGATGTCATCAGAGGGTGGGGATGACGTGGAGGCATCTCCTCGCTCCGTACAAGGAGTACTTTTCTAACAATGGAGCGGATGGCCTTGGTGACCCATCACTGGACTGTGACAACAGAGGCTGCACAGCAACTAACTGGTCATTTGGTTATCAAGCCATGGGGAGCCAGGACCCCTGGACAGGGAAGGGCTTGTCCTCCAGGTCTAGTGTGAGAGGCCTCACCAAACTCTTGGTCTTCCTGGCCATCTCTGCTGGGGAAAATGAGGAAGGGCTGGCCCAAAGCCTCCTCCTGGTGGTCTAGGCATTTTTAAAATGTATTCAGTTTTGACTGCACTGGGTCTTCGTTGCTGCACTCAGGCTTTCTCGAGCTGCAGTGAGCGGGCGCTACTCTCTAGTTGGGTGCACGGGCTTCTCAGTGCCGGCGCATCTCTTGATTCAGAGCACAGGCTCCAGGGGGAGAGGGCTCAGTTGCCCCAGAGCAGGTGGAATCCTCCCAGACCACGGATCGAAGCCTTATCCTCTGCACTGGCATACAGAGTCTTAACCATCGGACCATCAGGGAAGTCCTAGTCTAGGCATTTGTAAGACCATCTGCTTTATTGACTATGCTAAAGCCTTTGACTGTGTGGATCACAATAAACTGTGGAAAATTCTGAAAGAGATGGGAATACCAGACCACCTGACCTGCCTCTTGAGAAATCTGTATGCAGGTCAGGAAGCAACAGTTAGAACTAGACATGGAACAACAGACTGGTTCCAAATAGGAAAAGGGGTACGTCAAGGCTGTATATTGTCACCCTGCTTATTTAACTTATATACAGAGTACATCATGAGAAACGCTGGACTGGAAGAAACACAAGCTGGAATCAAGATTGCCAGGAGAAATATCAATAACCTCAGATATGCAGATGACACCACCCTTATGGCAGAAAGTGAAGAGGAGCTAAAAAGCCTCTTGATGAAAGTGAAAGAGGAGAGCGAAAAAGTTGGCCTAAAGCTCAACATTCAGAAAACGAAGATCATGGCATCTGGTCCCATCACTTCATGGGAAATAGATGGGGAAACAGTGTAAACAGTGTCAGACTTTATTTTTTGGGGCTCCAAAATCACTGCAGATGGTGACTGCAGCCATGAAATTAAAAGACACTTACTCCTTGGAAGAAAAGTTATGACCAACCTAGATAGTATATTCAAAAGCAAGAGACATTACTTTGCCAACTAAGGTCCGTCTAGTCAAGGCTATGGTTTTTCCAGTGGTCATGTGTGGATGTGAGAGTTGGACTGTGAAGAAGGCTGAGCACCGAAAAATTGATGGTTTTGAACTGTGGTGTTGGAGAAGACTCTTGAGAGTTCCTTGGACTGCAAGGAGATCCAACCAGTCCATTCTGAAGGAGATCAACCCTGGGATTTCTTTGGAAGGAATGATGCTAAAGCTGAAACTCCAGTACTTCGGCCACCTCATGTGAAGAGTTGACTCATTGGAAAAGACTCTGATGCTGGGAGGGATTGGGGGCAGGAGGAGAAGGGGATGACCGAGGATGAGATGGCTGGATGGCATCATGGACTTGATGGACATGAGTCTGAGTGAACTCCGGGAGATGGTGATGGACAGGGAGGCCTGGCGTGCTGCAATTCATGGGGTCGCAAAGAGTTGGACAGAACTGAGCGACTGAACTAAGACCATCTTCCCATCTCCCGCTGTTTGAGTGGGATAGGAAGATCAAACTAGGCCCTCCACGAGCACGTTCTCCACGTTCTCACCCCTGACCAGATTAGATGGATGAGTCTCCATATCCAGGCCAAGGGAACCAGTCTAGCCAGCTCACTGGAAGTGCAGCTTTGAGACCTCCATTCCCACCCCAGCCAGGGAGACCAGCTCACTCCAGTTTACCCCAGACTGTCCCTGTTTGGACACTAAATGTCCCCTATCCCAGGAAACCCCTCTATCCTGGGCAAACTGGGATGTAGGATCATCCTAATCGTGGCTCTTTCCCTCTCCCTGGCTCACACATCCACTCCACCCCCAGAATCTTTTCCTCATTTAACTAACCCCATTGACTCTGCTGGAAGGAGCAGGGCAGGGGGGCTGACTGCGTGGCACTCAGTGACATGCAATGCCTGTTAACTCAGCACCTGGTAGGAATGGGTCCCTGCCCCATGGACCGTGCATTCTGGGCAGTAAACCAGATGGATGTTGGAAGACAATTCTGCAAGTAAGGAGTAATATAATTAGACCATTTCCAATTACTGTGGAATAAATTATCCCAAAATTTAGCAGCTTGAAACAATGAACATTTATGAGCTCACACGGTTCCAAATGGGTCAGGAATTCACGAATGAGTGGCTGGCTGGGCTACTTCTGGCTCAGGGTCTTTCACCGCATTGCAGTCAAGATGTTGGCTTGGGCTATGGTCATCTGAAGGCCTGATGGAGGCTGTGGGATCTGCTTCCGAGGTGGGCCGCTCACACACCTAGCAAGTCAGCGCTGGTTGTTGGGGGCTCCTGGCCGGTGACCTCAGTTCTTTGCCACGTGGGCCTCCCCAAGTGCTGCGTGCGTGTCTTCACCACATGGCAGGTGACATCCCCCAGAGTGAGTGATCCAGGAGAGAGTAAGTGGGAACCTTCGAGGACTTTGTGAACCGACCTTGGAAATCATACCCTGTCATTTCTGAATATCTCTTTGGTGACACAGGTCAGCCCTGCTCAGTGTGGGAGGGGGTCTTACAAGGATGTCAATACCAACATGTAAGTTTCCTAGGAGGAATCTTCCCTGAGGGTCCAGTGGTTAAGAATCTGTCTTGCAATGCAGGGGACATGGAGAGGTTTGATCCCTTCCTGGTCCGGGAAGATCCCACAGGCTGAGGAGCAACTAAGCCCGTGTACTACAACTACTGAATCCCATGTGCTCTAGGGCCTGCGTGCCGTAACAAGAGAAGCCACCAAAGTGAGAAACCTGCGCTTTGCTACTAGAGGCCAGCACCCGCTCACCACAAGCGGAGAAAGCCCACACGTAGCAACGAAGACCCAGGACATCCAGAAATTTTAAAAAAAGTAAAAAAGATTCTTGGTGGCTGGCTCCTACAGTTAGGTTGTGCCCTGGGCCCAGCTTAATTACTGGGATTGGACTCAGACATCCAAGCCACCTTCTATGAGCATGTCTCCCCAGCATCACTGTTTTTCTGTCCTAGGGTCTCTCCCTCCCCTACCTCTCTGAGGTCCCCACCCGCCCACTAGAGTCTGTGACATCTCTTTCTCCTGGACCTGTTCATCCTCCCCTCTTGACAGGGAGCTGACCCATTTTTTTCTCCCTCCGTCCCTCTTTTCCCAAAGCCGTCCTCATGGAATTTACCTTCATAACTCGTTGCCAAGCCCTGCTGCCCAGTCTGTGAAATGAAAAGACAGGAACCGGGGACAAAGACAGATGGAGCAAAAAGGAGCAGGCAGGTTCATAAGTGTAAAATATGGACACACCTGTCATCGTCTATTCCCTGGGACGAATAGATCATCACGGAGTGGGCTGCAGAAGAGCAGAGAGACAAAGCAGCCAGCCGTGGCAGTGCCACCAGCTCCTTAGTGATGGGCTTTCATGCCCGGGCCCTACTGCTCTCTAGAATTGCATCCTCCAGCCATGAGACCCCCAAACAGGAGCGACAGGACAAGAAAGCTTTTATGTCTCAGCTCAGGCATGAGCCACACTGCCAAGTCCCAGCCTTTCTGCAGGATAAGTCATATGCAGACATGAATTATGGGACTTTGACATAGGGCCACATAAAAACATGATCAAAGTGCCACTCCATGTATACATATTGGAAATCATACAAACGCCAGAGAAAGAAAACATTTTGCCTTGTTAAATACCAAATCACTTCAAGGCTGTCAGCGTGGAATGAATGATAAACTGCGTTCACTCTGCTGCCACCGGGCCGCGCCGCTACAGCTGAGAAACAACCACATTCTGTGTCAATTCAGAGCAAAGCACACCGTTGTTAGTGTGCTTTGGACTCCAGCAACTGCTTTTTGTGTGCTGAGCTGTTATTTTGCTGTTCACTGTCATTTAAACCCACTTTAAAAAGCTATAAAAATGTTGTTCAATAACATCACTCACAAACTAGGTATGCCAATGCTGAAAATCACACCCCCAAATCAATACTTTGGAGCATCTATCGGATGTGATAAAACACCCTCAGAGAAGACTGAACCAGCTCTGGGACAGGTGCTGCTGTAAATGTAGGACAGTGTCCACAGGTAGAGATAATGCTGCAAAGATACAGAGCAAAAATATGGGGGACTTCCCCAGTGGTCCAGTGGCTAAGACTCTGAGCTCCCAATGCAGGGGCCCCGTGCTCAATCCCTGGTCAGGGAACTGGATACTACACGCCACAACTAAGAATTCACAAGCTGTAACTAAAGATCCCACGTGCCACAACTAAGACCTCAGTTAGTTCAGTTCAGTTCAGTCGCTCAGTCGTGTCGACTCTTTGCGACCCCATGAATCGCAGCATGCCAGGCCTCTCTGTCCATCACCAACTCCCAGAGTTCACTCAGACTCACATCCATCGAGTCAGTGATGCCATCCAGCCATCTCATCCTCTGTCGTCCCCTTCTCCTCCTGCCCCCAATCCCTCCCAGCATCAGAGTCTTTTCCAATGAGTCAACTCTTCGCATGAGGTGGCCAAAGTACTAGAATTTCAGCTTTAGCATCAACTAAGACCTGGTGCAGCCAAATAAACAATAAATTTTTTTATAAAAGCAAAAGTATGGTAAGATGGGCTGTTGATTCATGAGCTCTGTGTGTGCGCATTTTATTGCTCCTTCACATTCATTCCTACGGGGAAACATGAGTTTTTAATACAACATTTTGAATCATGTGAAGCTTATAGAAGCCATCCTTCCTGAAAAATGTGACTTCCCTGGACCTCCTCAGATATCCTGGCATAAATACAGCTCCTGGAGCCCACCCCTAGAAGGGAAATGTTATGGGTTGAATTGTATCCTGTGAAATAACAGAAAACCTTTAGTCTCTGCCTCCAGTTCCCAGCACTGAGCTCCTAAAGCTCTTGTAATTACCTAAGTGATAAAATCACCAGGAGCCCTTCCTGTTCAGATATTTGGTCTTGGACCCTGGTTCCTGACACAGAGCCTCTAAATCACTGGGAACTGCCTGGGTGATGGGAACATCGTTTGCTCTAATGAGGTAATGCTTTGTGGGCTCCTGCATGGGGTGGTTGCTGTCGTTTAGTTGCTAAGTCGTGTCCAACTCTTTGCCACCCCGTGGACTGCAGCCCACCAGGCTCCTCTGTCCATGGGGTTTTCCAGGCAAGAATACTGGAGTGGGTTGTTATTTCCTTCTCCAGGGGATCTTCCTCACCCAGGAATCAAACCTGGGTCTCCTGCATTGCAGGCAGATTCTTTACCACTGAGCCACCAAGGAAGCCCCTTGAACAGGGGCTAGACTAGAGAGATTAAGCCGTCGTTAGAAGTATGAGGCTTTTAGCTTTTCCAGCCCACATCCTCCTGGAAGGGGAAGAAAGCTGGAAACTGAGCTGATAATGGGTCACGCCTACATGAGGAAGCCTCCACAAAAATCCCAAAAGTATGGGTGGGGTTTAGGGAGCTTCCAGGTTGGTGAACACATTCACATGCATAAGTATGAATAGGCATAAGCATGAATTTTAGGCAGTCGCTTTTCAGTGCCTGCTGTAGACAAGACCCCTTGTAACTTGCAGCACGCTGTCCTTGGAAGTCCATGGGCCCAGGCTAAACACCTGGGTTTGGGATCCAGGTTGTTTCTCTATTTGGTTGTGTAGTCTTTGGCCAATCACTCAGATTTAGGTCCCTCTGTTTTCTTAACAGTCAAATGGGCATAATAACCTACATAATGATGAGAATTAAATCAAATGCATGCATATGAAAATGAACCCCAGTTAAAGTTCCACTTATGTGTGCTGTGAGGCTTTGCTATTTGCAATCCCATTTCCTATTCTCCTCATTAAAAAAAAAAATTATTTATTTGTCTATGTTGGGTCTTAGCTGATGTAGGCTCCAGGGCACACAGGCTCAATAGCTGTGGCGTGTGGGCTCAGTTGCCTGTGGGATCTTAGTTGCCCAGCCAGGGATTGAACCCACTTCCCCTGCATTGCAAGGCAGATTCTTAACCACTGAACCACTGGTAAGTCCCCTTATTCTCCCCATTTTAAGTGTGGATAAAACCCAGAAATGGTAAAGACCTTTTCAAGGTTGCACAGCATGTTAGACACAGAGGGCACTCAATAAATATTACCTTGCATTTAAGAGAGGCTTTTAAACATGTCATATTATTATTATGCCCATTTTTACAGATGAGGTAACTGAGGCTCAGAGAAGCTAAATTATGCCCAAGGGCAAGGTAAGGTAGAAATTCCTACTCAGGTCTGCCTGCTTCCAACACTGCAGGTGACAGCCTGGGCAAATTCAAGGATCTTCGACCCCAGGCCAGAAATGAAGAGAGAGAACACCGCTGAGGAGGCTCTCTACAAGGGTCCCGAGGCCTCATAGGCTCTTACTCACCCTTATTCAGATAGGAGCTGTTATCTGCAGATGCTTTCATCCAGGCTCAGGGCTTCAAGGAGGCACGTTGGAACATCCCAGCTATGACCTCAGAAGCCTTAGGTCCCAGGTCGCACAACCTTGACCTTCCCATATAGGGGACATTCGGCACTTCCTGATTGTCACAACCAAAAAAATAATCTCCAGATACTGCCAAATGCCCTCTTGGAGGGAAAAGATGTCACCTGGAACACCACTGATCTAAAAGAATGAAGGAACAAAATGTAAGTCAGGTGAGATCTGGGTTAAAACAGCCCTATATACACAAGGAGATCCAACCAGTCCATCCTAAAGGAGATCAGCCCTGGGTGTTCATTGGAAGGACTGATGCTGAAGCTGAAACTCCAATACTTTGGCCACCTCATGCGAAGAGTTGACTCATTGGAAAAGACTGATGCTGCGAGGGATTGGGGGCAGGAGGAGAAGGGGATAACAGGATGAGATGGCTGGATGGCATCACCGACTCCATGGACATGAGTTTGAGTGAACTCTGGGAGTTGCTGATGGACAGGGAGGCCTGGCGGGCTACAGTTCATGGGGCTGCAAAGAGTCAGACACGACTGAGCGACTGAAGTGAACTGAACTGAACTGATATGCACATTGCAAATCTACCAATCATGCTTTGGGGTAAATTACTTCATTTCACCCTTATCCAGTTTCCCCACATATAAACAAGGGATATATACCTACCAAGTTGGGTTTTGATAAAGATCAGAAGTAAAGAATTCATAGCACTTTGCAAAGTACCTTATGTAAGCACTTAAATATATGGCAGCTATTAACATTGTTCCCATAGTTTGAGACTGTATTTCCTCATGTCCTTCCCTTATTTATGCAACAGATATTTAGTAACTGGTGTCTGTATGTCAGGTCTTTCTTAGCGAGCCCTACCTAAATTTTTCCTTCTCAAAACCTTATCTGCTACCTGGTATTACTGTCTCTATTTATTCTTTGTGAACAGCACTTTTAATGCCAGCATAATATTCTACCACATCTATTTTGACTCATGGCCCTGGCCTCCCTTCTGAGGTCCAGACCCACACATCTGCCTGGAGGTCCCCCAGGAATTTCAACAGTATGTCTGGCCAATTAGCCCAGCGCTTAGCACCTAGTAAGCCTTCCATAAAATAAGCTATTACTGGCCATTGCTGTCATCTTTAGCCCCTGCTCTCTGATCCACCTCCTCATGCTACTCCTCAGTGGGTTCCCAAAGTCACTTATTTTCTGCCAGCAATATTGGCCCTGGGTTAAAGCCCTGATTAGTCGTCCCTATGGGGAGCCTATAGGAGAATCCAGCCTGGTTTTCCCACCTGCGGGGATGAACCAAAGCAATGAAAATAAAGACACTCCCATGCTAAGCCCACAGTGCCTTAAACAATCAGTTTGGTGGGGAAAATTTGCTAGCAGTTGGCAGGCGCAGGACATAAAGTTCCCCCAAAGCAGCCTGGCATCCTTGCCGGGTGTGCCAGCCAATGATTCCTGGGGCCTGGTGGGTACTTCACAGGCACCGCAGGGGCCCACAGGGAAGAGCAAATTTATGCTATTAGTATAGTTATAGCAACAGCCTCTGCTAAGTGCTCTCGAACTGTAGTTCACCATCTCAGGGCTGAAACAGGCAATTTAGAAGCCACCAACGGTTTTTCCAGTAGTCATGCACAGATGTCAGAGTTGGACCATAAAGAAAGCTGAGTGCCAAAGAATTGATGCTTTAAACTGTGGTGCTGGAGAAGACTCTCAAGAGTCCCTTGGACAGCAAGGAGATCAAACCAGTCCATCCTAAAGGAAATTGACCCTGAATAGTCATTGGAAAAACTGATGCTGAAGCACCAATACTTTGGCCACCTGATGCGAACAGCCAACTCACTGGAAAAGCCCCCGATGCTGGGAAAGGTTGAGGGCAGGAGAAGAAGGAGGCAGCAGAGGATGAGATGGTTGGATGGCATCACTGACTTAAGGGATGTGAATTTGAGCAAACTCCAGAACATGGTGAAGGACAGGGAAGCCTGCAGTCCGTGGGGTCGCAGAGTTGGACACGACTTAGTGCCTGAACACCACCAACCAGGGGAGGAGAGCAGAGTAAAAGACCAGCAGCCTCTGGTGGGACAGGCTTGGGTTTAAGTCCCAGCTTTGCCTCTTGATGAAAGTGAAAGTGGAGAGTGAAAAAGTTGGTCTAAAGCTCAACATTCAAAAAACGAAGATCATGGCATCCGGTCCCATCACTTCATGGAAAATAGATGGGGAAACAGTGTAAACAGTGTCAGACTTTATTTTTTGGGGCTCCAAAATCACTGCAGATGGTGACTGCAGCCATGAAATTAAAAGACGCTTACTCCTTAGAAGAAAAGTTATGACCAACCTAGATAGTATATTCAAAAGCAGAGACATTACTTTGCCGACTAAGGTCCCTCTAGGCAAGGCTATGGTTTTTCCAGTGGTCATGTATGGATGTGAGAGTTGGACTGTGAAGAAGGATGAGCGCTGAAGAATTGATGTGTTTGAACTGCGGTGTTAGAAAAGACTCTTGAGAGTCCGTTGGACTGCAAGGAGATCCAACCAGTCCATTCAGAAGGAGATCAGCCCTGGGATTTCTTTGGAAGGAATGATGCTAAAGCTGAAACTCCAGTACTTTGGCCACCTCATGTGAAGAGTTGACTCATTGGAAAAGACTCTGATGCTGGGAGGGATTGGGGGCAGGAGGAGAAGGGGACGACAGAGGATGAGATGGCTGGATGGCATCACTGACTCGATGGATGTGAGTCTGAGTGAACTCTGGGAGTTGGTGAAGGATAGGGAGGCCTGGTGTGCTGCGATTCATGGGGTCGCAGAGAGTCGGACACGACTGAGCGACTGAACTGAACTGGACTGAATGGGTATAATAGCCAGCAAGTAACTCTGTCAGGCTGACTTTCTGTTTCTTCACCTGTAGGGGGGGTGATGCTAACGGCTAACATTTGTGGAATGTGTTTCGTTCAGCCATTCAGGTATTCAACCATTAAGTCTCATTTAAAATTGAACATTTTTTAAAATAAAGAAAATTGTATTCCCCTATCTCTCTCTCTCTCTCACACACACACATCCATATAACCCTTGATGACAGTAAAACATATGTTTATGATTCAAAACTGGAAATCACAGAGTAAAAAATGAAAAATGCTTTCTTCTTTCCTTTTGTTTGGCTACGCCCCAGCAGCCTGCAGGATATTAGTTCCCTGACCAGGTACTGAACTCCCACAGTGAAAGCCCATAATCCGAACCACTAGACTGCCAGGGAATTCCCCCAGAATACTTTCATTGGGGCGGGGGGAAGTATCTACAAAAAAGAGCAATTTCATAGGATTCGACCTAAAATGACCAGCCACGTTCTAAAGCTTTATACGCCTCAACAATCCCGTGGGGTAGGTACAATTATTATCCACCTCCCTCCATGGGGTCTCAAAGACTCCGACACGACTTAGCGACTGAACAACAACGATAACCCTCGGTAATAATTAGAATTTCTCCCTAAAAAGAAGCAGAAGTATTCCGGGGGGTGGGGGGTGAGGGGGTGGAGGGCGGTAAGTGCTGGCTACCTAAACGGCCTCCACAAGTGATTTGAGAGTTTGAGAAACACAGAGGTCAGCACACGTAACTAGTTTTAAGTGCTCAACAGGCTAATCCACCCGGTGTCCAAAACACGATCCCCATGGGGCGCCACACCTGGCGCCGACTTGGTCCGCAGTGCAGTCCCTCACGGGAACAGGGGGTGACGCGTCTCCCGCGCCCGGGTACCAGCCTCTACGTGTTTCCCTGGGAAAGGGTCGGCGGGGCTCAGGCACCTCAACCAGTCTTGCTAGAGTAGGCGTACCTTTTAGAAAACAAAAGCGTTCGGAGTGACTGTCACCGCAGCCACTCAACGGCGAGCCCAGGCCCGCGCCTCCAGGCAGATCTGAACTTCCGATTGGTGAAGTGATGCCGAAGAGGGTGGGACACAGCGGGAAAGTCCCGTCTCCTTCGGAGCGCTCAGCCAACCGCGGCATCCGGGCGGCAGCAGCCGGGTTTGGTTGCGTCGTGTGTAGTGATTCTTGGGGGCCCGAGGGCGGGGCGGGCAGCAGGCCGGGGGCTGCGGGGAGGGGACGCTTCCCGCGGGCGCGCGGAGCGAGGACGGTGACAGCCACGCGCGCACGTGCGCGCCCGGCTGCAGCGCGGCCCTGAGACCTCCGTCGGCCGCTGAGAGGCGCGCGGGCTCTGGGCAGCCGCCGTCTAAGGGCCCCGTCCGCGGGCGTTCCCAGCGTCCCCGGCCCGAGTCCCGGAGAGCGGGGCCGTGCCCTCCCCGTCGGTCCCCGATCGCGATCCTTGCCCAGGGCCGTCAGGGTCCGCCCCCGGGACTCCCCTTTCCGTTCCTGGGCAGGGTCCTCGCGGCCCATGCTGGCCGCTGGGGGCCCGCGCCGCTCAGACAGCTCTCGGGCCGGCCGGCCGGCCACCATGGTGGCCCTGAGGCCTGTGCGCCTCCTCCAGGGAGGCTAAAAGGTCCCGAGCGCAGGCCTCGGGGCGCGAGGGTCCTGCGCCTGAGCCCCGCGCCATGGCCGGGGCCATCGCTTCCCGAATGAGCTTCAGCTCGCTCAAGAGGAAGCAGCCTAAGACATTCACCGTGCGGATCGTCACCATGGACGCGGAGATGGAGTTCAATTGCGAGGTAACTGGCCTGCAGCCCCGACGGGCTGCGGCGAAGGGCAGCCCTTTGGGATCTGGCCCTGGTTTGGGTCCGGCACCGACCCGGGCGCCCTTGCCGCGGTGACAGTCAAGGTGGAAGCTTCAGTATTCTGTTTATATCATCTCTGGGCAAAGATAGAGTCGGCCAGATCCGGAAGGGGCCATCTAGGCCCAAATCCTCACGTTAAAGATAATTACTGCTTTTTTTCAATGGGGCTTTCGGGTTTGGAAGCACTTCCTGAAGGTTTTCATTCATTGTTACTGCATAAGTCTGAGAGCATCAGTGGTAGCGAATTCTAGTGCTCAGTGTCACGCTTTAGCTCCGGGTCTTTAGAGTTTCAGCTTTATAAGATGATATAATCATAGGTGTTAAAAGTTGCATCTCGTTGGGAAAGTCTATATTGTTTCCCTTTTTCACAGACTAACTTTTCTAGAGAAAATTCTTTGAGGAAAGTGATGGTATCTTAAACTTTGCACATAGTTTCTGTCCTGTAACAGGTATCATTTATTGAATACTTAAGTGTCTCACATTCATTCACTCCAAACAACTCAGTTTAACCCCTCTGGAAATTGTCCCAAGGGCAAGCAAGCATCAAGTGAAAAAACATCTACTCAAGAAAATCTATGAAAATTCGGTAAGAAAGGCAAGAGTTTGTGGTATTTGTTTTTGTTTTGGCCGCCAGGCATGCCTTATCTTAGTTCCCCAACCGGGAATCCACGCCCCCTGCAGTGAAAGAGCAGAGTCTTAACCATTGGACCACAGGGAAAATCTCAGGAGTTTGCGGTATTAATATTTGAACTAAGACCACTGTCACCCTCCTGCTCAGCTCTGGACAGCTGCAACGCAGGATACTGGGCTCTCTCCCCTCCCTAGCTCCCAGTCCGACAGCTTTCTTCCCGGAAGGAGCATTACTTTAGGGCTTCTCCTGCCCAAGGCTGCTTGATACTGAGGCTCAGTCCTTTGTACTCTGGGCGTTGCTCACCAAGAATACTGGATTCCCAGTGGTTCTGTCCCCACCCTCAGTTTGTGAGATGGGTGGTACCAACCAAGAGAGACAAACTGAGACAACTTCAAACTGCCCCCCCTCCCCACACACACACACAACTTCTAAGAGATTTTGCCTGGAGGGAGAAGTAGGCTTAAAAACCCTTAGCTTCTAATCTCTTCCCCAAAGCATCGACTTCATTTGCTGTAGTGAAAGTGAAGTCGCTCAGTCTGTGGCTCCGTGGACTGTAGTCTACCAGGCTCCTCCGTCCATGGGACTTTCCAGGCAATAGTATTGGAGTGGGTTGCCATTTCCTTCTCCAGGGGATCCTCCCGACCCAGGGATCGAACCTGGGTCTCCTGCATTGCAGACAGATTCTTTATTTACCCTCTGAGCCATCAGGGAAGTCCTATTTGCAGTAGAGACTGGAGAAATTTATGCCTAAGGGTGCTCTCCAGAACTGTGAAGGTTTTGGTGAAAGGCAACTGGAAGGAGATCTGTGGATTTAATGAAGATACTACTGTAGGCAGCTAGTTTGCAGGAGAGTAAGACAGCTGGGAAGAGCCCTCCTGGTTAGAAAAAAATGTCAGACACTGATCTCAGAAATGGTTCTTTCAGAAGAGCCACCTTTTGATTGGATGACTTTGTAGAACAAGTTATGCTCTAGGGTATTGTTGGAAATAATAGAGCAATATATCACAATAGTGGACTGTAACAGTTGGGTGTTTCCCTGGTGACTCAGATAGTAAAGAATCTGCTTGCAGTGAGGGAGACCTGGATTTGATCCCGGCATTGGGAAGATATCCTAGAGAAGGGAATGGCTACCCAGTCCAGTATTCTTGCCTGGAGAATCCCATGGACAGAGGACCCTGGCGGTCCTAGGGGTCATAAAGAGTGGGACATGACTGAGCCACTAACACTTTCACTTTCAACAGTTGGGTGTGATCAGGGAAAGGGAGGAAGAGTGTCCTACTAAGACCATTGTCATCTCGGATGACTTTCAGTTCAGTTCAGTTCAGTTCAGTCGCTCAGTCGTGTCCGACTCTTTGTGACCCCATGAATTGCAGCACGCCAGGCCTCCCTGTCCATCACCAACTCTCGGAGTTTACCCAAACTCATGTCCATTGAGTCGGTGATGCCATCCAGCCATCTCATCCTCTGTCGGCCCCTTCTCCTCCTGCCCCCAATCCCTCCCAGCATCAGGGTCTTTTCCAATGAGTCCACTCTTTGCATGAGGTGGCCAAAGTATTGGAGTTTCAGCTTCACCATCAGTCCTTCCAATGAACACCCAGGACTGATCTCCTTTAGATTGGACTGGTTGGATTTCCTTGCAGTCAAGGGACTCTCAAGAGTCTTCTCCAACACCACAGTTCAAACGCATCAATTCTTCAGTGTTCAGCTTTCTTCACAGTCCAACTCTCACATCCATACATGACCACTGGAAAAACCATAGCCTTGCCTAGAGGGACCTTTGTTGGCAAAGTACTGTCTCTGCCTTTCAATATGCTATCTAGGTTGGTCATAACTTTCCTTCCAAGGAGTAAGCATCTTTTAATTTCATGGCTGCAGTCACCATCTGCAGTGATTTTGGAGCCCCGAAAAATAAAAGTCTGACACTGTTTCCCCATCTATTTCCCATGAAGTGATGGGACCGGATGCCATGATCTTTGTTTTCTGAATGTTGAGCTTTAAGCCAACTTTTTCACTCTCCTCTTTCACTTTCATCAAGAGGCTTTTTAGCTCCTCTTCACTTTCTGCCATAATGGTGGTGTCATCTGCATATCTGAGGTTTTTGACATTTCTCCTGTCAATCTTGATTCTAGCTTGTGCTTCTTCCAGCCCAGCGTTTCTCATGATGTACTCTGCATATAAGTTAAATAAGCAGGGTGACAGTATACAGCCTTGACGTACTCCTTTTCCTGTTCAGAACCAGTCTGTTGTTCCATGTCCAGTTCTAACTGTTGTTTCCTGACCTGCATATAGGTTTCTCAAGAGGCAAGTCAGGTGGTCTGGTATTCCCATCTCTTTCAGAATTTTCCACAGTTTATTGTAATCCACACAGTCAAAGGCTTTGGCATAGTCAATAAAGCAGAAATAGATGTTTTTCTAGCACTCTCTTGCTTTTTCGATGATCCAGCGGATGTTGGCAATTTGATCTCTGGTTCCTCTGCCTTTTCTAAAACCAGCTGGAACATCTGGAAGTTCACGGTTCACGTATTGCTGAAGCCTAGCTTGGAGAATTTTGAGCATTACTTTACTAGTGTGTGAGATGAGTGAAATTGTGTGATAGTTTTAGCATTCTTTGGCATTGCTTTTCTTTGGGATTGGAATGAAAACTGACCTTTTCCAGTCCTGTGGCCACTGCTGAGTTTTCCAAATTTGCTGGCATATTGAGTGCAGCACTTTCACAGCATCATCTTTCGGGATGTGAAATAGCTCAACTGGAATTTCATCACCTCCACTAGCTTTGTTCGTAGTGATGCTTTCTAAGGCCCACTTGACTTCACATTCCAGGATGTCTGGCTCTAGGTGAGTGATCACACCATCGTGATTATCTTGGTCATGAAGATCTGTTTTGTACAGTTCTTCTGTGCATTCTTGCCACCTCTTCTTAATATCTTCTGCTTCTGTTAGGACCATACCATTTCTGTCCTTTATCGAGCCCATCTTTGCATGAAATGTTCCCTTGGTATCTCTAATTTTCTTGACGAGATCTCTAGTCTTTCCCATTCTGTTGTTTTCCTCTATTTCTTTGCATTGATCACCGAGGAAAGCTCTCTTATCTCTCCTTGCTTTTCTTTGGAACTCTGCATTCAGATGCTTATATCTTTCCTTTTCTCCTTTGCTTTTCGCATCTCTTCTTTTCACAGCTATTTGTGAGGCTCCCCAGACAGCCATTTTGCTTTTTTTTAAATTTCTTTTTCTTGGGGATGGTCTTGATCCCTGTCTCCTGTACAATGTCACAAACCTCCATCCATAGTTCATCAGGCACTCTATCAGATCTAGTCCCTTAAATCTATTTCTCACTTCCACTGTATAATCATAAGGGATGTGATTTAGGTCATACCTGAATGGTCTAGTGGTTTTCCCTACTTTCTTCAATTTAAGTCTGAATTTGGCAATAAGGAGTTCATGATCTGAGCCACAGTCAGCTCCTGGTCTTGTTTTTGGTGACTTTGGGCAAACCCAAAGATATGGCTCCCTGAGGAGCAACAACATAGGCCCTAACACCAGGAGAGGGAAATAGATTTCACTAGAACAGTCCAGACTGTTACTCAACAGCAAGCAAATAACAGCATGCCCAGGGTGAGGGTGGAGAACCACTCCCTAGAGTTGCTATAAATATGTTCTCGGAACTAAAGGAAAACATGATTAAAGGTATAATGATATTTTTGCATCAACTAGAGAATATTAATAGATTGCTGTTGTTTAGTGGCTCATTTGTGACTGACTCTTTGCGAACCCATGGACTGTAGCCCACCAGGCTCCTCTGTCCATGGGATTTCCCAGGCAAGAATACTGGAGTGGGTTGCCATTTCCTTCTGCAGGGGATCTTCCCGACCCAGGGATCAAACCCAGGTCTCCTGCATTGACAGGCAGATTCTTTACCACTGAGCCACCAGGGAAGCCCAATAAAAGAGACAGGAATTATGAAAAGAGCCAAATTAAAATTCTGGAGTTGGGAAATGTAATGACTGAAATAAATTAATTAGAGGGGCTCAAAGTACATTCCAGCTGGTAGAGGAAATAATTAGTATACTTGAAGATTGATTGATGGAGATTATGGAAGCTGAAGAGTAAAGAGAAAAAGAATGAAGAAAAATGTTCTGAGCCTCAGAGAAACGTGAGGATCATTCAGTGAATCAACATATATGTAATGCAACTACCAGAAGGAGAGGAGTGAGAAAAAAATATTCCCCCCAAATTGGCTGAAACTTCCTATATTAATTGAAAAAGAATAACCAGTATATTCAGTAAGCTCAATGACCCCCAAGGAGGACAAACACAGAGATTCACAGACATGTCATGGTAAAAATGCTGAAAGTCTGACAAGGAGAAGATCCTGAAAGCAGCAAGAGAAAAACGACTTGGCACTTTTAAGGGAACCCCAGTAAGATTAACAGCTAACTTCTCAGCAGAGGCTAGGGAGGCCAGAGTGGTGTACCGTTCCAAGCACTCAAAGAGAATAGCTTGTAAACCAGGAATTCTATATCCAACATAGCTGGCTATAAATGAAACGGACCTTTCAAAAATAAAGTTAAAGACTTTTCTAGATAAACAAAACCAGAATTTGTTGTTTTGAGACCCACCTTACAAGAAATATTAAAAGAAGTTTTTCAGGCTGAAAGCAAGTGACCCCAGATAGTAATTCAAATCCAAATGAAAGAAATCAAGGAGCACTCGTAAAGGTAATTAAAGAATTATAAAAGACAGTATAAATATATTTTTCTCCTTTCTACTTTTAAGTGACGTAAGATGCAATTGCATAAAGCAATTTTGTATATAATATACAATGCTCTTTGTATATAATGTACTGTTGGACCTGTAACATAGAATTGCATGACACAACAAAGATCCCACAGGCTGCAACTAAGACTCAGTGTAGCCAAATTAATTAATTAATTGAAAAATACAAGTAAAAATGATATGGAAAGTCTGCATTTGAAAAATTAAATGTAATTCTGTATGTCTGCAATGAACAATCTGAAAATGAAATTAAGAAATGCTATTTATAATAGCATCAAAAAGTATAAAATAGGGACTTCCCTGGTGGTCCAGTGTAGGGGGCCTGGGTTCGATCCATGGTGAGGGAACTAGATCCCACATGCCAAAGCAAAGACTAGGTACAGCCAAATAAATAAATATATTTTTTTAAGTATGAAATATTTAGGAATAAATATAACAAAAGAAGTGTAAAACTGATACTCTGGGACTTCCCTGGCGGTCCAGTGCTTAAGACTCCCAGCTTCCGCTGCAGGGGACACAGGTTTGATCCCTGGTTGGGGAACTAAGATCCTGTGTGCCATGCTGAGCAGCATGGTGGGGGAAGAATAAAAGAAAAAAAGCAGCCTTTCTTGAAATGAAAAATAATGGATATGGCTTTTTTCCAGTAATATTTTCTTTATGGACGTTGAGATTTTCGTTTCATATAATTTTCACAACTGAGGAAATGTTATTACATTTTTTTTTTCAGTCACCTAAAGATATAAAACTCATTCTTAGCTCTCAGACTGCACAGAAACAGGCAGCGAGTTGGACTTATCATATGAGCCATAGTTTACTGACCCCTGGATTGAAGTTACTATTTGGTACCTGTTATGTGAGACTGACCCACAGGGACAGAAGTTTTTAGTGACATTCCTTCAGCCATAATTTTGCAGTGAAAAGCTGTTAGTTTTTCTTCTTTAAACAGACCCCAGGCCCAAAGAGGATGGACAATACTATCAGCAGTATCAGAGTTTCTCAACCTTGGCGCTACTGGCATTTTGGCTGGAGAGTTCTTTGTGGTGGGGCCTGCCCCTGTACTGCAAGGCGTATAGATAGCATCTCTGGCTTCTACCCACCAGATGACGGTAGCACACCTGCCTTGCCCCAGTTGTGACAACATAAAATCTTCAGGGGCTTCCTGGAGGTCCAGTGGTTAAGAATCCACCTTCCAGTACAGGGGACACAGGTTTGATCCCTGGCCCTGGAACTAATATCCCACATGGCACCGGGTAACTAAGCCCAAGCGCCACAGTTACTGGGCCTGCGAGCCCTAGAACCTGTGCTGTACAACAAGAGAAGCCACGGCAATGAGAAGCCTGCAGAGTTTTAGCCATTGGACCACCGGGGAAGTCCTGAGAATTATGCATTTTTAACAAACTGTCAAGTGATGCCAATGCTACTGGTCCAAATAGTGTTAGTCGCTCAGTCATGTCCGACTCTTTGTGACCCCATGGACTGTATAGCCAGCCAGGCTCCTCTGTCCAGGGAATTCTTCAGGCAAGAATACTGGAGTAAATTGCCATTTCCTTCTCCAGGGGATCTTCCCGACCCCGGGATCAAACCTGGGCTTCCGTATTGCAGGCAGATTCTTTACTGTCTGAGCCCGCGGGGAAGCCGCACTAAACGAACAAAGCAGCAGTAGAAGGTGCGCAGACTTTGAAATAAGACACACGCGGACTTTAATTCCAGCTAAACTACTCATAGCTTGGATGAGATACTCAAGCTCTCCAAACCTCAGTTTGCACATCGGTACAATGGAACTAATATTACTGACGCCGCGAGAGTGTTATAAGGACTCATGAAATGCTTAGTGTTGGGCAGGAAGGACAGGACTCTAGTCAGCCTAAAACAGGAGGCTTGGGTCACCGTGAGCACTGACTGCCGTGACTCCTGATGCAGGGGGCCCGGGGTTCGATCCCTTTTCAGGGAACTAGATCCTAACTTGGCCACAACTAAGAGTTCACAGGCTGCGGCTTAAGATCCTGCGTGCTGCGAGGAAGACTTGGTGCAGCCAGAAACATTTCTTTTAAATGCTTAAAAAAAAAAAAAAGGCAATGTTCTGTTGAAAGTAAGAATTGTTTGATTTATGGTGATAGCGAGAACTCAGAAGTGTCTGGTGTTACGCTCCTACTCTATTTTTATGCTAATGCAGGGAGCCTGTAGATGCATTTTGAAACAAAGGAGAGATGGTACTTGAGTTCTTGGCTTCACTGAGGTCAGATGTAGGTGGCTTTCTAAGAAGAACTCAATGTCACAACCAGTTGGGAGTTAACATATGAACTGCGATGCCTTATGCTAATCAGTTCAGACTTTTTTGCTGCAGAGATGGGGGCAAAAATCTCTTTCTTGCACCACTTGCTGCATTGCACAATTGGCTTGATGCTTTGGAGAATTTTTCCGCTTGAAAGACTTGATATTTGTCATTTTGAGAAAGTGGGTGCTGAACGTAGTTTGCCAGGAGGCTAAACGGTTCTGTTATTTCTTATCTAGACTGGAATTCTACTCTAGTAATTCAATCTATCAGTAAGAAGAGTCAAATATGAAAAATTTCTCGAAATTGAGTTGTGAGAGAGCCTAATACCTTCATCTTATATAGAAAACAAAGCCTCTTTCTCCTGTTGGTTGGCTTCTCAAACATTTTCACATACCCACGTGGAATTACAATTGGGTTAGATAACCAGCATTACAGATCATCCCAGCATACAAGTGGACATACACCTGACAGGTGGGACTTTCAAAAGCGGAAAGCAGGAAGAGCAGCTCTGGTGATTCCAGTAAGATGCTAAATCCTAGACACCCCAAGATTGAGGCCAGTGACTGTCTTCCAGGAGGGAGTTCAAACTGGTGTCTGAACCCTGGCTTCTCTGCGGAGCTCTTCTGTGACCTTGGGTACATCTCTCTCTCTCTTTCTCTTGTTTTCTCCCAGGCTTCAATTCTTCAGCTGTAAAACAGGGAGGAGCTCAATTTCCAAGGCCCTCAGCTGCACATCCCATTTTAGGTGATCTGGGCAGAAGAAGCTTATCACACAGCTCGCTGTTTCATATTTCCTTCTTAGGTAGGAAGTCATGTCAGGATTTGAGCATGCAGGTATGAGAAAAATCTGCTAGAGGGCCCGACAGATACTGCTCAGGGAAAAGAGCCAGCATCCTGGTAGAAGTGGCAAGTTGGCTCGGGTGGAAGGAAGCCCTGCCACTGCCCCCTGCTCCCTGAGTGATCTTGGATTTACCTCTCTAAACCTCAGTTGTAAGATGAGATTAATAGTATTTTCTTATAGGATTGTTTTAAGGCCTGAATAAGGCAGACCTTCACAGGCGTTTAGCCCAGGCACTGACCGTAGTAACTACTTGGTAAACATTAGCTTCTTCTGCTCTTTTTTTTAAATATGACTTTCATACATCTATATAGTTTTGATTCTGTGTATTTGTGGCTGTGCTGGGTCGTCGGTGCAGCGCTGGCTTGTCTCCAGTTGTGAACAGGGCCTGCTCTCTGGCTGCATCTCTAGTTGGGGTGACTCCTCTTGTTGCAGAGATGGGCTCTGGGTGCACGGGTTTCAGCAATTGCAGCTCTGGAGCGCAGGCTCAGTAGTGGTGCCTGGCACCAAGTTGCTCTGAGGCATGTGGGGTCTTCCCGCATCAGGGATCAAACCCGCGTCTCCTGCATTGGCTGGCGGATTTTTTACCACCGAGCCACCAGGGAAGCCCAAACATTAGCTTTTTCTATTATCTCGAGTCAGAAGTGTGGGAAAGAGGAAAGGTCTCATGCTAGAGGCACTGTGAATTTTCTCTTTGAATCACCTCCTTCATTTTCTCTGAATCGTCTTCAGGTTATCCATGCCTTGGTAATTGTAGACCTTCTAGACTCTACAGTTAAGTCTAAATATAGTGAGCTTTATGCCATATATTTAAGGATCTTTTTTTGTAATGCACTCTATGATTGGTCTCTATGTAGCTTGATGTCCGCGATGACAGCAGGACTCTTTTCTGCAATGCTTAATTATCCTCCATTCCTTTGTTCCCTTGTGTCATCTTGGAATTTTTCTCTTTTGTTTTTCTCCAGTTATTCCTGCTAGTTTTGCATTCTTATCCAAGAACATTTTTGGTACTTGTTTATTCCTAATTTCATAAGTTAACGTATTTGCTGTCTTAAAAACCCAGAATTGAGTTTTCTGCGAGCTGCTAATCATTTTTTTAGCCAGCTGGTGACCAGGTTTCTCTGGTTTGTTCCAGGATGATGTGTTCCATCCTCCTGTCTGTGCCTTGTCTGATTTAGACTCCGAGTCCACATGTTTTAGTACATTTTTAGCAAGCAAAAATTTATTACCAATTTAGTGCTGACCGAAGGGGAAAAAAAGCTTTTAATCAGATCTTCAGTCACCTGTGCCGCATTGAGGTGCTTAGGAGTCTAGTTCAGGAATCCTTGGGCCCCACTAGGTGGAGTCAGAGCACATCATTTCCAAAGGAATGGGGCCTTTTTCCTCTTCCCGAGTCTCCCTACTGTTCTTTTCTGCTGCTTTGCCAAATTTGAGCCGTGCTTGGAAAATTCACAACTTTCCGTTAGTGAGTTACATTACTTTTGGCTTTCCCATCCACTTTGCCAGCTTTAGTCTCCTGGTTTTAGTAGTTTTGATAATTTGTTGTTGTTTTGTTCAGTCGCTAAGGCATGTCTGACTCTTTGCAACCCCATGGACTGCAGCATACCAGTTTCCCTGTCCTCCACGATCTCTTGGAGTTTGCTCAAACTCATGTCCGTTGAGTCGGTGATGACATCCAACCATCTCATCCTCTGTCCCCTTCTCCTGCCTTCAGTCTTTCCCAGCATCGGGTCTTTTCCAGTGAGTCAGTTCTTCCCATCAGGTGGCCAAAATATTAGAGCTTCAGCATCAGTCCTTCCAATGACTATTCAGGGTTGACTCTTTAGGATTGACTGGTTTGATCTCCTTGCTGTCTGAGAGACTCTCCAGAGGCTTCTCCAGCACCACAGTTCGAAATTTGACTTTCAAGTAAAATTTAAAACTGAAGCCTGGAATCATTACTAAACTTATCTGAGCTGATCTGTGGTTTTAAATTCACCCATCGTGTATCTATCTAGTATCCTACTCCTATTGATCTGTGATTAAATCAGTCTCATAAATAAGTTTTAAAAGACTTCAGCCTACAGTAGTTCTCATCTACCTGCAGACTTTTTTTTTAAACAGTCCTACTCACTTGCACCTGTGCCTCCCACCCTTGTTAAAATCAGTGTCCTTCTCATTGATGACTGTGCGTGCATGTAAGTCGCTTCAGTCATGTCCGACTCTTTGCAACCCCATGGACTGTAGCCCTCCAGGCTCCTCTGTCCATGGAATTCTCCAGGCAAGAATACTGGAGTGGGTTGCCATTTCCTTCTCTAGGATTGATGACTGTGAACCTTAATCAAAAGGTCAAGCCAGAAACAGAATGTTTAAACGTTCTTTCCAGGCTAGGGTCTGGGTTCTACATGAGATGGTTTGCATAAACACATAATGTTTTAGCTCTCTTGTGCTGATAGCTTTTCTGTTTTGAAGAAGCACACTTTTAAATATAAACTACAGTTCTCGTAGAGACCAGGGCATGAGTTGAGTAACACTTGGTCATGGGTGATGTTTCAGAGTCTGTTCATCTCATTTCATGTTCGGGCATTTGAAATTGAGCTTTGTACCACTGGCACTGGATTTACTATTGCTTCCTATTCATAGCTCTCCATGCTGCTGCTAAGTCGCTTGCCGTGTCCGACTCTTTGCGACTCCATAGGCTGCCGCCTACCAGGCTCCTCCATCCATGGGATTTTCCAGGCAAGAGTACTGGAGTGGGGTGCCATCGCCTTCTCCGTAGCTCCCCATAGAGTTCTTATTCTCGGTTGTTGGAAACGTTTGTACTCATTGGTAATTGCTGAATATCAACAGCAAGCTTGGTGCTAAAAGAGCTTCTATTTTTCACCTTCATGATAAATCACAATTTTTGTTACACTAGCGAGTTCATTATTATAAGACAACTCCTGATTATTAGGAGTAAAGAACATGATCACAATGACAGAACCTGAGTAAGGGAAAAGAATGTAGCGAGAGCACAGAAATTAACATCCCCGAAAATGATTTTAAGATACAGAATGGAATGTTAAAGGATTAAAAGAAAATTTATTATAGTAGAGAAAAAAGTACTCCACGGTTTATACAAAACCGTCTGAATCTCATAGACTCGGGGGGTGTTAATCCTGAAAGCCCACTTGATGATTGTGGAAGCCGAGACCCAGAGAGGTTAAGTGACTTTCCTAGCACAGCAGGTTTGGGTGTTTTATAGTTGTTTGACAAGGCTGTGATTGCCCTCATGTTGTGAGCTAAATTCCAAAGACAGAGACAGTCTTCTCTGCTTTGGGAGGACTGTACTGCTTTTATAGCATATAAACTACGGATACTTTTTGCTTTGTCATCTGTCAGCCGGCTTTCAAAGCTTCAAGCCCTCTTTTTTCATGGCATCATGAAATCTAAGCCTTGTATGGGGGCCATGAGAGATTGACAGATGAAGAAATCAAGGCCCAGTTGAGCCAAGTGGCTCACCCACGGTTGTGGGTGGTTGAGGGTGGAGTTTTGGTTTGTTTTTGTTTTAAATATCATTTGGCTGGGCTGCACAGCATGTGGGATCCTCGTTCCCTGACCAGGGATCGAACCTGTACCCCCTGCATTAGCAGCTCAGAGTCTTAACTACTGGACCGCTAGGAGGTCTCCCAGAGAGGACTTGGTTTCCCTTTCTGGGCTCACGGTTGCTGCCAGAACCTGTTTCCACTAAAGCAGGAAACATGCCGGAAGCTGCAAACTTAAGGACTGTTCTCCCTGCACCCTGCCCCCCCACCCCCCTCAAAAGAAAACAACAACTACAATTTGTTTTGTTTTGAAAGAGTCCTTAGAGTTTAAAACCTCCTCTTTGTGGCTCCCTAAGGTGATGCGCAGAGAAGGCAATGGCACCCCACTCCAGTACTCTTGCCTGGAAAATCCCATAGACAGAGGAGCCTGGTGGGCTGCAGTCCATGGGGTCGGACACGACTGAGCAACTTCACTTTCACTTTTCACTTTCATGCATTGGAGAAGGAAATGGCAACCCACTCCAGTGTTGTTGCCTGGAGAATCCCAGGGACGGGGGAGCCTGGTGGGCTGCTCTCTATGGGGTCGCGCAGAGTCGGACATGACTGAAGCGACTTAGCAGCAGCAGCAGCAGCGAGGTGATGTGATCTGTTTCCTACTGATCTCTTATTCTGAGGAAATTTTTCTTGGTTGGCTCTTTGAGATTTAGATTTCCTTGGCAAGGTATTTTTAGAGAGAGGAAATCAGTATGTGTCACCAAAGGCAGGCGGAGGGACATATACCTTCAGGCCCAATTATGCAATTAGAATTTTAATAAGGAGCATCATAAATTCTTGCTTCATTGCAGTCATTACCTAGAAGATTGTTCTGCTCAGAAGCCTGATCCAGATGTCATCATCATTATATCAACATCATCAACCAACCACAAGTGTTTGTGAAGTGGCCACAAATCGATTATGCAGTGCTTGCTTGGGTCCCAGGAGATTTAGAGATTATGAGAGAGAGAGAGAGAGTGTACGTGTTAGCTGTTGCCTTCAAGGAGTTTATGATCTACAGGAAAGACAGGAATCTTGGGAAAAGACAGATAACCCAATGTTTCCATGTATGTAAGTGCATATTGGATTCCCCAAGTGGCTTGAAGTCGCTCAGTCATGTCCGACTGTTTACGACCCCATGGACTGTAGCCTACCAGGCTCTTCCCTCCATGGGATTCTCCAGGCAAGAGTACTGGAGTGGGTTTGCCATTTCCTTCTCCAGGGGATCTACCTGATCCAGGAATCGAACCCGGGTCTCCCGCATTCCAGGCAGACGCCTTAACCTCTGAGCCACCAGGGTTTCCCAAGTGGCTTAGTGGTAAAGAATCCACCTGCAATGTAGGAGACACAGGTTCCATCCCTGATCCAGGAAGATACCCTCGAGAAGGAAATGGCAACCCATCCCAGTATTCTTTTTTTTTTTTTCACACCACGGACAGAGGAGCATGGTGGGCTATAGTCTACACGTTCTCAAAAGAGTCGGACACAACTTCGCGACTAAAACAACAAAAGTGCATATTAACTCACGTGTCTGGTGTTATATGCTGGGGAAGAAGATGATGAGATAAGGAAGGGACCTGAGAAAGGTCTGACTGTGAGAAAATGGAAGCATATGGTTGTGCTGAGCTGGGAGGACACGGGCTGCCTTGTCACAAGGCGAGGCAGTTGGTTGGAAGAGAGAGGAGGTAATTGGTGGAGAGCCTTGAAACCAATAATTTAGATAGATTGGGCATATTAACAGCAATGATCAGAGGACCGGGAGAGGAAGATTACTTGCTGTGGTTGATTATGGCAGAAACTGACAGGGCAAGATTGCAGCTGAAATGTTTGTTTTGCATCAGGGCGGTTTCAGGTTTGTGTAATTTTGCTCAGATCAAGATAAGGGATTTGGGAGTCATGATTGGTGTGGAGCAGAGAGATACGATTCTTTTTTGGCTAAAATCCTGTTTCCCCTTTTCCCTCAGAAATAATGGCTGAGTAGGAGTGGTATGTCCTAGCCAACTCATTGGAAAAGACCCTGCTGCTTAGAAAGATGGAATGCAAAAGGAGAAGGGGACAGCAGAGGATGGGATGGTTAGATAGCATCTCTAACTCAAAGGACATGAATTTCAGCAAACTCTGGGAGATAGTGGAGGACAAACGAATTTGGCAAGCTATAGTCCATGGGATTGCAAAGACTCAGACGTGACTCAGTGACTGAACAAGTGGGAAATATCATAGTTGAGGATGCATTTAATTAACGTAGCCTAGGGAATCATAGCTTAGCCTAGCCTAGCCTTGTCGTTGTTGTTTAGTCACTAAGTCATGTCTGACTCTTTTGTGACACCGCGTACTGTAGCCTGCCAGGCTCCTCTGTCCATGGGATTTCCCAGGCAAGAATACTGGAGTGGGTTGCTATTTCTTCCTCCAGGGGATCTTCCTGACCCAGGGACTGAACCCAGGTCTCTTGAGTCTCCTGCACTGGCCTGTGGATTCTTTACCACTGAGCCACTAGGGAAGCCCAGCTTAGATCTGTTCAAAACACATTAGCCTACAGTTGGTCAAAATCACCTGTTTAAAAATCAAGTGTTTTTTGAGACATCTCAGGGCAAAGGGGGAGTGATGTGTCTTCACCACGATAGGGAACACAGACATGAGACATAAGCCTGGTGGTTTGTTTTTGTTTGTTTGTTTTGCCAGACCATATGGCATGTGGGGTCTTGGTTCCCTGACCAGAGATTAAACCTATGCCCTCTGCATTGAGAGCATGGAGTCTTAACCACTAGACCACCAGGGAAGTCTGCAAACCAGAATAGATTTTAATGGAATTCATTATTCACTACTGTGCAGCAAAACCATCTTTATAACTCTTCCCACTGTGTACATCTGCTAAATGGAGGTGTTGGGCTTTTTTCATATTTATTTGGCGGTGCTGGGTCCTAGTTGCTCCATGCGAACTCTTGGTTGCAGCGTGTGGGACCTAGTTCCCTGACCAGGGATCGAACCCAAGCCCTCTGCACTGGGAGCTCAGAGTCTTAACCACTAGACCAGCAGGGAAGTCCCTGGCATCTGTTTGTTTGTTTGTTTGTTCAAAACAGTCAAATAAAAGTCGTACTTCGGTTTGGATCTGGTACGGCAACACCTTAAATTGTCAACTATTCTCTGAATCAGTTCTTGTAGGGCAGCCGTGGCTGCAGAGGTCAGTTAGGGATGAGCATTGCGAGAGGTCACAGCCCTTCTGGCTCTGTGTTCCCGAAACTATGGCAAACATGCCACACGTGTCCTGAGCCCTGGGAGGTGCCGTTCCTTCTGTTGCTCTGTCTGTAAAGGATCCGACCTTTTGACAGCTTTTACAGCAAATGCTAGGGCAGCTTGTGAGCCAATTAGGAGAAACCCTGATAAGTGAATGCCAGGTCCCTTGGTTCTCTGTCATCTTCTGTGGAGTAGACAGCCAGTCAAATAGCCTCCCTTGGGTGGCTGATCACCCTGTCCCCTGACATCTATGAGACCTCTCTGCCAGCTTCTCCAGGCTTGAGTCTTTTCTGTAAAGCTGAAGTGTCTTCTAATTCTCAGACATCTCACCCACGGCAGTCAGACTCAGTTCTGTTTCTTCGGGAAAGTTTGCCCTTTTCTGTCTGTGGCCTCTTCCTGTGTCTTGTCTGGCTTTCCACGCACCCTGCGTGGTTGTCTCCAGCAAGCACAAGGGATTAAAGAGCACAGTGGAAGAAAGACGGCTCCATGTCTACCAAAGCCCAGAAACCAAGTGATCGTTTCAGGACTGTGAGTCTAAACTTGGCCCGTTGTAAGAAGAGGTCGTGGATTTGTATTAACTTTTCCCCAGTTAACAGACCCGGATCAGCCCCGTAGGTTATTGGTGCCAGTTGCTTCCCAGAGCGGGAGAAGTGCTGCACTCCCTACGTCCTCCGCCACGGAGCCGTAAGTGCTTAGCGCTATTTCCTTAAACCATTCGAGGTTGATAAATGACAAGCACTTCACTCTGGGTAGAGCTCATAAATTCAGCCCCTACCAAAAATAACAAGCTGACAGCACTTAGTCCTGTTTATAAAGTTCATACACATCCATCTCTGATGGAGGTGCAGGGTGGATCTGGGAAATAGCACTGCAGTCCGTTAAAGTAATGTGAGCACGCAGCCAGGACGCAGCATGACGCACCGGGCGCCCTGGCTCCCTGCCAGCTGCCCTGCGCACCACGGGCACCTGAAGGATGAGTCCAGAGCCCTGCTCCTTCCCACAAATGGCCTTTCTCACTCCCTCCACCACCCCTCTTCTTTCTGCAAGTGAGCCCCTGCCTCCTCTTCCCTGGGCTGAGGGGAGGCAGTGGGACACGTCCCTTCGGGAGGAAGAGATGGATTCAAGCAAATCCATCCATCAGCCCAAGGAGCTGTTCTCTTTCTGGCAATCTGTTTGGGAAAAATGGCAAACCCTCCCAAAAGAAGGGTCTGTAAGTGCAAAGCCTGAGTGACTTATGTTCTAGCAGGTGTCAGAAGAGGAAATGTTTTAATAGAAAATAATAATAAGGGACTTCCCTGATGGCCCAGTGGCTAAGACTTGGCACTCCCACGGCAGGGGGCCCGGGTTGATCCCTGGCTGGAGAGCTAGACCCTACATGCCATAACTAAGAGTTTGCGTGCTGCAGCCAAATAAATATTAAAATAAATGAATAAACAAGAGACTCACCCAACTGGTCGTGGCTCCTTAGAGACCTGGCAGGTCTTGCTGGGGGGAGGCTGGGAAACAGTGGCGAACGACCCAGGCCCTGGTGGGCCGAGGAGGGTGTGAGCCGTCACAGGTGGGCGGGGCTGCAGCCGCGTGCTCAGTACTGCACTGAACATTCAGTACTGCAGACAGGATAGCCATGCTGCCTCTCAGACACCAGAAGAGCGCAGAGAACATTCCTTCCCTTTGCAACAGCTTGGACCCGAGCCACAGACGTGCTGTTCCCTCCGGCTGGCATGACCCCCCTGCCCCATTCCTGTATCAGAGGACCAACTACCACCTGGCTTTGGAGACCCAGCTCAGACCCAGCATCTCCCCCGGGGGGCCCCTCTCTCCCCATCAGACCCCCAGGCCTGAGCTGTGTCCCCCCCCCGCCCAGTCCTCTGTTCTATGAGCATTTGCCAGGGTGCACTTTCCTCCATCCACCTGTCTTCCCCGTCAGCCGTGAGCAGGGACAGCGTCTTGTCCCGGATCCCTCATTCATCCCCAGGGCCCAGCGCAGTGACGAGGACGTAGTGGGTGCTCAATAAATGTTTGTCAAGTGAGTGATGGCGTGGTTAGCGTGATGAGAATTGATGGTGCCCTTCCTGATCCGCCATCCATCACCCATGGAGTGGAACACGACTGGGAGGCTTTAAACGATGCCACTTGCGAATGTAAGGAGAAGAGGCGGGGTTAGAATGAGTAATCACCCCCTTTGATTGAGTATTTACTGCGGCGCCTTCTCAGGCTTTTAAAATGTATCAGTGCGCTTACTCCTGAGATCAATCTGCTAAGACAGGTTCTGTTCATTATCCCCATTGCAGAGCACAAGGAAGCCCAATAACTTGCCGAAGGTCACACGGTGGCAGCGAAGAGATTCATACCGAGGTCAGATAACCATGGCTTCTCTCTGCCTTGGAGGCTGGTTCCTGGAAGGAATTAAGCTCGAATCTCCAGAGGCATCCATCTTATGTAATGGTTTAATTTCTCTCCTGTGCATGAAGAATGGGTATGAGTCAGGTTCCCATTCAGGGAGAAAGCAGATAACAGCCCCTCGGATAACTTTCTGTGGTTCACGAGACAGGCAGGGTTAGGTGACAAAGAATTGGTTCGTTTATTTATTAAAGTCTTCATCGAATTTGTGACAATATTACTTATGTTACAACATCATGTTCCAATTTTTCGGCCTCGAGCCATGTGGGATCTTACCCTCCCAACCAGGGATCAAACCCATACCCTCTGCACTGGAAGGGGAAGTCTTCACCACTGGCCCACCAGGGAAGTCCCTGAAGAACTGGTTTTAGACGGTGGTTGAAAGCATGGCATCGCAAGTGTTCCCCAGCCACGCTGAACTGCAACACTGCCATTTCCTGCAAGGACCATCTAAGCTGTTTGGCCCCTAGACCTTCGCATATGCCCTTCCCTCTGCCTGTCACGCACTTCCCTGCTCACTCCTCCTTCCCCAAGTCGGGTCCTCCCTTGGCTTCCCTTTTCCACCTGCTCAGATGCAGTTCCTCAGCTCTCCCAGGTGGAGGGTCCCTTCCTGCCCCCGATGGCGCTGTCATGGGCCCTCACGGTGCGGTAGCACTGACAGCCACACCGGAAGCTGACCTGTGTGCGGGCTGAGAGGACTGATCACCCGGTCCTGCCAGGTTCCCGCTCCGGGCCTGTTCTCTGAGAGCGGAGACTGTCTTCTGTTCCCCGTTAACCTCCTGTACCTCATCTGGTGCTTGGACACAACGTGTGTTCTCTAAATGTTTGTTGAAGGAGTGGATGAACAGGAGTTCATTTTTGCTTTACACTTTTGAGCCTCAAGGGTATTTTTGGCCACGCCATAGGGCATGTGGGATCTTAGTTCCCCAACCAGGGATCAAACCCATGTCCACTGCCTTAGGAGCATGGCGTCTTAACCACCAGAGAAGTGCAGAGTCAAGGGCTTTTCATTTTTTTTGGAGCCAAAGGTTTTTAAAGTGGCCAAGTGTGTTCTGTTGCACAGCCATCATTTGCCGCGTCTTGTGTACACACTCGGTGGGCGCCGTGGGGAGTGGAGAGGTGACCTGGTCGCTCCTGTTCCGAGGCACCCACCGGCTCTGTGGACTGGCAACAGAAACAGGGGCAGGTGTGGCCACGTGCTGGCGAGTCCAAGGACACCCCATCACAACCCAAGACCTCCCTTCTGCAGGGTGTCCTGAGAACCGCTGGGAGCAACTGTGAGCAATGATTCTTGTCTGTGAAGAAGTAGAAACCCACATTAGGAGGACTGAGCAGGCCGCCCGCCAACTTTGGGGGAAGGCAGGTTGAAAAGTGCAACCTCATGTAGGTAACAGCACGCTGGAGGTTAGGTGTAACCCAAGAGAAACTCTTAATGACTTAAGAATAGAACACTTTATTTTATAAATAGAGCAGAGACAAAATCAGATGTATTTAGGACACCTCTACCTGGTTTCCTCGGGCACCTTAGTTGAGCTTACTTTGTCTAGAACTTAATTACTCATCTGTTTCGCTCAAAATTGGCTGCTCCTGCTTCTCCCATCTTCCAGCCCTCCTTTCCTGGAACCACCTGATGCTCAAACCCAGAAATTCAGGTGTTTCTCTCAATGCTTCTCCAGTTCTCAGCCTTCCTCTCCTTCCCACTTGCCTTCCTCTAGGTGGGAGTTGTCCTCCCTTCTGGCTTTCTTGATTCCAGTCTCCTCTGGGCTTCCCTGGTGGCTCAGACAGTAAAGACTCTGCCTGCAATGCAGGAAACCCAGGTTCGATTCCCTGGTTCGGGAAGATCCCCCAGAGAAGGGAATGGCCATCCACTCCAATGTTCTTGCTTGGAGAATCCCATGGACAGAGGAGCCTGCTGGGCTATAGTCTATGGGGTCTGAAAAGAGTCAGACACGACTGAGAGACTCACACTTGCTCCAACCCGTTCTCCACCATGTTGTCAGTGTGCATTCTAGAATGCAGGTCCGATCCTATTATCCGTCTGCCTGAAGGTCTTTGGGTGGTCCCCTCTACACCCCCGCAAGTTCAGGCTGTCTTGTCTCACTTCTGCCAAATGACCTGCATTTCTTTGTAGAGATCAGGACATTTGTTTGTTTTAAGATGTATCTCCTTTTCTCCTTTAACTAATTCTCCTCTGTTCTTTAAAGCTTTTCCCCACGTGGGTCCCTGCTTGCGTCTCTGGTGGGGAACATGCCTCCAGCATTTCGCGTGTCTAATGTTGTTGGACACATAGAATGTGCTCTGTGGTGCCTGCTGAAAGATCAGCTCAGAGGACAGGGGGTTCGCTGGTGGCCTAGTTAGGTTAGGATTCTGGGCTTTCGCTGCCATGGCCTAGGTTCAATCCCAGGTCCAAGAGCTGAGAAACCATGAGCCGCGTGGTGCAGCCAAAAAAAAAAAAGATTAGATAAGAGGAAGCAGAGACTTTAATTTACCTTGAGCTATAAAGGAATAATATCGGGCCCTTCCAAGAACAGGTTTTATTTTAAGGTGGGAGAAGAGTGTTAAGACCCCAGTCACTTACTGGAAAAGATGGCTGGGGAGTGTTGATAGAAAGCCAAAAGGAAACCCCACAGAGAAGAAAAAGAGGTGATGGGGCGGCGGCGGGGGGAGGGGTTGCCTACCTTAGACCATCAAGAAAACGGCCAGTGTCTGCTGTAGCAGGCTGCCAAGGAAGGTCTCCTTATTTATACAAGAAGGGGACAGGTCTGCAGTAGGTAATTAATGACTCAGACTCGTTTCCATTTGACATCCTACAGTTCTTAGAGTCGAAGTTGAAAATCCAAGACAGGCATTGAGTCGGTGTGAGAATCACCCCTCCCCACACACACACACTTCATTGCAAGCCCCATGGGAACAAAGGCAGTCTCTGCGTTCAACAGAGATAGTTTTGCATTTCGGAAACAAAGAGGTAGAAAGGAATACAGGAAAACTGCCTTGATAGGAGATTGTGTTTGAGAATTTAAGCACCCAAGTCAGGAAATCCAGTCAGCATCCTCTCGGGAATTAGGACGCACCGCACACCTCCCAGCAGACAGCCCCTGCCTGCCAGAGCCCTCCCTGCCGCGGCCGTGAGTTATGGCGGATGGGGAGCCTTTACCTTGATCTTCTGGGCTGCTGGGTGTTTCACTTCTCCAAGTTAATGTCTGCTCTTAAGCGTTACATTATCTGGTAGCAAGGTAGTCATTTATAATTTATATACTATATGCCGGCTTAAAATAGAGACAAGAGGATCATCGGCGTTCTGAAGCTCCTAGTTTTCCAAAATAACATTTCTTCGGTGAAGTCTGCTGGTAGGAATTAGAAAAACCTGCCGTGAATTAAAAAGCCCTTTGTCCTGGAGTCAGGCTGGGACACAGATGTGCCAACAAGCATTACTAGTAAAGACCTCCACCTCTCGGATGGCGCTGGGGCCCCACTGAGGTCCCAGAGGTGGGACAGGGGCAGAGTTAGAGGGACATTTGGAGAAACGGCCCCCGTGAGGGACAGAAGCCAACCCGAATCTCCACCCCTTATCAGCTCGTATTTGCGGCAAGTGGGATCTTTTGTTATGGCGATGGGCTCAGTTGCTCTGTGGCATGTGGGATCTTAGTTCCCGGACCAGGGCTCGAACCCACATCCCCTGCATTTCAAGGTTGATTCTTAACCACTGGACCACCAGGAAAGGCCCTGTGCTGCAGCCTTTGGTGTCCTTCCATGTAGGCTGCTCCTTTGCTTTGTTGATGTTGACGGAACAGGCCAGGATGGGCTTCCCCGTTGAGTTCCTCGTAGGGAACACACTGTCCGCTCACACACATTAAAAATAGAAAAATCCTGCTTGAAAAGCCCTCTGTAGAGTCAGGTCTTAGCAGAAACGAGTCGAATCTTAGAGGTCTTGCTTGTTTTTTCCTTTTTTTCCTTCTTTTATAAGAAGTCTCTGAACCCGAAATTTTCCCCAGTGCTTTTTCATCATACATCTGGAATGTGCTGGGACCTTGGGTGGAGATTTCTCTCATGAGGGCAGGAGAAGAACAGACAGCCCTCTGAAGGCTGGTGTCCTTGCTCTTCTGATGTTTGGTGACCTCGTAGTATTTGAATCCACCATCTGTGACCGTGGTCTCTGTGGTATGGCTTACGCTCATCCGTGTACCTGGGTGTCCATTCGAATGTCCACCTGATACTTGGGGGCTGCTGGGGTCTGGGCGATGGGCTGCTAAGGAGTAATGTGGGAGCATCCTGGGTGATATAACTGGAGAGCCACAAGGTGGCAACATTTACTAAGCTGCTGGGCATTCTCTTCCCCTATTATGATATTGAACCTGCTTTTCCAGCCATAAGATTGAAGAGCAGAGAAAAAGGGTTTAGCAGCCATTGCTTCAGGTCCTTCTGAAGGGGACGCTGTAGAATTAGCACACGGCAGTGTATTCCTGTCTGTTTTGTCCCCTGGGTTTCCTGTGAAATTGCTGTGTGACTATAGGTGGGACCCCTTCCCCTCCAGCCTCCGTTACACATCGTTACGGGGGGAGACTGTGGTTTTGCTGGCTGGTCTCTGATGGTGCCTTTTCCTCCTGATTTGTGACTTTGATTATAACTTCCTCCCCTATATTGCTTTTAAAAATAGCTAGTAAAACTCGTCTTTACGTTTTAAAAAGCTAGCCTTCTATCAAAGGGCAGAGTCGTTATTAAAGAGATCGACAGTAAAATCTCGAGGAAATGGATGTCCCTGGGAGCTCACCCTGGGTTAACTGGAGAAGCTCGACTCTCCTAAATGCGGATGCTATTTACCAGCTTTCCAAAATTAGCAGCTTTGGGGATATTAAGATCTGAAAGGAACTGTCCAAGGGAGGTATTGTGTATGCTTTGCAGCGATTAAGCCATTAAGTTCTAATTGGTATTTTCCCACTCATGGTTTTGTGTAGGAAGCTTCACAATTATTTAGGAATTCTGTGCTCATCAGCCATCTCAGCGTCGTTCCCCACCTTTCAGAACCTGAGAGCGGGGGGCACAGAGGAAAGAGTTTTTCCTGTGAGTGGACTGCAACTCAGGCTCAGCCAGCTTCCCCTGTGGGTTTCTTCCCTTGCAGATGAAGTGGAAGGGGAAGGACCTGTTTGACTTGGTGTGCCGGACCCTGGGGCTTCGCGAAACCTGGTTCTTCGGCCTGCAGTACACAATCAAGGACACCGTGGCCTGGCTCAAGATGGACAAGAAGGTGGGCCTGGACCCTGATGACACTAGTGGGGCTGGCGTGGGCCCCAAATTTCCCCTGGGTGTGTGTCTAGCTTGTTGCTCATCATGGAACATTATGGGTGCACAGTAGAGAGGGGGGCGGGTCGCAGAGGAAGTCACGTGGGACGTGGGTCTGGGGAGGCCCCTCCTCTGCTCTCCAGGCCCGAAGAATCCCCCAGGACTGACCTGCCACCATTCCTGGCTTCTTCGTTTGTCATCGGATGTCACCTGGTTGCTCCAGGCTTTATGCCGTTCAGTAGCCTGAGCCAGGAGTCAGGCTTTGTGAATAAAAATTACTATTGTATTATCTTTTATTTTTTTCCCCACAATTTATGTCTTTGAAAGATTTTCTCAGGGCTCATGTTCTTTAGGGAATTTTTTTCGAGTCTTTTTGAGAAACACCATGGCCCAACTCAATTTACTCATTACCATGATCTAAGGCATAAAGAGTGCCTGGTCCCCACGGTGAAAGAAGAATGTCTCTTTTGTTCTCGTGTTTCCTGGGGCATCTGAGGCCTGGTGGAGGAGTCTGGGCTCCCAGCAGTTCTAATGTGGCTCAGAAATGGATATTGCCTCGGGGAACTGCCCTCTGCGTGGGTTCTTATATGCGCACAGAGACACTGTCACCTACTTACCTGCCTACCTAACTGCGGAGATGCTGAGAGCAGGGCCATACGTATTTGTCAGTAACTCCTAAAAGACCCCCGAATCGCAGAGTGAGTCAGTGTCGAATTCTTACTGCAGATTACCGCTTTCAATTGCCTACCCCATCTTATTATCTACTACTTGGGATGATAAACAGTGCAGGCCTTCTGTCTTTCACCAGCTTGACGCTGAACCCAAGTGTTCAAATTGTGTTTACGTACGTAAATCCGGCTCTTCACATTGGGATGGCTGCCAGTTATAAATTTCACGTGGAAATTCCCAACGATCATGAACGTCCCCGATCAGGTTTATTTTTAATTTCTCAGGCACCGAGGCCAGGAATTTGGGCAGGAGCCTGGAAGGTTACCCACCAAAGGCAGCAGAACCACCGGTATCATTTTATGGCTCTCGGCAAAGTAAATTTGCAGTCGTACCTGAGCGTCGGCCAAATGGATATTAGACTGGGGGGCCTCAGGAGCCGTGGAGCCTGCTGCTCAAAAGAAATAAATCATGACACATGTTAATGGAGCCTTGTAGCCTGTCACATGGCATGTTTATGTCCTGAGATGAAATTCATTCTGGAGAGCAGATGGCTCAAGCTTTCCAGTGGGTGGATGGAATTGTTAGAAGATTAAAGGCCGCATGGTTTACTGGCCGTGCTCAAGTAGTTCATGGGGGCCCCTCTAGAGGTTCCTTGAAACACAGGGTTGCCCCGATGGACAGGTTTCACCTCTTGTTGCTCAGTTAATGATGAGATGATTCGACAGAGATCTAGTTTGTCATCTCGAAGCTCCATTCCACCGTGGACTTAAATGCTGGAGGTAGGCAGCCAGACCAAACAGTAAAGGAAGCTTCCATGACTTGAGAAAATTAAAGAACCTTCGGCCGACCGTAAAGGATGGTGCCCAAGACCCTCAGGTTATAAGTTTCTAGTTGTTAGCTATCTCTGCAGCCTTGAAAACATTGGTGCCTTAATATTCTTAGCTCCACTCGCCACTTGGGGGAATCGATTCATTTGGTTTAGAGACGCCATGTGAGTGAACATCACCTCCTGTTATAGGTGGCTCTGTGAATGCTTCAAACTGTAGAATCACAACCCTTGGGGAATGTGATGAATTTAGAAGGGAGAAGGATGTTTATACACTCCCTGCAGAAGGTTCTTTGATGGTGGCCCCGGGAGGGAGAGGGGCCAACCCAGCTTGTTTTCTTTTCGCTCCGTGATCCCACAGGTGCTGGATCACGATGTCTCAAAGGAAGAGCCGGTCACCTTTCACTTCCTGGCCAAATTTTATCCCGAGAATGCCGAGGAAGAGCTGGTTCAGGAGATCACGCAACACTTATTTTTCCTGCAGGTACCCCTTTCCATGCTACCCCCCGATCCTAAAAGTACCCCCCCTCTCAGAGGCGTGGCCACAGAGGCAGTCTGGACTGACCCCTCTGTGCCTCCACATCCTGAAAACTCTTTCTCTGGAAAGCCAGTCCCTCTGGTTCTGTAATGAAAAAACAAGCTTCAGGACAGAACTGTGCTTGAGCGATGAGAACTGGTATCAGATGACACTGCAGAAGTGTGATGGCGAAAGAACCCATGCTGGTAGCAGCTCCCTCACTAGATGCATCTCTTTGGAGAGGGATCCCATTTTCTTCCCCACTAACTTGAAAGTACTAGGTAGCTGCCCCGGAAGTCTGAACCGAGAGTCCTGCAAACAGCAGTTCTTCGAAAAGTTCAAAATTCACTCTCATGAAGCTGGGGCTTCAGCGTTCCACTAACACTTGAGATTCATCAGGCTTCAAGCCACTGTTAGTCTAGGTTGTCTTATTTCCCACTTACTCCCCCTTTAGATCGTGAGCCTCTTTAAGGCAAGGCTCACTGAGTGCACGGTGGCCATCCCATAAGTTACTCCATAATTAGAGGTGCAGAGACCGCTGGAGTTGGCCTTCTGGAGGGGCAGCAGAGGATTGGAGTGAGGGCGGGAACGCTGCCAGTTTTGTTTGTGTTCCTACTGCTTGGTCAGAGTGTTTCCCCAGTTTCAGGGTTAGTTTTTATTTGTTTGTTTTTTTGCTGTATCTTGAGGTATTTGGCATCTTAGTTCCCCAACCAGGGGTCGAACTCATACCCCCTGCAGTGGAAGCTCGGAGTCTTAACTGCTAGACCACCAGGGAAGTCCCTCGTGGTCGGTGCCGGGCGCTGGGAAATCAGTGACGGAAAAAGCCCTGCAGGGGCATTAGCTGTGTGAGCCCCTGGGGGTTCGGACAGTGAAGTATCTGCCTGCAGTGCGGGAGACCAGGTTCAGTCCCTGGGTCGGGGAGATCTGGAGAGGGAAATGGCAGCCCACTCCAGTGTTGCCTGGAAAATCCCATGGACAGAGGAGCCTGGTAGGCTACAGTCCATGGGGTCGTAAAGAGTTGGACACGGCTGAGCGACTTCACTTTCACTTTTCCCAGAAGCAGGCATATAGGCTATCACCCAGTCCTCCTACAGGGCTTTCCGGGTGTCTCAATGGTAAAGAATCCACCTGCCAGTAGAGGAGATGCTGGTTCGATCCCTGGGTGGGGAAGATCCCCTGAAGAAGGAAATGGCAACCCACTCCAGTATTCTTGCCTGGGAAATCCCACGGACAGAGGAGCCTGGCAGGCTACAGTCCATGCGGTTGCAAAGAGTCAGACATGGTTTAGCAACTGAACAATAAAACAACAAAGTTTACCCCCCGCCAAAAAGTGTATATATATATATATTCATATGTATATATACTCGCACTACAACATTCTCATGTCAAAGGGAAGCCCTCTCAGCTTTTCTGTAGTGTGGCTTAAAAACCCAAGTGTTAGAGTTGTCCTGCTTTAAATGAAGCCACTCAATGACCTTCTGGGCCCCAGAACGTCCCGGCCTTATAGAGATGGCTTTCTTGGAAGCAGTGCCTACTCTCCATTTGACTTTGGCTCAATTTACCCTCCCACTGAAATGCAGGAGTGCTCTCATGGCTGAGCAAGGCAAAATTTACTACTTTTATGAATCTGGTGACTGTTGACGTCTGTGAAGGAGAGTTGGCTTTCCTGTTGTGTTTATTTCAACCTGCCCCCACTTGAGGAGGCCCTCCTGCCTCTCTGTCTGGAACATCCCCCCACCCCACCAGGCTAAGAAATTAAATGCCATGAGATATGTTAATTCAACATTATGGCTTAAGAATTATATTTCCTGGACCTCACGTGGACTTAAAGGTTTAATCGATCAAGCTTTTATTGCTTCCTTCTTCCTTAGAGCAGGCATATTGAAAGCGATGGTTTTCTACCTCCAGTCATAACTCAGTGGCCTCGCTGACTTTGGGCTTGTGTTAAGACTTCAAAAAGCAGACTCCATTTGGTCTGGTTGTGCGTGTGCTCAGCAGGGACCAAGGCTGCAGTCTTGGCCTGTTCCTGACACCCCCTCAAGTTCACAGCTCTCCTTCGTCACAGCCCAGTCAGTCTCTTTCTTAACCACCACAAAGACTGTTTTCTTCTTCAGCATTTGATCATGAACAGAAGAGATAAGATACGGATTTTTTTTTTTTTTAATGCCTAGCTATCTTACCAGTAACTTCTCAGGGCTGAACTCCCAACTTGTCAGCAGCATTAAAAAAATTTTTTTTAAATCATACCCTTTGTCAGAAAATCATTACAGGCAGGTGTGGCAGGGCTCGTTAGAACACCCAGCGGCACCGGCTGTGAGCCGCCCTCACGGCTCCCCTCCGCACGCACGTTGTCACGCCTCCCCTGTCGCCCCTGCAGGTGAAGAAGCAGATCTTGGATGAAAAAATCTACTGCCCTCCCGAGGCGTCTGTGCTCCTGGCTTCTTACGCCGTCCAGGCCAAGGTAGGCTCAGAGAAGACGCAAGCATTCTTTCTGAGCGTTAATGCATGTCATGAATCGTGCCAGACATCCACTTCTCTGGACTCTCTGGGCTTCAGAGAGACCTCCCCTGGAAAGCGGGATGCTCTGGGACGTGTGGGCTTGGGGACCACTCTCCCTGTCCCACTTCTGTACCATCTTGTGAGAGAGTGTGTGTGTGTGTGTGTGTGTGTGTGTGCCTACCAATGATAAGTGTACAGCTTGATGAATTTTCTGTGTAATCCTGTTTGAACATGTGGTTAATTATATTCGCCGCGCCAACCTCTATTTTCATTAACCGGGAAAAATGAGTTTATCATCTCCAGTTTTGGCCAGACGTGGCCGTGAGGTCAGAAAGGCCCAGGTCCTCACTGCAAACTCTTCTTCTGAGGACCAGCAACCCTGTGTGTCAGGACCACACCCTAGAGAATGTTCTGTTTCATGCCCCCCGACGGGCATGCTGGCTCTGCTTATGGTGGGCACTGCAGGCCCTCGGACCCACTGAGCCCAGCTGAGCTGTCTGGTGACCGGAGAGTCTTTCAGAGAAATGGCTGCAGTTTGGGACTGGTGGGGCAGGGAGCTGTGTTCCTATCCGCTCTGTTTTTATAAGATGAACGTAGGGTCTACCCAGGATGCTTTATGCCCCTCAGGTTTCCTGCTTTAGTCACATGCCACTTGCTCTTTTTTTTTTTTTTTCAGCTTTTTAGCTTACCTGGAGTATAGCTAATTAACAATGTTGTGATAGTTTCAGATGAATACCTGAAATGCAAAGGGACTTAGGCATACATACACATGTATCCATTCTCCCCCAAACTCCCTTCCATCGAGGCTGCCTGTTGACATTGAGTAGAGTTCCTTGCTGTGCACACCAGGACCTTATTGGTTATCCATTTAAAATACAGATGTGTGTATATGTCCATCCCAAACTCACTAACTATCCCTTCCCCCCATCGTTTGCCCCCTACATGCCTTTTGCCCTTGGTCCCTTCGCTACCCCCTTTCACTACAGCATGGGAAGATGACCTCAGAACTGGGTCACTTTCGTTAGCTTTGTGATTTTGCAGAATCTTTTCAGTTATCATTTTTCTTTTTTAATTAGAGGTCTCCATAAAGCCATTTCCCTGAAACTAATTTCCAGAAATTAATAAGACCCTCAACTTCTTAGCCCACTTTTTAAGGGGAGCTTAAGATAATTTCATATCAAAGCCCGGAAGGAAAAAAACTGGCCCACTGTTTGAAGGAGAAAAGGGTCTGTACCTGTTCGTCACACCAACAGAAGCATCTGGGTCGCTGGATGACTTGTCTAATATTTGCTGAGTATTTGCTGGCCGGAGAGGAGGCTGTTGACTCTGTCATGGATACAGACACGAAGCGAGCATCTCTGCCCTCATGGTTTGTTCAAGGTCGTTTGGGCAACCTTGGGTAAAGCTCAGGGCAGAGCCCGCGGCCTTGGGGTTGCATCTTGTGCCTTGCCTGTCCCGCTGCCCTGACAAATGAGTAATTGAGAAAACAGAATGGGCCTGGATTCAACTAAAACATATGCTTCCTTTTCTGCTTTGATTAAGAATATTAATAACAGGGGGAAAAAACATGTCCTTTCAATCAGTAGCGCCCTGACAGTGATGAAGCAGTTGTTGTCACTTTCATTAAATCCGAGCACTTCCTGGCCTGGAACCGAGCTCCTCTCCTGCCCGCTTTCTCCCCAGCCAAGAGGAGGCCCAGGCTCCCAAGGATACCACCTCCCTCTGAAGGACTTCAGTTCTCAAAGGCCACACTGTCTTTGCACAAACTGGCGGGGGGGGCGGGGGGGCGCAAATTCAAAGGCTACTTGTGGGAAAAAAATAACTTTTCAGGGAACCAGCAGATGTTTGCTTAAACAGGTTTTACTGTAGGAAAGCCCTCCTGATTTGGATCCTCCTAATTTAGAGATGAAAGTGATGCACAGACATCATGTGTGGTTCACATGGAGAAGCGTGTTCGAGCTGTTTTTCCTGGAGTAAATTGTCACAGTTGTACAAACAAAGGTGATCTATGGTTTCGAGTCTGCATTTGGGAAGCTAAGGATTATTGGACCATACTTCCAGTTTCTAGGACAGCTGTTGCTGTGAGTAGGGTGCCTCTGGTTGTCATGTTGATCCGATCTTATACGTCTGTAGCATTTTACCGTTTTACACAGTGTTATAACATGAATATTTCTTGAGATTCCTCAGAGGAGTCTTTTCCGGAAGCTAAGGATCAGGAAAGGTTAATAATTTGTCTCACAATACTTGATGTTAATTCTGTTTTAATTGGAATTTATAGCCCACTATTTTTTTGAGGTTTTTTTTTAAAATGTATATACCGTTTTTAAGTCTTTATTGAATTTGTTACAGTACTGCTTCTGTTGTTTATATTCTGTTTTTTATTTTTTATTTTTTTGCCCAAGAAGCATGTGGTATCTTCCTTAGCTCGCTGACCAGGGATCAAACCCGTGCCCCCTGCATCGGAAGGCAAAGTCTTACCACTGGTCCACCAGGGAAGTCCCCCTATAGCCCACTTCCTGATGGACAGGATTTGAAGGAAAAGGGAGCTAGAGAATGGAGCCAGGATGAGAACCCTAGAGTCTGATTGCCTCACTTAGCTTTTGCTCATACCATGAGAGGGGTCTCTGGGTTCCACACTGGTCCCACCCCTTTCACTAAATCCCAGGTTCATTTATCTGGTCACACCCCTCCAAACTTTTCAATAAATTGTACCCGCTCCTTCCAGTTCTTCTTTCCCACAACCTTTCTGAGACAGACAGGAACTGTAAAAGTGTGGTGGGGAAAGTGAATTTGAGTGCATTAACACATGGGATGTAATTACGCACTAATGTATTCATTACAGTGTTTCAGCTGTTCAGCTGATATAGACACAGTTCATTCTAAAGCATAAAGAAACAATTACCCTTAAAGCATAAATACGAAAATTAATCACATGGTTCAGTTAACAAGAACCGTATTTCATAGTTGGAGTTTAGGTTATATTTCAATTAAAAATATGGGCTGGTTTTGTTTTGGGTTTTTTTTGGCCTAGTCATGTGATGTACCAAACCATCTTGCAATGTTTTAAGCCACCTGTTGGATTTCATATTGACAGTTTGAAAATGTGTTCTTATTAAAAATGACTTGGAGAAGGAATGGTATATAATTCCCCAGACTTGCAGGGCTGGCCAGCAGATTCCTAGTGCTCAGAGAGAGGAAGAGCTGGTGGGAGGGAGAGGAGGCTTGTTGTTTCTCAGTGCGCTCTGATGCCAATCAGGGGCAGAGCGCCAAAAGGCGACTCAGAAGTTGGGTATCTGTAAAGTGTAGGTAGAGCGAGTGTAAGAGTTGAGGCTGGAGAGGTCTGCTGGGATCAGATCAGAAAGAGTCTTAACTTCACCCTGTGGGAGATGCAGAGCCAGGGAAGGGTTTATATTTAGACAGATCCTTTCTTTGGCGGCTGTGTGCAGATCAGAATGGAGGAATACCAATCTGGAAGCAAGCAGACCTGGTAGAAGGCTGCGGTGGCCATCCAGACAAGACTGTGGGCTTCACACCTTGGGCAGTGCTCAGCTGGGTGGGAGGAGGCTGACTTTAAGATGTCCAGGTAGAAAGGACTTCCTTGGTGGCCCAGTGGTGGGGAGCCCACCTGCCAGTGTAGGGTGCACGGGTGCAATCCGTGGTCTGGCAGGATTCCACGTGCTAAGGAGCAGTTGGGCGGGTGTGCCACAGTTGCTGAGCCTGAGCTCTCGAGCCCTTCGGGCCCCAACTAACGAAGCCCTTATGCCTAGCACCTGTGGTTCTCAACAAGAGAAGCGTGCCTGTGCGTCGCAGCTGGAGAGTAGCCCCCGTTTGCTGCAACTAGAGAAAGCCTGTGGGCAGCAATGAAGACCCAGCACAGCCGAAATAACAGTAAAGTTTTTAAAAAATAAAAAATATCCAGGAAAGAAATATAATATCTAGGGAAAAAAAAATTCAGAAGGGAAAATTTGATATAAGTGGTGCTGTCCTCTGCGTATCTCCCTTTTGGAGGGACTTATCATTTTACAAATGGGTATTTTCTCTCTCTCAATGTTGATTTTGAGATATGTCATGTTGGACGTTGCAGATGTAGTTCATTGATTCTAACTGCTGTATGGTGGCCGTTGATGAATAACCCTAATTTATTTTTCCATCCTCCTGAGGATGAGGCAGGTTTAGTTTCTGCTGTTTCCCTATTAGAAGTAGTGTTTTACTGCAAACTCTTTATATGCTTCCTTGTGTACATGTGCTAAAGCTTTTTCCCCTTAAGGTACATCCCTAGAAGTAGAATTCCAGGCACATCCTTGAATATAAAGACCTCATACGTTTCTAAGAAAAAAGACAGCAGGACCATGAGAGCACAGGGTATGAACAGCAGGCAGTTTATAGACCAGGAGAAGAACCTGTAAATACAAAAAGCGCTCAGTCTCACCAGTAACTCGGGTGACAACTGCATTCCCGGGAATGCAGGAGACCTAAAAACCGAGGGTTTGACCTCTGGGTCAGGAAGATCCCCTGGAGCAGGGCATGGCAACCCACTTCAGGCTTAAAGCTCAACATTCAGAAAACAAAGATCATGGCATCTGGTCCCATCACTTCATGGCAAATAGATGGGGAAACAGTGGAAACAGTGTCAGACTTTATTGTGGGGGGCTCCAAAATCACTGCAGATGGTGATTGCAGCCATGAAATTAAAAGACGCTTAGTCCTTGGAAGGGAAGTTATGACCAACCTAGATAGTATATTCAAAAGCAGAGACATTACTTTGCCAACAAAGGTCCGTCTAGTCAAGGCTATGGTTTTTCCAGTAGTCATGTATGGATGTGAGAGTTGGACTGTGAAGAAAGCTGAGTGCCAAAGAATTGATGCTTTTGAACTGTGGTGTTGGAGAAGACACTTGAGAGTCCCTTGGACTGCAAGGAGATCCAACCAGTCCATTCTAAAGGAGATCAGTCCTGGGTGTTCATTGGAAGGACTGATGCTGAAGCTGAAACTCCAATACTTTGGCCACCTCATGCGAAGAGTTGACTCACTGGAAAAGACCCTGATACTGGGAGGGATTGGGGGCAGGAAGAGAAGGGGACAACAAAGGATGAGATGACTGGATGGCATCACCAACTTGATGGACATGAGTTTGGGTGAATGCCAGGAGTTGGTGATGGACAGGGAGGCCTGGCATGCTGCAGTTCATGGGGTCGCAAAGAGCTGGACATGACTGAGCGACTGAACTGAACTGAACTGAACTGAATCCCATGAACAGAGGAGCCTGGCGGGCCATGGTCCATAGGGTTGCAAAGAGTCAGACATGACCAAAGTGACTTAGCACACGCACACACATGGAAATATTTCAAACCCATGAAATTGCCAGAGAATTGATGCTTTTGAACTGTGATGTTGGAGAAGACTCTTGAGAGTCCCTTGGACTGCAAGGATATCAAATCAGTCAATCCTGAAGGAAATCAGTCCTGAATATTCATTGGAAGGACTGATGTTGAAGCTCCAATACTTTGGCCACCTGATGTGAAGAGCTGACTCATTGCAAAAGACCCTGATGCTAGGAAAGACTGAAAGCAGGAGAAGGGGATGACAGAGAATGAGATGGTTGGATATCATCACTGACTCGATGGAGATGAGTTTGAGCAAGGTCCAGGAGCTGGTGATGGACAGGGAAGCCTGGCTTGCTGCAGTCCATGGGGTCTCAGAGTCAGACACGACTGAGCGACTGGACTGAGCTGAAACAACACGTTTGTACTGCATAGCACTGGGGCTTGTTGTTGTTTGGTCCCTAAGTCATCAACTCAATGGACATGACTTTGAGCAAACTCCAGGAGACAGTGAAGAACAGGGAAGCCCGGTATGCTGCAGTCTATGGGGTCGCAAAGAGTCAGACACGACTGAGCAACTGAACAGCAATTGATTTACAGGAGCTCCATATATTATGAATATTAATCTTTTATCTTTTTTTACATGTCAGTCTTGTCCGTCCTTTTCATGTTTTCAGTGACTTTTGATTTCAAATGATTTCATCAACCTTAATATACACCGACCTTAATATACATCAACCTTAATATGTTCTTCAATATTTTATCCTGATGTTTTTATGGATTTCTGTTTATAAGTTTAAGTCTTTAATCCATCTGGAATTTAGTGACTGGTGTGTGGTAGGGATCTGACTACTTATTCTATATATGCATTGATTAGACCTTTGTGTTTTGTGAAATCCTATTCAGATCGTTTGGTCTCATTTTTCATATATATAAGCAGAGGAAAGTATGGGTTTCTGTTTAAGAAGTGACTCTGAGAGTCCTTTAAAAGGTGGACTCTTTTCTTTTTTTCTCATTTCTTTTGTTGTGAATAAACCTGTCGCAATTTACCCCAATGAAAAGCGGATACCTTCAGACTCTCTTTAAACCATACATTAGGGATGGAAACATGCTATTTATAGCAACAGAGACATTTTCTTTTTAAACTCTGAAGTCAGGGATGGGGGGCCAGGAGGCTGCCTCAAAGCTCTAAACTTCTCACAAGTGGCCAGAAGTGGTAAAATGAAACTAACGAAAACGAAAAGCTTCTGGGAGAGAAGTTTAAGATGCAAAGATCCACATATCATTAAACTCTTGACTTCCCTCATCATTCACTGGCAAATTGGTTTCTTAAAATTTAATTTGGTCTCAACGTGAACCGATTCCTCTCTCCCTTCCCTAAGCGTGGACAACATCACCCCGAGCGTCCTGGGTCTTCCCTGCGTGTGCTATCTACTCTGTGCTTGGGTTTTTACACCCACTTGACACCATCTCTTGACATGTCCTTAAAATTCATTAAACGGCCAGCCGCCCCGTCCTTTCCCCTTGCGAGCCTAGAACGTCTCTGCTGCTCTGTTCGCTTTTCCTCCCAGGAGGCCGGTGAACTCCCTTCTTGAATTTAAATTCCACTGGTTTATATCAGGGGTGGACCCAGGTTTTGTGGGGCCAGGAGCTTCTATAATTTAGGGGGTTCTTTTAATGCAAGAACACCAATTATGAACATAAAATTAGGTCAAGGCCCATGCAGGTGCAGAGGCCTGAATCCCAAGCCTCATTATAGCTTCCCAGCAGATTCACTCCTCCTTGTTTTACCAGGGAGCCTCTGTACATGAAAGACGGGGGAACAGCCGTCTGCATCCATGGGGTGGTGTGACTCTCCTTTATATTCACCAGCTGCCACAACTTGAGGATCTTCTTCTTTTGTTTTGTTTTAAAGACATTTAAGAGCAGACCCATACCTCAAGGTGGCTTTAATGTCCAAAGTGGAATTAGTCCAGGGGAGAAGTTCCTTCAGCAGCGTCCCTGCCACCTCCCCGGTGCTCAGATGTAACGTTTGATTATTTGATCAGTGCTGTAGCTGGGAGCTCAGTATGATAATGTGGGTCATTACTCTCGCAAGCCTTTGGAACCTGAATTTATAGCTCTCACTTTGCATATCTGCTTGCAGAAGCACTCAGAGAGGTTTGCAAGTGCAGCGAGGGCTTTATCATTCTGTCCCTCCAAAAATCAGAGAAGCCAAGAGTGACCAGCGTCTTTATAAATAACACAGGGCATGACAGTGACACCTGATGCCTTATGAGCCGGGCACCGTGCAGAATGCTTCCCTGACTCTTCATCCTTGTCACACACACACACACACACACACACACACATAGCCCCGGAGGCAGGCACTATTCTGACCCTTGCTTTCCAGACAGGGAAGCTGAGCTTTAGAGAGAAGTTTCCCCACTCGAGGCCTCGGGACAGTCCAGAGTGCCCCTTCAGAACCCTCCAAGACCAACGCTGTCCTTTGACAATTTGGAAGCGGGCTTGGAAGGTGGCATGACCTGAGTTTTTATCTTTTGACATGAGGTTGTGTTGAATGCTGTGTGTTAGTCATAGTTTAAAAAAAAATTTATGGGTATTCCATTTGATCCCCCAGGGGAGTCCTGTGAGATATGTCCGTTATTATCCCCATTTTACAGACGAGAAAACTGGGACACAAAATGTCCAAGGTCACTGCTAAGAAGTGAAGGGGCTGAGATTGAATTTTTTTTAAACTGAAAAAACAATGCAGAACAATTCTTCTATTTGCAAGATAATTATGAAATTCCTAAGAGATATTGATCCTTGGGGCTTTTACAAAAGAGTGATATGGGATGAAGGCGTGATTTCCAGTTGATGATAAACATCTCTTTTCAATCCCATGAGTGTCGATTGAAAAACACACCAGAAATCTAAACTTGAGATTTCTTGGGAATGAGAGGGGTGGGCCATGTCCGGATCCATTGTGGTGGGATGTAGAGCCAACTGCCAAACCTTTTTTTTTTTTTTTTTGCCAGTGTTGGTAGTGCAAAGCATAAATGTTTATAGAAGATTATACTAAAATACTGAGCTTTGTCATTTTGGATCAAGAGGAAAACCACTGAATGCTAATTGACAAGAGACAGGGTTTGATGTTCTATATATTTTGTGGTTAGTTTCTTTTTAAAAATAACTCCTTCACTTCTGGTTATTTCCTGGTCAGACTAACTTTCTGGGAAAGAAAGAGACAATTGTTTTGAAATCAGGAAGTTCCAAGTTATTGTCCCCTGTGGGTACATGAAAATGCAGGGCCGATTTCTGGCCCTCCTAGTGATTCTCTCTGCAAATTTAGGAAAATCAGTTAACCTTTTATTTATTTATTCTTTTATTGTCTGTACGGTAAGGATGACAGTGTTGGCATCAGATTTTTCCAAAGCATTTTTCAGAGCCTTGAGTGAAAGCTATTAAAAATATTGCCAGCACTGTCCCTAACTCCCATCTAGCACTTGGCTCCAATTCCCAGCCACTTAGAAGTATGTGTAGGTAAGACTCTTACCACCCGATGCTAATCACATCTCACACCCAGTTGTGTTTCGTTGTCTCTTTTCAAAACCTAATGTTTTGGTAGCAGTGGCTTCCTTCAGGAGTTAGAAAATGTAGCCCCATTTCTCTACAAATGTCACATTCTTATTACCACGTCACCCATCCATCCCATATGGGATTATGCAACTCTGTTCACAGATACAATCAGCTTTGTATCTTCATCCGAGGATAACAAACTAGCGAGGCTGAGATCTTGACTTGTCATCAGAATTGCATTGCTTCCCAGGAGCTGGGAGGGACGGAGGCCGAGTCGACCTGTTCAGAAACGCAGTTGTCTCTAGAATCTCAATCCCTCGTTCATCTTCTCTTCTTCCAGTACGGCGACTACGACCCCTCTGTTCACAAGCGGGGGTTTCTGGCCCAAGAGGAATTGCTTCCAAAAAGGGTAAGACGTTAAAATTCCCGTTTGGGAAGACATAACCAAAGGACCTGCAGGAATACAAGATGGCCGTATTGAGAACGTTTTCATAAATGTTTTGTCATCAGTCTTGAGTAAAGATTTGTGGAATTCCTTTGGGGATATTAGAACAGGCGTGGCCTGTAGTTGGTCCTTTTTTTAAAGGTAGGTGAGCAGCACTGGTTCCCAGGGAGGGGCATGGAGCCACCTGAGTTCAGCCCAGCAGAGTGAGCTGTTTGTAGCTGCAGAGGGCAGGTAGATGGGTGGGCACTGTAGCTTTTAATCCCTGGTGTCTTTGGTCTGGTTGATTATCCACAGAAGCAGGCCTGCCCTCTCTTTAGCCACTTCTGATTCTCTAGCTCCACTCACCTGTCATGTGTGATAAAGGCCTGCTCCCCCCTTTCCCCTGGTTTGACCTGCGCCCCTGATGGCTTCTGTAAGAGTCAAAGGCAGCTCTCAGGCCAGGGAGTCCTGCTTCTGAGCAAGGTCCTGCCTCTGGGCTGCATGGCCCAGGAGAGAGGGGCCAGTGCCAGCCCGAGAAATGGTGCAGCCTTCTGAGTTGTGACTCAGATCGGACGATGCTCATTTACTCACCCACCTCTGCCTGTGATTGGCCCCCTGTGTGCGGCTTTTGGGGCCCCCCTGGTGGCCCAGATGGTAAAGAATCTGCCTGCGATTTGGGAAACTCAGGTTCAGTCTCTGAGTGGGGAAGATCCCCAGGAGAAGGGAATAGCTACCCACTCCAGTATCCTTGCCTGGAGAACTCCATGGACAGAGGAGCCTGGAGGGCTACAGTCCATGGGGTCACAAGGGGTCAGACACAACTGAGCGGCTAACACACACTCACACACACATACACACACATGCCTTGCTAGTTAGTAAAAATGATGCATAATTATCAAAAAGGCGCACAGTACTCAAACTTCCTTTGTGTGTGGGTTTTTTGTTTTGCTCTCTTCCGCACCAGGTAATAAATCTGTATCAGATGACTCCGGAAATGTGGGAGGAGAGGATCACAGCCTGGTACGCGGAGCACCGAGGCCGAGCCAGGTGAGGGTGCTCCTTGCTGGTGGACGTTTCCCCGTGGGCCTCTTTTTTCTTTTTTAAGGAACTGCAAAACTGGGACGTGCTTGTTGAACAAAATGCAGTACCGGAGTACACAAAAGAAAAAGGGAGCGCTGGCAGCCACTCCGGGCTCCGGTACTGTGTGTGTCCCTTTGCTAGCGCGTGGAGGCGTGGGTACTTCCCGCCTGTCGGGATGTACAGACCTGCCACGTTCACTGCTCATTTAGGTCCATTTTAAGATTCCTATTGTGTGCGTGCCCCGTAGCTTTTGCGTCCATCCCTTGACTGATGGCGTCTGGAGTAGCTGTAGGTTTCTCAGTTTCACGGAACGTTCTGCAGTGTACAATCTTACATCATGATGTACTTGTATGAGTCGTTCTGAGGAGAGATCCTTCAGAAGAAAAAGAGTTGCTGAGTCAAAGGAGGTGAGCGTTTTGTGTCTTGAAAGGTGCCTCCCAGATCGTCCTGCAAAAAGGCTGTAACCCCTTTTCATGCCCGTGGGCAGAGTATGAGAGGGCCCCACCTCCCTCCCCCATCCAATCCCCAACAATTACCAATCTAACTTTTGTGATCTCAAAGGTGAAATTTTGTATCTCAAGTATCATTAGCTTTTCCCCAATCACTTTGGGAATTAATCATCTTCTCATTAGCCTTTAACGTATATTTTTTTTCTGTTTTTCAAACCAACTTCCTATGACATTTTTTTTAACTCTAAAAAAAAGTACACCAGAAAGTGGGCAAGTCATAAATGTAACACCTGATGGACTCTTACCAAGTGAAAACACCAGGTGACGCCCCTCATTCCTCCCCAGAGCTGACCACTCCCCTGCACACAACTCACGGGTTGGTGTGGTCAATCTTAAAGGTGATTTGAGTGTGATCAGTTTCTGTTATCTGGGCCTCACTTCTTTCACTCAGGGTCGTATTGTGCGATGTGTGCTTGTGGCCTGTGGCGGTGGCCCCCCCTTTCTTTCTCTTTGCTATGTACTATTCCAATGTGTTAATAGCCCACGCACCATTTATCCACCCCGCTGCCCACAGGCATGTAGATTGCCGGGTTGTTTCCTGGTTTTTGTTGTGACGAATAACATCAAACAATCTTCCAAACAATGGTACGTCAACAATACATGTGTGATTTCAGCTTGCCACCATGGTGTCCCCTCGGGGTTGAATTTTTAAAATTCATTTGAGGCCATTTTGAGATTGGAGAAGAGAAGAAGGCAAGGTCATAGACTTAAGATGTTTCAACACTCTACCTGTCTGAGAGTTCTTTGCAAGTCATCACTACTTCAAGAGCTGCCTTTAAGTCTGACTCATAACTTAGAAGTGGGCGTCCTGGCTGGGGTTCTACAGGCTGGGTTGCTCTCACCCCAACTTCCAGCAACACCCAAAGGAATCAGATCAGGAAGGGAGCTCTCAGGTTGCTTGCAGACAGAGATGCTTTGTTACCAAAACCTTCTAGGTGAAGAAATCATGCAGTTGGATAAAGCAACAGCTGAAATAAAATTGTGAACATCCAGATCCATTTGAGGGAGCAGATATACCACGTGCTCATCTCGAATTACTTGAGACGGGTGTCACTGTTTACCAAGGGCAAAGCGTGAAATTGAAGCCAAGAGACACGCTAATGAATCTGTTCTCTTGTTTTCACGGGGATGGGAAGTTCTGCCTGACCTCAGTGTGGTTAATAGACTCAGGGTTGGGCAGAGCCGGGCTGGGAGCTGCCGGGCTCATGTCTTCACGCAGGTTCGAGGCTCAGCTTGGCACCCGCTACCCTCCAGTGACAGAGTCTTTCCTTCTCTTTGCAGGGACGAAGCGGAGATGGAGTATTTAAAGATAGCTCAGGACCTGGAGATGTATGGTGTGAACTACTTCACAATCCGGGTGTGTGGAAGCCCCTGCGAGTTCCTGGGGCGTAGATGGAGGCGGAATCAGGGGCAGACTGCTAAAATGGGTCCTTCCTGGTCCCAAGGTGGCAGATACTTGGCCGGTTCAGTGGCCAACAAGGGAAGAGGCAGGGGAGAGGGTCTGAGAGCCTCAGTTTCTATTCTGGGCCTTCAATTAGATGCTAGGTAATGAAGTGTCGGTGGAGCCTCGGGGGGGCCTTCTGAATGCTCTGGTGGAACATTTGATTATTTCTGGCTCTGTGAGATCTGGGCCCACAGGGATCACCTGTAAATACTTTCTCCCCTCAGGACACGAGGAGAGTAAAGCTGCTTTTACAGATTACTGATTTGTTTGGGTGGGAACTCTCCCTGGCAGGCTAATTGGTTTTCTACTCAGACCATTACTATTCCGCTGTCCTCTGGGAACCCGTGGCTTGTACACTGGAGAAGCGTTTGTTTTCAGCCCCCCGTCCATCCCTGAGAGCATCTTTTTTTATTTTTTTTTTTAGCACCCTGAGCATCTTTCTCCCAAGGTTCTGTTGCTGGATGCAGTGCCTTCCAGAGGATTCATACAATTTGCTGACCTATTTCATAGCCGGTTCCAAACTGTAGATGAGCAGACAGTTAGAAAAAAAAACAACCATCCGCACTGGGCCACCTTAGTCATTACAGTTAAGGCTTGCTTTCCTGTTTGGAGTGTCCATAAATTTTGTATTTATTGTTGTTTAATAACTAAGTCATGTCCTACTCTTTGAGACCCCATGGACTGGAGCCTGCCAGGCTCCTCTGTGCATGGAATTTCCCAGGCAAGAATACTGGAGTGGGTTGCCATTTCCTTCTCCAAAATTCTGTATTACATTTAGGTAAATTGAAACACATTTAAAATACCCTCGGGATAGCTTTCTACTTTGTTTTCTAAATACATATCTTTAATGGGTTATTTGCATAAAATAAGGCACACTGACAAGTCCTATCATTTTGTACAGTGTACAAATGCCTAAAAGGTTTTCCATGATAATGCTGAAGGTTGTTTTGTAAGATGTTATCGATTTATATTTGCCAAACATTTGGTCTCTTTAAGGGCAGACTCATTTGACGCATTTCTGTGGTTTTGTCCATACAACGTCTCTTGCCCCACCACCTACATTGCAGAAAACTAGATCTTTATAATTCTTAATAAAAAAAAAACAACAACAAGAAAAACCAGTTTCTTTGGGGGCACTAATTCTACAGCAGCAGTCAGACTACATTATACTATTCTGTGCATATATGTCTCATATTGCATGACAGATGAGGGTAAGGAATATTTTAGTGTCTTAGGGTTAACGTTCCTGAAATTTTGCCATCATCTAAGGAAGCTGTGTGCTTGAAACAATTTAAAAGGGGCTTCTTCAGTCCCCGCCTCTCTCTGTTTATTCTCGAGACGTCTTGGAGTCATCGTGATAGGAGACGAGAGGGTGGGATCCATTTTTTTTTTTCCTCTAAAAATTTAAGTTAGAAACATAATGAAATATCTTGTTTTCCAAAATGTAGATTTTCAAAGCACAAAGCCTCACTTGTGTTAATGCAGTGGTTTTAAGAGCCCTGCAGAAGAGCTCACGACTCTCCCTCACGCTTTGGTGATCGCACCTGACTCCAGGGTGTTAGATGGAGTAAAAAGATTTTCTCCTGCACCTGCTGTTAGCTTGGTGCTTCTCCTCACAGTCGGGGCACGTCCTTCGCTTGCCGACCTGTTTTCCTGCCCTGGAGTCTTGGTTCCTTTTCCTTGTTGTCAGCAAGGGAGTCAGACGCAGGGAGCTGGCTACCACCGCTGTTCGAGGGCCAGACTGCACAGGGCAGGGGCCCACACCCGAGGTGGTGCGCACTGGTCTGCAACGTGAGGGCCCAGGGCGTCGCCCTCCAGTGTGCTGGGTGCTGGCTGGACTACCATTAGAGGCATAGCCTGCATGCAACCTGTCAGTTAAGTTTTCAAACAGCTTTATTGGAGTGTAATTTACTTTCAAGTCATTTTGATATTTTTTTCCCCCAATATCTTACAATAAAAAATTTCTAACATACAGGGAAGTCGGAAGACGTTTGAGTGAGGACCTCTGTACACCTGCTGCCTGGATTCCACAGTTAACAGTTTACTACAGAACACGTGCTTTATCACATTGAAACTGCATTTTAAAGTAAAATAAAGCCACCTGATCACAGCTCTTAGAATTTTCTTTCTGGTAGTACAACCACCTCTTCTTTTAACATGAGGGGTGTTTAACCCTACAGGTCTTTATTCTACATCTGTGATAAGCCGGCTATGTAATTAGCAGTAACAACATTTCCATTACTGCTGTCTTAGCCGCTGACACTTCCCAGGTGGCTCAGTGATATAGAATCGCCCTCCAGTCCAGGATTTGATCCCTGGGTTGAAAGATCCCCTGGAGAAGGAAATGGCAACCCACCTGAGTGTTCGTGCCTGGAAAATACCATGGACAAAGAAGCCTGGTGGGCTCCTATCCATGGGGTTGCAAAGAGCTGGACGCAACTTAGGACTGAGCACGCTCACTCACACGTCGTCTCTTGCTGGCAGAGGTGCAAGGTGCCTGAGGCGGTGATGGGTGCCCCCAGTACCCCCTCCATGGGACACCCCAGTCGTCAGAACCGTCTCATGTTGCCTCCCCCTGCCCCAGTGCAGGAGGCTGGAGGCCCCCCAGGTTCAAAGACAGTGGTGATTTCTGTCAGGAGCTGTTGAAACGTGTCACACGTAATGGTCTATGTCAATTCTTTTGGAAGCTGAGCAAGACCTCGAGCCTCAGCTGGAGCTGACGGTGGCTGTTCTCTGTCAAATCTACAGAATAAAAAGGGCACAGAGCTGCTGCTCGGAGTGGATGCTTTGGGGCTTCACATTTATGACCCTGAGAACAGGCTGACCCCCAAGATCTCCTTCCCGTGGAACGAAATCCGGAACATCTCCTATAGCGACAAGGAGGTAGGTCGAGTCTGCACAGCAGACACCCCGGCGGCCGAGCTGAACCTTCTCTGTCTCTCCTCCTTCCGGAGCAGCCCAGGCCAGCCTGCTCCTTGTCAGCAGCAAGATCCTTTAATTCCCAGGCTTTGGGTTTTTGCTTGTTGATTTTTATAGCATTTACAGAACAATATTGGCATCCTGTTTTCAAATAGTATCACTAAACCCTCCCTACTGACTAACAAGAGACTGGGAAGATCAACTTGTCAGGACTAAGCCCCAGAGAACTGTAAACAAACCAGAAAGTAACCCTTTCTTATTCCTTGGCTTTCTATTTCTGGTGAGAATTCTCTTTGTCTCTTAAATGTGGTGTTTATTAAACTCTCTCTGCGTCCAGAGCTTGATTCAATGTGATGCAGGCATTTATATATACATAAATCTTCATAGGGCTTCCCTTGTGGCTCAGCTGGTAAAGAATCCACCTGCAATGCGGGAGGCCTGGGTTCAACCCCTGGGTTGGGAAGAACTCCTGGAAAAGGGAAAGGCTACCCACTCCAGTATTCTGGCCTGGAGAATTCCATGGATTATATAGTCCATGGCCTCGCAAAAAGTCAGACACGACTGAGAGACACTTGTACTCACTCACTCAAATCTCCATGATACATACATGAATTGTATGTATTATATATACTATACAAATAACATATACATACCAGCAATGATATAAACAAGGATATCAGACTAACTTGCGTATAAGAATTCAAGAATAAGGAACTTCGGATAACTTGGATGAACACCCTAACGCAGAATTCAAGTATTACTGTATAGGATGGTCCTATATAGTGATAAGGAGTCCATGGGGTTGCAAGAGTGAGTGACTGAGCTGACTGACGCAGAATGGACTTTTCCCAAATGCTGTAATGCTGTGTCCATTCACTCACTCATGCGTTCATGGTTAAGTTTTACAAATCGCTTTATTTAATAACTGATTTATTTTTGGCAGTGCTGGGTCTTCGTTGCAGTGTGTGGGCTTTCTCTAGCAGCGGAGGGAGGGCTTCTCATTGCAGTGGCTTCTCTTGTTGGGGAGCACAGGCTTTAGGGCACTCAGGCCTCAGTAGTTGCTACTCCCAGGCTCTAGAGCTCGGGCTCAATAGCGCTCGGGCTTAATTGCCGCAAGACATGAGGAATTTTAGTTCCTGGACCAGGGATCAAACTCGTGTCCCCTGCCTTGGCAGGCGGATTCTAACCACTGGAAGTCCCCCTCCCTGGTTAATTTTCAAGGGATTTTCGAGCATCTGCTTGGTGTCAGGCTTCGTGAGGGAAACAGAGATGGAGCGAGTGCAGTCTCAGCCCTCAAGGAAGTTCTAGTCAAGCGGTGACTCAGCTGCCTGCCGTGACACATAACTGCAGCGCGAAGGGCCGGTGACAAAGAGGGCGACGATCCGGCGCTTCTCTGCCAGCCAGCAGCTTCGCCCCGGCTCTGATTCAGCCCTCACAGGAACACCGCCGCGGGAGGAGGGGTGTGTTCTGGCAGCTCTGCGCCCCCTCGGGAAGCGGGGACCCAGAGGGAGCAGGGGAGCTGTGTCAGGCAGGGGGGCACACCAGCAGAAGCCACGCCCCCAGCGGTTCCCGGGGAGACACAGAGGACGAGCCCCAAGACTCAGGACACGGGGCCCAGGAATGCAGGCCCAGGCAGTGCCCCGCGGCGGGCTGGTACCCGCTCAGCCAGGCCCGAGCACGGAGGGAGTGAGTAAGAGATGGCTCACGTGGTCGCCTGCAGGCCCCCACCTCCAAGCCGGTTTCCTGTTTTTGCCCTTCCCTCATGTAGCAGCTCTGAGGATAGGAACACCAGGCCCCCGATTGCCAATACGTGGCTGAGCTCCCCTCGGCCACGCTTGACGAGACAGATTGAGCCTCTTAACTCAAAACATTCTGGCTTTCAGATTTTTTGCACGTAGCCCAAGAGATGAGCATTTAAGGTATTTTTTTTTTTTAAGGCCCTGAAATGGAAAGTTCCATGTGACTCGAAGCAGCAGTAGGGTATGCCGGTAGTTTTTTATCTCTAATTTCATAAAAGTCTGTTTACGGCACGTCCGCACACTTGGCATGCTAAAAGGTCCCAAGATGCTCGTCCTTCACAGAAGCCAGGCAGCAAAGGCTCCCCTCATACAGCCCGACACGAAACTCTAATGTTCCCTCTCCCGGGGCCGGGCACCATCGCCTGCCATCATGTCAGGAACTCACGCAGCACGGGTGGGACGTGATGGGAAGGAGCCTGGGGCATTCTCCCCCGTGCTGTGACAACACAAGTCCGGTTTATTCCAGATGACCCGTAGACGCCACACGCGTGCCCCAGAGTGGCACAGAGCCTGTGGAGTCCCCGTTCCTTCAGGTCTCCCACTGGCAGCCCTGGGGTTTGGCAGCCAGGCCAAAAATAAGCTCTCGAAATTCATAAATAGCAGCCTGCACAAGAGCAGCACTGCTTCTCAGCTCACCTGACCAAAAGCCACACAGAGGACCGTTCCTCTGTCCTCCGTGTGCTCCCCCTTTGTTGGACAGCATAGCGTGGGAAGGAAGTATCTAAGAATAGAGCTTCCCCAGTGCCTTTGTCTGCTTAGCAAGTCTTTCATGGGAGTGCGCTTTTCACGTCCAAAGTGCAGCTTTGGAATCTGGGCTCTGTCCGATCTCATCAGGAAGAGGTGAGAGCACCAGCTCTTTTCTTTTTATGCGGCCCAGTCCCCAGTCTGGCCCTCGGGTCTCCTCCTGATTTCTCCCCCATCTCCATCCTTATTCATCTTCCTCTCCCCTTTGATTGTGAGGGTTATGTCTTCCTTCTCTACTCCAGTGCATTCTTCATCACTCGTGACTGCGTTCCTTCTCTTAACAGCATTATCAAGCCATCCCCGTGCTGGGAAATCTGGGGTGACTCCCTGACTGCTGTCACATCAAATCTAAGCCTTGCTGATTGTCCATCCCCAGCCCACCTCACCACCCCCAGCTCCTGCCTTCCTCCCAGTTTCAGTCAGTTCAGTTTAGTCGCTCAGTCGTGTTCAACTCTTTGCGACACCAGGAATCACAGCACGCCAGGCCTCCCTGTCCATCACCAACTCCCAGAGTTCACTCAAACTCAAGTCCATCGAGTTGGTGATGCCATCCAGCCATCTCAACCTCTGTCATCCCCTTCTCCTCCTGCCCCCAATCCCTCCCAGCATCAGGGTCTTTTCCAGTGAGTCAACTCTTCGCATGAGGTGGCCAAAGTACTGGAGCTTCAGCTTTAGCATCATTCCTTCCAAAGGACACCCAGGATTGATCTCCTTTAGGATGAACTGGTTGGATCTCCTTGCAGTCCAAGGGACTCTGAAGAGTCGTCTCCAACACCACAGTTCAAAAGCATCAATTCTTTGGCGCTCAGCTTTCTTCACAGTCCAACTCTCACATCCATACATGACTACTGGAAAAACCATAGCCTTGACTAGATGGATCTTTGTTGGCAAAGTAATGTCTCTGCTTTTGAATATGCTGTCTAGGTTGGTCATAACTTTCCTTCCAAGGAGTGAGCGTCTTTTAATTTCATGACTGCAGTCACCATCTGCAGTGATTTTAGAGCCCCAAAATATAAAGTCTGCCACTGTTTCCCCATCTATTTCCCATGAAGTGATGGGACCAGATGCCATGATCTTCGTTTTCTGAATGTTGAGCATTAAGCCAACTTTTTCACTCTCCTCTTTGACTGTCATCAAGAGTCTTTTTAGTTCCTCTTCACTTTCTGCCATAAGGGTGGTGTCATCTGCATATCTGAAGTTATTGATATTTCTCCCGGCAGTCTTGACTCCAGCTGTGCTTCCTCCAGCCCAGCGTGTCTCATGATGTACTCTGCATATGGGTTTTCTCTTATATATGTATACCTATAACTTCATTTATCTGTTTGGCTGTGCTGGGTCTCATCGCAGCACAGGCTTTCCTCCAGTTTCTGGAGCAGGTGCTGCTCTCTGGTTGAGGTGCACAGGCTTTCCTCCAGTTTCTGGAGCAGGTGCTGCTCTCTGGGTGAGGTGCGCAGGCTTCTCATTGTGGCGGCGTTTCTTTCTTGTTGGGGAGCGCGGGCTTTAGGGCACACCGGCTTCAGTAGCTGCGCCGTGTGGGCTCAGGACTTACGGCTCCCAGGCTCTAGAACACAGATTCAATGGTTGTGACGCGCGGGTTTAGTCGCTTCAGGGCGTGTGCGATCTTCCCGGATCAGGGATCGAACCCGTGTCTCCTGCATTGGCAGGCAGGTTCTCTACCACTGAGCCACCAGGGAAGCCCCCCCCATGGTTTTCTCTTGGTCATCGAAGAGCTAATGCTGTGTCTCTCTCTCTCACACGCACACACCACATACACACACATGTACACACATTCCCACACGGAGCTCATTTCCCCATCTCTGCTTTATTTCTATTACTCGCCCTGTCCAGAATGCCCCTCCCTCCTACCTTTTAGCTTCTCTGTCATGTTCTTTGTCTAAGAGCAGCATGTCCCTCCTACTCTGAGGATTTGAGATCTGTGCCACCCAGCGAGGCAGTGATGATTGATGTGACCTGTCGAGCCGTTGACGGTGGTTGGTTCCTGAAGGCTGCCTTAGACTCCGGGGTGGCCCGTCCAGCATTGGCCTCAAGGTCGGGCCCACCTAGGGTTTAACTTCAAGTTTCCAAGCCCAAGGTGGTGCTAAGAACCCAGCTTCCAGAATCCTGAACCTCCTGGGACAAGGATCTTTTCCAGGGGGTCGCCACCTTTGTGGAATTGCCCAGTTGGTGGTAGCGCTCTAGGCTGTCGGAAACTGAAGCTGTTTTCTGCGTTTTCCTTTCAGTTTACCATTAAGCCTTTGGATAAGAAAATCGACGTCTTCAAATTTAACTCCTCAAAGCTTCGTGTCAATAAGCTGGTAAGTTAAGATCCTGGTTTTTATTATGGACTGTAGTTTTTCTGTGAAACTGAAAGCCTTTTTTGAACCAGTATCAGAGCGACATGTTGTGAGGTGTAAAATGATAACCCGCTTGGTATGTGCTTTCCTGATCAGCCTTGAAAGACTTCTCTCCAGCTTCACTGGAAGGTCACACTTACGGGTTTCCCCAGTGGCTCAGCTGGTAGAGAATCTGCCTGTAACGCAGAAGACTTGGATTCTATCCATGGGTCGGAAAGATCCCGTGGAGAAGGAAATGGCAAATACCCACCTAAGTATTCTTGCCTGGAAAATCCCATGGACAGAAGAGCTGATGGGCTACAGTCCATGGGGTCCCAAGAGTTGGACATGACTTAGCCACTAAACCACCACCAGCAAAAAGTCAAATCTACATTTTGTGATGAGGAACTTTTTTTAAGTTATTTTTATTAAAGTACTTCATACATATGAAAGGATAAGTATAATGTATCTATGAGATATAAAGAATGACAGGAATAAACAACTACTTAGCCACCACCCAGCTTTAAGAAGTGCCACGCTCCCAGACTTCCCTGGTGACCCAGTGGTTGACTGAGGCTCTGTGCTTTCACTGCAGGAGACATGGGTTCAGTCTCCGGTTGGCGAAGTTCCACCCACCATGCAGTCTGGCAGAACAAAAAAGAAAAACAGCACACTGCCATCACTGTGGGAACCCCCTCCCACACTGGCACCCCACCAGCCCTCTGCTCCCCAAGGGTGACCAATGTTCTCAGCTGTGTGCTAAGTACCACCCCCCCGATATTCAAGAACTTTTATTTCACGTATGGCAAAACAAGGATACTAGCAAATTTTGTATGTTCTTGAAATGTATATATGTGCTGTCAACTGTATTCCTCTGTTACTTGCCTTTTTTTACCTTTTTTTTTTTTTTTGAGATTTATCCATGTTGATGCTTAAAAATGTGGTCCTGAGTAACTGAGCCCATACTTCACTGCTGTATAGTACTCCATCGTATATTGTATGATACATGTTTTTTCCCTCCACGCTCCTGTCAGTAGGCAGTCAAGTGCTTTCTGCGTCTGTGTCTGCCCACTGGTGTGCACGGGCAGTCACTGCCTGGGAGTTCAGAGCACGTCTCCGTGTAGCCCTGCATGCAGCCCGTGTCCACGGGTATTCACACGTCCCCTGCTTTCCTGGCCACAGATTCTCCAGCTGTGTATTGGGAATCACGACCTGTTTATGAGGAGAAGGAAGGCCGATTCTTTGGAAGTCCAGCAGATGAAAGCCCAGGCCAGGGAGGAGAAGGCTAGAAAGCAGGTGAGCAGGTGTTGGAGCTGCTGCTGTCGCCCCGTGGGGGCCTCGGCCCGGAGGTCAGGGGTGGCCGAGCTCTGATCATGAAAGTGCCTGCTCGCGTGTTGCCCCTGTTGGATCTTTCTGGCCGATGAAATGATGGTGGGACGTCAGCTCTGGAAATGAGGAATAAACTGTAACAGGGTATCTCAAAGACACGTCTCTGGGTTACTTCTCCAGTGAAGTGAGTGAAGCGTGGTCAGCGCAAGTTCGGGCAGAGATAGCCAAGCCCACACGCATCTATCCGTCTATCTTTCTATCTGTCCATCTACCCATCCATCCATCTCTGGTCCGTGCAGCTAAGCTTTCGTTCTTTCTGCCTGCCTGTCTCCTGTGCCCGGACTTTTTCTTTTCTAATTAGCTGATGATGGAATACAGGGTGCACCCAGCAGCCTGCTGGTAGAATGCTAATTAGACCCCGGCCGCACTTCCCCGCTGCAGGTCAAGCCGGGCAGCGCAGCAGCCACGGTGGGAGGTGCCGGGAGCCTCCACTAGCATCCGTTATCATCAGCCTGGACCATCCGCACCATTGTTTGCCGCTCATAGGCCTTTCTGACTCACCGAAAACCACGCGGCTTATGTGAGCCTCGCTGCTGCAAATGTTAGTCGTGGTTGTGGATGAACCACCAGACAGAGGAGCAGCAGCTGCAGTCAGCTGCCCTGGGACTCGCAGGCTCGGAGGGTGGTGATTAGTCTGTGTGTAGCTTCAACTTCGGATCCTCCAAAGAGGCTGGCTCCCAGCCCTGGGATTTAGGACAAAACGCCCAGTTGGATCCATTGTGCTCCCGGCTCTCCATCTCTTTGCTCTCTTGAGACGTCAGGCCATAGACATACTCACTGGGATGCTTTGTGTGTGTGTGTGCGAGGTGGGGTGGGGGAGGGCAGTGGAATGGGTTTTGTTGGACAAGAAATGCTTGTGGGCCAGCTCAGGGTCATAGAGGCAACTTCAAAAAGATCCCTCTCTACCCTCCTTATGGGCAGAGCAGAGCTTAGAAGCGAGAGATCTGAACAGGGCAAGGAAGCGTGTAAGCCTCCAGGCGGTGCAGAGAGTAACATGAACACACCCCTGATCGACACTGCTGGGAGGACGGCAGACGCACGTTCCTGACATCTGGCAGCCGCAGGTCAGGGGCTCCGTGGCCCAGCAGGACAGACGTTGACCTTGGTGCCACACATGGGACTTAGTCTGAGACCCCAGGGAATGACTTAACCTGCCAGGCCTCCATTTTCTCATCTGTCAAGTGGAGCTGAGGATCTGTCTTCTGCGTCTCAGGTCAAAGGACACACTGTACCTGCGGGTCTTTGTGGCTGAAACCACTTTGCAAACGGGGACATTCCTTATGATTGAGGTGGAGGTCTCCGGGAAGGTGCAGTGCTGGGAGCAGAAGGGATTGTAGGCATTTTTCAAGCAGATGATAATGGGGATCTAGTCATCCACATAATGGAAATTCTCACATGGTAGAAATCGAGAACAAATTGGCCAAGCTTTTCATTGACCTGGAAGAGGAAAATTGGAGAAGAATTTATAGGATTTTATTGCTTGTCTTTGCATTATTCCTTCGATGCCCAATGCCTTTTTTTTTTTTGCTTAGTATTTAGAAAAAGCAGCAGTCTTAGAAATCTTGAGTTGGGGAAAAGGTTAAAGCAAGAAATAAGTCATTAGATGTGCTTTAATTATTTAAGGAAGAAAATAGTGCAGTGGTCACTTCTGGCTCCTGCTTTCTGAACTCAGCTAGGGCCCTAAGATCACAGAGAATAGCACTTGTCCTCTTCTTGTTCCCCTTATTAAGCTCGGCATGTGGCCCAATTAATTCAGCGATCCAGAAGGCCAGGGAGGCGGCAGTGGTGGCTTAGTGCTGGTGCCGCGAGGAGCGGGCCCTGTCCCCTCCTGGCTCCTTCCTGTCACAGGCCTGGCTCGGGAGTTGCCTCTGCATGAGGCTGTGGGGTCTGTACCTCGGCTGCTGCCGCCTCCCCTGTAAAGTACAGCGTGCGAGCTGTTGATGCATCACACGGACGACGTCACCGCTGAGGGTCAGAGGCGAGAGTGGAGCCGTTGCTGATGAGACTAGGGGTGTGGGAGGGGTCTGTGGGTGCAGGGGAGAACGCAGTCTGTCTCTGCAGCTGCCCCTTGGGAGGAGCCTGTATCGCATCCTTTGAGCCGCAGAGCAGGGCCACCAGGGCCTCCCTGCACAAGGGCTGCGTTGGCCAAGTAGCTGCTTCCGCACCCACCATGCACGAACGCGCCCGTCCATCCCAGGGGAGGCTGGCTCGGCGTTCCGCTGCTTGTTCATTTACCACTCGGTGATTTTTCAAGGAGCACGGCTTGCCACTTGACAAGCTGGTTCAGAAGGATGGAGGCTGGTGGGCGAGGGGAGTCACGCTGGGTCCCTAAAGTGCAGGGAGGAAAAGGGTCCTCAGAGGGAGACCCTGGCACTGGGCGTCCGCAGGTCGTGGGCCCCTGTGACCGGTGGCCGCGCCTCCCCTGCAGATGGAACGGCAGCGCCTCGCTCGGGAGAAGCAGATGCGAGAGGAGGCTGAGCGCACGCGGGACGAGCTGGAGAGGCGGCTGCTGCAGATGAAGGAAGAGGCGACGATGGCCAACGAAGCCCTGGTGACGCCCGCGGGCCGGGTCCCGGGAGGCCCCCCTCGGGGTCGGGGTCCAAAGACCACGGCGTGCCATGCGCTGTGACGTCTCGGCTTAAAAAGCCCTGGTGATGCCCGCAGGGCCGAGTCCCAGGAGGCCTCCCTCGGGCTCGGGGTCAGGCCCCAAAGACCATGGAGTAGCCACTTGCTTTGACGTTTCGGCTTAAAACAAACATTGCTTTCTTTCCACCTATGTTTGCAGGAGCAGACTTAGGCTGAGTTCAGCCTCCCAGGACAGGCAAACTTCACTCACCGTGGGTCACCTTTCCCCGGGGTATCTCAGCCTCGGCCCCCCGCTCATCTGGCCAGGTGGTCCCCTGGTGGGGGCCGTCCTGTCCACTGAGGGCTGGTTGGCCGTGTCCCTGGCCTCTGTCCGCTGGATTCCCCATTTGTGACAAATTCATTTCTAGACACTGTGATGTGTCCCATGAGGGCACAGTCGCCCTGCTTTCGAACCCCTTATTTAAAGAGAGAGAAGGACAGAGTTAAGCTGGTTTTCTCCCTCATAAAGTGTAGCCTCAGCTCAAATGGGCCCCCGCGGATGGACCCCCTGAAGGGCCTTCTCAGCAGTTGAAGGGTGTGGCTTGGGGACCAGCAGGGCCCCAGGATGTCCAGGACACTGGTTCTTGCTGACCTGTGTGTCTGAGACCTGAGCAGGGTGGGAGGACAGGAACGGGACCCCCCCATTTTTCCGCTGAACTGCACTCCTCTCTGCAGATGCGCTCCGAGGAGACAGCTGACCTGCTGGCAGAAAAGGCCCAGATCACAGAGGAGGAGGCAAAGCTCCTGGCCCAGAAGGCGGCAGAGGCCGAGCAGGAGATGCAGCGCATCAAGGCCACGGCTATCCGGACGGAGGAGGAGAAGCGCCTGATGGAGCAGAAGGTGCTGGAGGCCGAGGTGCTGGCGCTGAAGATGGCCGAGGAGTCAGAGAGGAGGTGAGCGGGTGCCCCCACCGCCAGTCCATCTCCTGGGCCGGCCAGAGGCTCCTTCCCGCACGGCCAGAGGGGCTGGAACCGGGCGGGCGCAGGATGCTGTTCTCTGGTTCTGTGGACCGCAGTCCAGACGTGCCTTTGCACCGAGCCCCTGTCCCTTGGATGGTTGTGTTTGCAGGAAAACTGCCAAGCTTATTCACAGGCTGCTTTTAGCTGAGGAGACATGAGACTTTTCTTACACTTACACAATATGCTGCTTCTCCTTTTTTTTTGAGAGGCGCTTGGGGAGACAGCAGTATTCACCATGCTCTATAGGCGGGAGTGGGGCTGGACAGGCCACCCTGGCTCACGGCCAGGTCCAAGGATAGAACTGTGGTCTGTGCTTTGCAAAGACGATTCAAGGCTCTGGGTTGTCCTTGTCCCACAGCCATCAGATGAACACTGGCTCGTTCCTAGTCTGAACTTCCTAGAGGGGTTCCACTTTTGTGTACCTCCAGCTCCTCCTGTGTCTTCTGTGGAGCTGACGGCCCCTCCTCTCCTTGCAGGGCCAAGGAGGCCGATCAGCTGAAGCAGGACCTGCAGGAAGCCCGTGAGGCAGAGCGAAGAGCCAAGCAGAAGCTGCTGGAAATCACCACCAAGCCCACGTACCCGGTGAGCCTGGGCTGCCAGCCACCCTGCTTCTAGCCTCATAGGTTCCCTGCCCTCCCAGCCCTCAGGTTCCCTGGTGGGGCCCTCGGGGCGACTGTTAAGCAAATGCACGGCAGAGTGAGCAGTGGAGAACATTCTAGGGCCTCAAAAGCGTGGTGTGTAGGGAAGCAACATGGTTTAAGCAGAGGGACAGAGCAGGAAGTACAAAAGAGTGGCCCCAAAGAGTAGTAAACAGTACCACTTACAGCCTTGTGGGGCAGGCGGTGGGAGAGGTCTGTTGGGGCTGCATTTCAGGTGACCCTCTGATCTGGGAGGAGAAAGTCGTCCAATCTCGCTGCCTCACCTCCATCCGCTTTAGGGGTGGGCGCGCTGGGCCCAGGGCCTCTGTGCCCTCTGGAGGGTCAGCGGGTGACATGGCGGTACCCTCTGTTCTTGGGGAACCAACCCTTCTGATGATCAGGTTTCTCCTTCACAGCCCATGAACCCACTGCCAGCGCCACTGCCTCCCGACATGGCAAACTTCAACCTCGTCGGCGACAGCCTGTCTTTCGACTTCAAGGACACCGACATGAAGCGGCTTTCCATGGAGATAGAGAAAGAGAAGTACGGAGTCCCTGGCTCCCTGGGGCCCCACGTGGGCAGCCTGTCCCTGGCCCCATGAAGGTTTGCTCTGTCCTTGCCCACCGGACCCTCGCAGCACTCTTGCCTGTCTCTCCCGGCTGCGCCCCTCTTTGTGGGCTTCCCTCGTGGCTCAGACAGTAAAGAATCCACCTGCAGCACAGGAGACCTGGGTTCGATCCCTGGGTCGGGAAGACCCCCTGGAGAAGGGCATGGCTACCCACTCCAGTATTCTGGCCTGGAGAATCCCGTGGACAGAGGAGCCCGACGGGCTACAGTCCACAGGGTCACAAAGACTTGGACACGACTGAGCGACTAATGCGTTCGCAGTTGCCCACCGGAAGAGGAGCTTCCTGATGGGAAATGAAGGGCGATAGACCAGCATTCAGTCTTCCAGGATGAAAATGACACCTGATGGGTGACGCGGAGTTTACAGTGGCTTCCGAGCTCACCCACAGTCTAGGACTGGTTGTTGGGGGTCTCCCAGCCATCAGACCCTGTTCAAGTGGTGGTCGTGCTCTGACCTGGCGGTGGAACATGTTTCCTAGCTGTGTTCTCTGGCAGCCAAGCTCAGCCCGCCCTGAGCGGACCTCCTTGTTTACTTTATGGTCGGGGGCCATGGCCCTGAGATGGAAGGGAACCTCCCCCCTACAAAGGACATCTAACCGGGGTCCCCTGCTCTGAGCCGTAGGTAAATCAGCCAGCCATGCCACCCTGGCCAGGGGACTGTCACGGCAGCTACCTGGCGTGGGGCGCCTGGTGACACAGTTCTTTAGCATTCATTTCATTTCATCGCCACCAACTGACTTTAGAGGCAGGCCTAGTGTTCCTGTTATCAACAGGAGCCCAGACTTAGAGCGCCTAGGAGGTCACCCAGCCCCTCACTGTAGATGAGGGACAAGTCGGTGGTTCAGCCCCTCGCCCACCTGACTCTGCAGGGCAAGCACCTTCACCTTGCTCGGTGTCCTCAGGTAACCGGCTTGGTGCCCAGCACGGGCAGCCCCAGGCCGGGCAGTGTGTCCTGAGGACAGAGGGCCCCAATGTCTGACTGTGGCACCCGCAGCCTGAGTTCCCCTCCCCCTTCTCCACATCCTAGGCATGTTCAGCGTTACCTGGTTGCGATGTGGGTGAGCTGTGTCCTGTCCGTGCCCTGCTCTTTTACAGTGTATGTTTCCTTACTCAGTCCCCATGAGCATCTGGGCAGAGTCCATAACCAGCCTTGGGAATCCCTGCAGAATGTCCCCTTGGGTCTGGGAGGGCCCAGTCTGCCTGGCCATGCCCAGGCGGTCAGACACCCCGAAAGTGGCCTCCCTCACAGCGTGTCTGCCTGCAGATGGTGGCGGGTGTCTTTCTCTTTCCGGTGTTGGCTGTGTGAGCATCTGTTGTCGTTAGGAGATGATGACCCAGAGCAAGTAGGGATGGGGCCACAGCCTGTCCGAGAGGTCCACCAGAATGGAGTCACTTCTCCAAGAAGAGCGTGGCTTCCCTGGTGGCTCAGACAGTAAAGCGTCTGCCTGCAATGCAGGAGACCCAGGTTGGATCCCTGGGTCTGGGAGATCCCCTGGAGAAGAAAAGGCAACCCACTCCAGTGTTCTTGCCTGGAAAATCCCATGGACGGAGGAACCTGGTAGGTTATACTGTCCATGGGGTCACAAAGAGTCGGATGTGACTGGGCGACTTCCGTTTTGAGACGAGGACATTGTTCTTGGTTCTGGGAGGCTGGCTTCTCCTGTTGTTTCTTGGACAGAACTTAGAAGCTCTCTGTTAGCCGTTACCACCAGTAGGACGGCTTACTGAGGCTATCCTCCGCCCCCTTCTGCTTAATCCTGACCTCGGCTCTGTGATCATCATCCCTACTTCATGGGCGAGAAACAGATGCAGAGCAGTTAAGGGACCGGCCCGTGGAGGGCCGAGCAGGGACCTGAACCGCCTCGCTCAGGCTCCGGGTCCCCGGGCGAGCCGCTCGTGGGTCTGCGGCCTCTGAGCCACAGCGGGTCTCGCCCTCTGCCAGCCCCGTGACACGCTTGTCCTCTCACCGGCAGGGTGGAGTACATGGAGAAGAGTAAGCACCTGCAGGAGCAGCTCAACGAGCTCAAGACCGAGATCGAGGCCTTGAGACTCAAAGAGCGGGAGACGGCCTTGGACATGCTGCACAGCGAGAACTCCGACCGGGGTGGCGGCGGCAGCAAGCACAGCACCATCAAAAAGGTACCGGGCCGCCCGACTTCGCTCAGGATGGCCACTCACCAAGGGTGGGCTCGGCATCTGGCTCCCTCGGCAGCCGAGGCGTCACACCGGTGTCGTGGTTTTTTTGACATGTACTTAGTTGAGGGAATTTTTTTTTTGACTCACGCCGGGAAGGGAAGTTACTCTGCTGATGACTGTGAACCCATTGGCCTGATGGAAGGGGAGCTTGTGTTAAGAGCTCTGATGAAACGAATCATGGTTACAGGACAGGTTTTGATCCATCATTTAGCAGTAAAGCAATTCTGTCTTTCAAGCCAAGGGGAGTTCTGCCCAGGGAGCTACCTTACTTAATGAGAAAGCAGAATGAAAGGGAGGCTGTCGAGACTGGCCTCTCCCTCTCAGCTTTTTGTGTGTCTAAGCGGCGTAGGACTGTAAAATTCCGTTCTTGATTCAGAACCAAATTCTGAATGTTAAGCTTTCGTCCAGACTTGAAAAGAAATGTCTGGAAGAACCTTAATGTTTTAAAAGATGAGACTCCCATTTATGTTGCTAACAAGTTTCGTGTCTTTTTCTCCATGGATGTTTCGGGCTTTCAGCCCTTGGGAGGAAGCTGAGTCCCACACTGTCAGCCCAAGAGTATGCTTGTCTTCTGCTGGGCAGATCAGAAAGGTCCTCTCCCTCCAGGTGACATCAGCTCCTGACACGTTCCCCTAGAGCCAGGAACACCTGTCACACGGGGGTCAGTACAACAAGGCTCTTCAGTGAGCTTAGATGGTGATAGATGTGTTTAATTTTGTACCCTTTGCCCGAGCCTTGAGAATTCGTCTCTCAGTTGGAGGACTATTTCCAGTGGTTAAGCTGTATCTGAAAACCCTGAGATGTGTGTACCTGCCATCACACAGGGGGACAATCGGGAGTCCCGAATCCTTCCTCCTGACTCCAGTTAGCATTGGCACCAAGTAGAGAATTCCTTTTAATAGCATGACCGGGAAGAAGAGACCTCCCCACCATCCAAGCTCCTCTTTCCCCCAGCTTCTGTAACTTAACGGCTTTCCCTCCTGGACCCACGTCTGAAACTCTGAGCAGAGAGGGGTGCTAGAGCGAGGCCTCAGCCTGTGGGCAGACAGGAGGAAGGACCAGCTGGCCAGGGAGCCGGCGGGGCCTCCAAGGAGCTGCCTCGGACCCCTCCCTACTCCACTCTCTCTCCCCCGCCGCCCCGGGCACAGGCTGTATGTAGCTGCCCCACGGCCCCCGGGGTGCTGAAAGCTGTAGAGATCCCCGTTTCCAAGCCGTAAAAAACAAACGGGTGAAGTCACCAGTCACAGTCTCAGACCCGCTCTGAAAGCATTTTGCAAATGGCACGATGACACGTGACATTGTTGATATCACAGGGTGTGTTTTCTGTTTTTCTTCGTTTTTATCTTGCTGGTTTAGCCTCAAGCCCAAGGCAGAAGACCTATCTGCATTTGAGCCCTCACAGTAGGTTATGCCCAGGTACTCTGTATGTGGTGATGGGACCGCCCTCTGTGGTACTAACCCCTGCATGAGCTTGCCTGTCTGTGTCCCCGGGGCCGCGCGCAGCCCTCCCGGGGGGGCAGGCGGCACCTGGGGCCTGGCCGCAGCATGCTTGAGTCTGAAAGCAGGTGCCCCCCTGTGGGGCCAGGCCGACCTCCAGGCCCCTGGGGGCCGCCTCGTTCGGAAGAGCATGTCCCGAGGCTGCCGGCCCAGCCGTCCTTCCTTCACGTGTGTCGTTGTTGGGCTGGGGAAGGTCATGGCTTCTTGTCCGGTCAGGTGTGTCTCAAGTCCTTCGTCTTGGTGGCGTCCCCCTCCGATAAATAACCCTAGCATGGGAACAGGGTCTGTTTGGGTGTCTTTTTAACTCGAGATCGTGACCTTTCATGTGGTGACAGCCTCTGAAGACCCGTCCGCGGTCACACCTGGCAGCTCCTAGTCGGGGGACCGGGGTGGGGCGGGGAGAGCTGCCCGTGCCGCTTTGCCTTCCTCTAGAGCCGCCTCCCAACCCCCAGTTTCTGTCCACATCTATTCTCTTTTCAAGTAAAGCAAACCGCTAGCACAGGGGGCTGAGCCGCGGTCAGGCTCAGCGGACTGTCTGTCCACCAGCGAGCGCGCTGACGGCCGCCTCGGCAGGAACTCCCATCGGGACAGCGCAGTCCTGGCCGATGGGCGGTCAGCGCTCGCCAAGTGAATTAATTGAATGATTGCTGCTTTCCTTCTGCGACAGTTCATTATTCTCCCCACAGGCCTAGGCAGTGGAGAGAATCCATTGCATACAATAATAAAATGGCACTCTCCCCCTGCTCCTCGGCCGAACCCCGGCAGCACCCGCGCCAGGGAGCCCGCCGACACCCGCGGTCACATGTGGACATGTTCTTTGCTATCCTCACCATGGTTTCTGCTCCCAGAATAAAACAAGCCCATTGGAAGCTTTGTATCAAAAAGTACGATCTGGCACAGGAGAGATCCTATTTGTGGTTGCCATCCAAGCGGGAGAGGTTAGCTATTAAAGTCCCAGATGGATCTCATTATAAGATGGATTCGATCTGTCAGTGGTTCCAGGAACCCCTGGCGTGAACCACAATTTGTGTGTGACACTTTTATTTAGTGGGCTCCTGTTTCTCGAGCCTTCACGCCACGTGCTGGCATTGAACACCCCGTCACCAAGCGGTGCATGCTCTGTGCTGGGCAGGAGTGAGAACCATGAAATGAGTGGGCCAGGTGGCACAGCACCCAGGGTGGGCCCACTGTAGCTTCCTGGGCCCCGTGGCGAGCACAGGGGCCCACGGAAAGCCCATTTTTTGTTTCAGTCTGGGCTGTCAGATATTCTCTGTGACTGTACTCTTCTACCTTGGGATGATTTCGTCTCTTCTTTCTGTAATGATTCAGAACATTTCAGTTCTTCAGGGGCCTGGTTCTGACCGTCAGTCCTCACTGAGCTGTGATTACAGACAAATGAGGTTTGATTTGTAGTCAAACGTGTACTGCTCCTAGGGCATGCACAGACACCTTTTTTTTTTTTAATGTCTTGATATGAACTTGTTTTCAAAGTAGGCTGGCTGCAAGCTCCGGTTAACCCAGAATTCAGATTAATCGAGGGTTAATAAAATGGAGTTGGCTCTCAACACAGCTGGACTTAATCTCAGCATCACAGATCAAGCAGTGGTAGCTTTTGCTACATATGAAGTTGGAGGGGAGGCACAGTCTGGACTTTGGTGGTTCCAGCAGCCAGTAACCAAGCCTGCCGGCCAGCCACCTGCTACAGCGGGGTGGCTCTGGCCTTGTGTGTGGGCTGTGGTCTGGGCCGTGGTCTGGGCCAGAGTGAGCCTGCTGGTGCTGCTGCTGAGTCGCTTCAGTCATGTCCAACTCTGTGCGACCTCAGAGACGGCAGCCCACCAGGCTCCCCCGTCCCTGGGATTCTCCAGGCAACAACACTGGAGTGGGTTGCCATTTCCTTCTCCAATGCATGAAAGTGAAAAATGATAGTGAAGTCGTTCAGTCATGTGCGACTCTTCGCAACCCCATGGACTACAGCCCACCGGGCTCCTCCGTCCATGGGATTTTCCAGGCAAGAGTACTGGAGTGGGGTGCCATCGCCTTCCCTGAGAGTGAGCCTAGATGATGAGAAATACCGCAGGCTCTGAGATGTGGGCACCCAGACTGTCAAGGGCACAGCTCCATCTAGAAAGTCTAGAGTGAGAAAGGCAGATCGGGGGTGAACCGAAGAGTTTCCATTGTCCTGAAGCTCGTCATTAATCTTGGTTCAAACCAGCCTGCACTGATTTTGTTTTGTTTCATTTTCCGTGTCTTCTGATCACAGATTCCTTCGAGGAAAGACTGGTTCCCCTCCCTTTGGCCGTATTCCTCCCTCTTTGCTCTCTGCCTCCCCATCGAGGCCTGTGTCTGACCCGTCTCAGCAGAACCCTCTGGGGCTGGTGACACTTAGGCTAAATTCCAAGGGTTTACCCAGGGCAGGGGTTACCATGTTCCTGTGGCAATGCAGAGAGGCAGTCCGGTCTGCCTCACCGGGGCCAGCTGCTCTGCCACTTCCTGCCTCTGTAATTCTTACCTTTTGCTAAAGTCAGTGTCCTCACCTATAAAAGGGGGATAAAACAGTTCATGCCCCTCAGGACGTTTATGAGGATTCAGTGAGTTCCCTGTGGGCTTCCCAAGTGGTGCAGTGGTAAAGAATCCATCTGCTGACGCAGGAGACGCACGCGCACAGGAGACACGGGTTCGATCCCTGAGTCGGGAAGATCCCCTGGAGAAGGAAATGGCACCCCACTCCAGTATTCTTGCCTGGGAAACCCCATGGACAGAGGAGCCTGGCGGCTGCAGTCCACTGGACCACAAAGAGTCGGACACGACTGAGCACAGCATGGCACGCAGTTCCGTGTAAAAACTCAGTGAGGGCTTGAACTTATGTAAAGAAACAAACCTGCTGGGGAGCCTGGGCTGGGAGGCGCCACGCTTGCGTGACAGCGTGAGACGTGCGCATCCAGTGGTGCTTTAGCTTCCACGTGTTGGGAGGTGAAAGCTTTTAAAAAGCCAGAACGATCCACGCCAATGGTGCTGTGCGATCTGCATTTTTCTGCTCCCTCTGATCTTCGCTGCACTTTTCCATCTTCTCCCGATCGATAATCAGCACAACTGGTTTGACGTTTGCATCCGAGTCTGAGCAGCATTAGCGATCAAAGGCTGCCCTTGGGAACGTAGACCCATGGCATTCTCGGGGTGGCGGGGATGGGGGGAGGAGAGCAACAGAGGCACGTGTTCCTGGCCTCTGGGTCTTCTGAACGAGGGCGTGGGGTCCGGCAGTGAGGCTGGGGGAGGGGGAAACGGTGTCCGGGGCTTGAGCCTCTTGCCTTCAGAGCCACCGGGCCAAGGAGGTGCGCGGTGGCCGGGTGCAATTTAGCTGCATAGCGCACTGTGGAGGTGGCACCGCAGTCGCACCCCCTCACCCCACCCCTTCTCGAGGGACGGCGTCATTCTGGGCTGGTCTGAGCGCCAGCAAGCTTGTCCTCGTGTCTTGTACCCTCTGAAGAAGCACAGGCTCTCAAAGGCAGTCGACAGATGAGAAATCCTGGAGGTCAGAGAGCTTAGAAAGCTTATTTCCTTCATAAGTGGTGCGAACCACCGAGGCCCTGCTGTGGTTTCTGCTGGTGGGGAGGTGGCAGTGAGGAGCCTCAACACGTCTCTGAAGCCCAGCTGCCGCTCTCAGATCAGGAAGACATAAAAGACCAGTGACATCTTCAATTTGCGGGGACTCCCTCTGGAGCTGCAGGGCTGGGAGTCAAGTGCAGCAGTTAAAATACCAGGGGCATGATCAACCCCAGGGCGAGGGTGGACTCGCGCGAGAGGCATCCCTCCTGGCTAAAGCCACCGGCCAGCCTCTGCATTGCTTGCCAGGACCCGGGACGCTTCACAGGCTGTGCTGCTGGTGTGGTTGACACGCTCAGTGCCCCCAGACCCATCTCAGGGACCCACTTGGCTCAGCCTCTTTGCCAAAAGACCACGATCCAGCCCCTCCCTTGGGCGGGTGGGCTTTACCTGGGTGAGCCCATTCCCTGTGGGAGGTGTCGAGGAGCCTACAAAGCCTTCCTTGCCCTCCAAGGATATCTTGCCCCTGTTTGGAAGTGCCCGAGGGCACCATTGGGCCTTATTTGATGTTTGAGTCAAACATCTCATCTGGTCCCTTCGCACGGACCCTACGCGTCCATGCTGCTTCCCTCCAGCGCCTGATCCGTCACCACAGCCACAGGAGGGACAAATCTGCCTGTAAACTCATTCTGCGGGTGCGAGGTTCTGTTCTGATGATCCCTGCCGTGATTTCCCTTCTGATGTTGGCGATTTGAAAAGACATGGGTCTTTCTGCACCGTTTTCCCCAGGTGCCCATGCCGAGCGCTCCATGCCCGTCCGTCAGCCTCCCTGTGCCCAGCGAGGTGAAGCGGGCTGATTAGTCCATTTTCCAGGTGGAGAAGCCAAGCATCACCCGGACAGCCAGAGATGCCGGCAGACGCCAGTTTCCAGGCGCCATTCAGCCTAAAGGATGCATAAACCAAAGGCACCCTCTGGGTTTTCCCAGGCAGATTTCTCCCAGAAGCAGATAAAGTAGCTGATGCCAAACTGGATTTGTTCATGGTGGTGGACTCGGCCCCTCGTCCCACCTCCATTTCGGGATAAGCACGTGGACAAGTTCTCTGCCCCTGTACACATCACCAGATGGCATTCGGGTGCAAGTTGTCAGCTAGCAAGATGACAGAATCCCTTAATCCAGCCAGTTCCCAGCCACCATCCCCCTCCGCCGGCCCTGCCCCCTCAGCTTCTCTCCGGAAGGGGAATGTTGATCACACCCCAAACCAGAGATTATGTGGGAATTCGCTGCTGCGTCTGGATTTGCCGTTCACCTTCCTGCTCCCAGTGGTGGAGAAGCCGCTCGTCCTTTTGCATCTGTGCTGCCCCTGCCCCTCCCCCCAGCTCCTCTGTTCTCAATATGTAGTGACGGACAGAAAGTGTAACATGATTTTAGGGCTTGCATTTCGATTCCCCTGCATTTTTGTGGGAAGAGCAGGGTCTTGGCCCCCTGGAGTTCTTAGGTTAGTGTCTGAAACGGGTTCAGCCTTGTGGGTCTCCATGCCTAAAATGAATAAGACTCCCCCACTACCCACCCCCACCGCCTTTCTCTCTTACCCACAGGGATGAGTGGATTGAGGCGAGGCCCCCAGAGACTAGTTGGAGGACCCCTGGCTCTCTGATTAGTTTTGCTCTCCTAGCTTAATTGTAGAGCGTCTTCTCGCTGTCTTGTCACTGATCACCCAAGTGGCTCTGTGTCCTGTCCACCCCCACCCCCGACGCCACCCCCTTTTCTTTAGGAGCCAGATTACGACCATGCGGCCTTGTGAATCAGTTTTCTCTATGCGCTGATGAAAGTGTAATTCACCCTTAATCAGGCAGCCTCGCCGCTGCAGGCCCCGTGCTGGAATACACCTAGTTCTTCTCCGTTCACTTTGGGAAGCAGTGCCCGCCATGCCCCCCCCCACCCCAAAAGGACTTTTAGAGGAGAGCCGGGGAGGAGGGCGCTGGCAGCCACCAGGCTGGGGGGCTGTGTTCCTCCAGCAGGGGGCACTCCTGGGAATGAATGAGGCTGGAGGAGCCTGAGAGCTGGAAGCCTTCCCTGCAGGGTGGGACGGCCCCCTCTGAGCCTGGTGCTTGTCTCAAGGCCTCCGGGCTGCTGTCTCTAGACCTCCGGGGGCTCTCTCAGGAGCGGGCAGCGGCAGAGGGCTGCCTGAAGTCCTCGCCCATTGAGCTGGAGGCCCCTGAGCCTATCTTTTATACCCGTGCCTGAGTCCGGGAGAGGTGGCTGGCTACCAGGTCCTTCCCAGGGCCAGGGGAGCCAACTTCTCCCGTCTTTTTAAGGGCACAGATGCGGCTCCCGGATCTGAACTCGTTTATTAGCTGGTTGGAGGTGTCTGTTCGGTCACACTGCACACAGCTTGGGTGGTGTGCAGAGGTCTCGGCCCTGCCAGGTGACCCCACCCAGGTGACACCCCCACCCTGTCCTGCCCTTGCCCAGCCCGGTGGCAGTCACAGACAACGGGCAGTGCCATGGGGAGGTGGGCAGGAGCAGGAAGGCAACTCTGCCGGGCTTGTGTGTGTTAAGGCTGGGCAGGAAGAAGGGGCCAGGCCACAGGTGGACCAGACGCCCGCCCCCCACAACACACACACACACACCCCCGAAAGTGAAAAACACGCTGTCCAGCTCTGCAGCCGGCAGAGAAGAGGAAGTTTGTCTGCTCAGAATGGAGCTTGGGTTAGTGACAGGCTTGAACAGCCGGCTCAGTCGAGAGAGAGAACTTAACTCCTGCGTTATTCACACGGCTGATCCGAATCAGGTGTCAGGAGACAGCGGGAAGAGAGGCGCGGTCAGCCCTGAGCCCGGTGAGGAGCCGTCATGGCCTGCTGTCATCCTCGGGGCGCCGGCGAGCAGACCTGCTGAGGCCGCGCGTCCTCAGAAGGCTTCAGAGAAGGTGGAGTGGACCCCGCGGTCCTGGACGGGGCAGCCTGTGTGCGCGAGGCCGCACGTGTCCATCCACATCCCCAGGGCTTTCTGCTCCTCTGCCTACTGAAATGGGGGGGGGGGGGGTCCTCCTCTAGCCCCAGTCCTGGAGGCGCTGCCCACCCCCACCCCGAGCAGTCCCTCTGGGGGTGATGACGCATGTTGCTGGATCACCAAGGGACTGCAGGGTTGGGGGTAGGCTCACGGGATGATCTTCGGCTCTCCCGTGTGACATGGCAGGACGCAAGGCCTCGGTCGGATCATCGCCTATGTGGTCCCTTGCCTGCTAGGCAGAGAGCCAGGAAGGTGGACAGAACACTGAGTGGCTTGTACACCTTGAGGGGTGAGACTGTGGCTGGGATCCCGGCCTCTGTGAGCCCATCTCCCGGAGTCTACGGAGACGACCACAGGGGCAGTTCACGCTACAAAGGGCCGGCTGTGTGCCGTTTCCGCTAGGGCTTCCCTTCCTTGGTTAGGAACGCATCCTGCCTGAGGCTGCACGGTCAGTGTGACAGTCAGGGAGCTTTCTAGAAAGAGCTGGCGGTCAGGGATCCCACAGGTGAGGGGAGTAATCTCAAGCCCAGGGGCTGGGAGCGTGGCTGGCAGACCCCAAGGGCACGTCTCCCAGCCCCTGGGCTTGAGTCCCCACATGGAGCAAAGAAGCCCAGGCTTCTCCCTGCAGACCCTCCCGCCGCCTGCCTCCCCAGCTTGCTCTCCAGCATGACCACGATCATGGCGTGATGCCTGAGATGGAGGATGCTGCTGAGTTGGGGCAGGCGGGGGCCGCCGTGGCCACTGGGAGGGTTCCAGCGGCGCCAGTCGGCTCGTGCAGGATTTTCCTCTGATGACAGGCTCCCTGTGGGAATTGGAACCGCCATGGCTTCCCTGTGGCTCAGACGGTAAAGAATCTTCCGGGCAATGTGGGAGACCTGGGTTCCATCCCTGGTTAGGGAAGATCCTGGAGAAGGAAATGGCAAACCACTCCAGTGTTCTTGCCTGGGAAATCCCACGGACAGAGGAGCGACTGAGCGACTCACACAGGATTTACATTTACACGAGCTGTGCAGAAAGAGGGAGCGATGGGGGCAGGTCTGACTGGGCCAGGGCTGGAATCCCGTGGCCCGTGTCAGCGGCCACGTCGGCCACCTCTGTCTGGCGGCCCCACCCGTCCGTCCAGCAGCCCAGAGGCCACAGTACTGTCTTCTTGCCGAGGCCGTGTGTCCGGGGCGCCTCCCTGCTTCCGCATGGCCGGGGCGTTGGGTCTGTCCCCACACCTCTCCTTGGACTGCGGCTCAATTGCCGCTCTTGCAAGATAAGAGGTTAGTGTGGGCTGGGGTCCAGGGATGCGTGCTGCCCACCCGAAGAGGGCTTCGCCTCCTGACAAGCTCATGCTGGAGTGAGTAGCTGGAGTCTGGTGCTGGCACCTCGAGGGGACAGCCGGCACGCAGCTTGTGTAGACAATCCAGGAATTCTTGGCGCCACCGTCGTACAAACGGGCAGCAGGCTCTCGGAGGCCTGCACAGGCCGGGCTCCCCGCCCGCGGAAGTGGCCAGGCCCCCCTCCTCGGGGGCATCTGCTTGCCCCATCTCAGCGGCCGTGAGCCTTTCCCCTTCGCCTGCACCCCTTCTAACCTGCACTCTGCCCTGCTTCCTGATCCCTGGAAGGCCAGGAGCCAGAGCTGGGGGAGGAGGGACGTGATCTCCTCTTAGTGCCCCCGTAGACCACCAGCCGTAGCGTGTCATCGGGCGCTTCTGATCACCCTTTGAGGAAGGGACCGTCAGGACCACCCTGCGGCTCAGCAGCCCGGGTGGGCTTTGGGTCAGGCGGTCTGGCTGTGCCTGTGACTGACTGGGTGTGTGGCAAAGTGTGTCTCCTGCGGGTCCCCTGTCCCCAGAGGAGCTGACCTGAGGCTCCCCGGGCATGTTGGAGGAACCTGAGTGGTACACAGGCTTCCACCCCTTTCAGCTCATTCTCTCCCAGGACGATTTTTGTCCCAGAGGCTCTCCGGCTCTCTCTTCCGCATCCTGGTTCCCATTATCACTGAGCGTGTCCTTCCCGGTCCTTCTCCGCTGTTATGTTTAGGGAGAAGCCCATCCTTCTAGAGGGAGTTCCATCTCAGCAAAGAAATGAAAGCTCTCTGCATTCCAGTTAGAGCTGGGCTTTCCAAAGGGCTTCAGAAATTGGTTCCACTGAAGGAAACAGCTCAGATGCCTCCCTGCATTTAGCTTGTTAGTCGGGAACTTCAAGGCCAAAAGATTTGGCAGGATTTAAAGAGCCGGCTCTCAAGCTGTCTCATTTCGAGTGCACTGATGCTGTGCATCTTTGATGGTGAAGTGGTTGGGTTGGAGCCTTCCTCCCCCGCCCTTCACAGAGCCAAGCTCTTTGGATTCAGAGGCTGCCAGAGGTCTCTGAATGAGGGAATAGGCCAGGCCATCTAGCCTGCCCCTGTGGTTGAACTCCAGAGAAAAGGGGCCCAGAGAGGTCAGGCGTGTCTCTTGAGGCCACACCGCGAGCTGGTGATGGAGAATTAGCACCTAGGCCTCTCCAGCCCAGTGGGGAACTCTCGAATTTCCCCTGCATCTCACCATTTGTTGCAGTTACACCTGCATTTTGCTCACTCGACAAGCCAAGCTCCCACTGTGTGCACAGCACTAAGCCGAGAGGCTCGAGGGTATGAAGGTGGATGGACTGTGCGTGCTCTGTGTCCCCATCCCCAGAAACTCTCCTTAGCAAAGTCCCAGAGCTGGACGTGGCGCGCACAGTCTCTCCAGCGTGGTTGATTTCAGGAGCAGAGCCGGGCGCTGGGAGGGTGCCCACACCAGATGCTTCAGCTTGGGGAGCTCCTGGCAAGGGGCCTGCGGGGTTGGGGAATCAAGGTTTGGCAGCCCCGAGAGGTTGCAAACCCAAGTTCAGGCCTTATCTGCCAGCCAGGAGCTCCTCCCCCGGCCCTCCCCTTCCCTTCCACCTCTTCGCCGGGCTCCTGTCTCTCAGGAAAGGCCTCGGGCCCAGAGCATCCCCACCACCACCACGTGCTGCCCCCTCCCTGCCTGAACCAGCCCCACCTAGAAAGCCTGGGCCCTCCATCCCAGTTTGTGGATGGAAACGCCCTCTCAGCTGCCAGGTCACAGGCAAGTGGGCTCTGGGGTTTCCTGGGGAACCGGGAGCAGAAGAGATGAGCTGGTCCTCACGTGACGCGGGCCTGCCCCACCCAAGGCCCGTCACCTTGCCCGAACGGCACGCCCAGGGCCTGAGGACTGAGACGTCGGCGCTGCCGAGCTGACCCTCGAGCCCTGGCGTGGATAGCACGCCTTGTAGATGGGGATGGAGGAGTCTCTTCAAATGCCCTGGGATATTCCACCCGCCAGCCATCCCTCCCTCCTGAGTGTCCTCACAGGTCACCTCCCAATCCGAGTCCTTGGACGACTCTGGAAACTTGCTTGGGGCTGACCACCGGCTTCTCGAGCCATCTTCCCTTTCATTCCAAACCCGCTTCGAGCTTAGTCCCCAAGGCAGGAGGATGTCCTGTTGTGAAAGGGCAAGAAGCCAGCCCCGCCTTTACCATCTTCTCTGCTTCCTTACAGCTCACCCTGCAGAGCGCCAAGTCCCGAGTGGCCTTCTTTGAAGAGCTCTAGCAAGTGACCCGGCCACCCCAGGATCGGCTGCTTCTGCCCGTCTGCCCCCGGCACCGACGGGATGGGCCCGACACCACGGGAGCCGCCCGAAGGCGGGCCGAGCGGAGAGCCCAGGCCTTTCGTGTGCAATTGCCTAGAACTATGACCCTGCAGAGGGTTCTCTCGTGGGGTTCTAGTTCTCCTGACCTGAGTCTTCAGGTCTTTTTTAAGGAGTATTTGTCTCTCCTTGTCTGATGTGGGGTCCTATGCTTCCTTCGTCCAAAGTACCCTGGAGTGTGTGTCTTACTGTCCTCACCTCCCCCGCCCCGGTCCCCCAGCTGGGAAGTGGCTGTAGGGAGGGGAGTACGCAAGCCCCCTGGAGACCCAGAGGCTGGTGCCATCCCCCACCCCTGCCCCCAGGGTTCCAGAACATTCATCTCCTTCCCTAGTAAGGAGCTGGCATGGAGAGAAGGTGGCTCAGAGTGGCCCGCCTACTCCGCGTCATCGGAGAGCTCGGCCATGACGAGCCCGGAGATGGGTGGTCGGCCCAGGCACCCCCCGGGGGCAGTGCTCTGGCTGCCCGTGGTGGGGAGTGGGAACGCAGCTGCGCCCGGGGAAAACCCAGCCCAAGCTGTGGTGAAGGACTGGCTGCTGGCAGAGGGCCTGGGAGGCCAGCCAGGCCTGCACCTGGAACTTGCACCCTACGAAACACTCGCTGCCTCTCTCCTGCCCGCTCAGACCCAGGTCTGAGAGGCAGGCGTAGGCGGGGTGGGCCTCTGCAGCTGGATGCTCTCCTGCACCTGGCAGGGCCGCGAGGGGGTTCCCCGCCGCTCTAGTCAGCCCAGCCGCGACCAGGGTCTCTGCAGGGCTCTTGAGGCCCCACAGGGATGTCTCACTGGCCACGGTCTGTCTTGTTGATCTGAGGCCTCCTTCCTCCTGGCCACGTGCCGACACAACCCCCTACCCGTGGCGGTGCCCGGGCCTCCTTTCCTGCTGCCCTCGTCTCCCCAGAGCCTTCACTTTACATTCTCCCTGGGCTGTGGGGGGAGGGGTGCAGGTGACCCCCGGGCCGGGTGGGGATGGGGAGGCATAGTCAGTGCTTGGCGCCTGCTGGCACGTGACGCCCCCCGCCCCATGCGCCCACCCCAGGGCCCACACTCGCTCCTCAGTCTGGGGCCACTCTCCCGCCCTTCTTCCTCCATGGCCTGCTGGACCCACCAGCCTGTTTACGTCCTTCCCATGGGGCTCGTGCGCAGAGTGGCAGGAGGGAAGTCTCATCCAGTGAGAAGACGCTCCCTACGTGAAGACCTGTGAGGGCCCGGAGATTTCCCGGGGGCAGAGGTGGTCTCCGGCCATCCTAAGTGGTTTTGAGAGACTGAGACGCTCACAGAGATCCTGCCAGATTCCACGGTCAAGCTGCCCTAGCGGTTGTCCTGGGCTGGCCGCCACCGCCTCGGGCCGCCCTGCCCGCAGGCCGCCAGCCCCTTGGGACATGCAGGGTGGGACTCTGAACACTAGGCATGAACGGCTGTGGCTGGGAGGTTCCCCTCCGTCTCCCCTGACCCTCCACGGCCTCTAACCCTGAGACAAGGTTCCCGGCGGGGGTCCTCTAGCGTCTGCCCAGCTGTCTCCTCAGGCTCACCACCCTTCCCTGACCTGTAGATTTAGTCTGTAACAGTGGCTGTGGGCCCAGAGCATGGTGGTCATTTATGAAAACGTTGTCAGGCTTTGTGGGGGTTTTATTAGTATTATTATTATTATTTAACTGCTGCTTGTGTGTCTGAAGTCTGTGACCACAGGGGAGCGGGCTGGCATCTGAGCCGTGTAGGGGAGCTGCCTCAGGGTGGGAGGGGGCCGGCTGGAACACTGCAGTTTTCCTTGGGGACGAGAGTGGGCGGGTACCTCCCGGAGATGGACAGGCGGAGAGGACGGGACCCTCCGAAGGGTCCTGAGCCCGAGTGGAAGAAGGACTTTGAAAGAGGAGCTCCGTTCTCAGGGTGCATGCCCACAGCAGAGGCGACTGTGATGTGTCAGTGGGCGAGCTGAGGGCTTGTCCAGTTAAGGAAGCCCCTGACCTCCACCGAGAGCAGGGCCCTGCCTGGGATCGTTGGGTTAGAAGCGCCCCTGACGGTCACTGGGCAGAAGCACCGGGCTAGTGACCCTCGGTGGGGCTGCACTGGCGGCTCTTGGTGGGCGCACGCAGACCACCTCGCTGACGTGCTCGCCGCCCCTCCTGGGCCCCGGGGCCTCTGCAGTGTGCGGTCCCTGCTGGACGGCCCCCGCGGCCTTACATAACGCTTCCTGAGTGACTGCCTTCTGAGTCTTGGGGACAGGCTTCTCTCTCTCCCTCTCTTCTCTTTCGAATCCAAACAGCACGTCCTGAGGCTGACAACCAGCCACAGCGACTGAGCATCACCCGCTGACAGGGCTGAGACCCGGCGGCCCCTGGAGGGGGCGGCCTTGGTGGGGAGATGGCCGCTGCCCCAGGGCCAGGCCGGCCCCTCTGGGCTTCCAGGGAAGCTCCGTCGGTTTTCAAAGACATCAAACCACCCTCCCCCTCCCATGGGGCCTCCTGTCAGAGCCGGACCAGGGAAGGCTGTTTTCTATTCTGGCGGACTGTTGTAATTTAAATGATTGTTTTAATAAAAATTCTAAACGGTAAAAAGTTGGTCTTGGGCCTCCTCAGTTTGCTCGTCGCTCCAGCCCCTGCAGTGGTGGGCGTTGGGAGCCCCAGGAGGAAACGGGCCTCTGCCCCCACTGATGTCTAGGACCTCAGCCCTATCCCTGTGTCGGTGGGGAAAGGACCCCCCTCTTCCGGGCTGATGGCAGCACCCCTGACTGCACCTTCATCTGGGCACCCCCCTCCTCGTGCTTCCCATGAAGCAGGCTGTGTACTGGGTCTCCATCGCCCAGTGACCTTCCCACACCCCTCACCTGCCCTCAATTCCAGACCTGGAAACTAGGGTGCCATACTGGACGGTCACTCCAGGCACTTCTGCTTCCGGGGTCCCTGTTTCCAGCTCTGGAAGGGGGGTGGTGGGCAGCATGTGGAATCCCCAGGAGCCCAGGTGCTGCCTACGGGACAGAGGGGGCCCCGTGTGGTCACAGGGCCGCGTGCCATTCACCCTTGGGGTTGAGAACTACCCTTCTGAGCTTAGGGGATTTTGTTTAAAGTCACTCAGTCATGTTTTTGGACTCTTTGCAACCCCATGGACTATACAGTCTGTGGAATTCTCCAGGCCAGATTACTGGAGTCGGTAGCTGTTCCCTTCTCCAGGGACTCTTTCCAACCCAGGGACTGAACCCAGGTCTCCTGCATTGCAGGCAGATTCCTTACCATCTGAGCCACCAGGGAAGTCTAAGGATACTGGAGTGGGTAGCCTATCCCTTCTCCAGAGGATCTTCCCGATGCAGGAATTGAATCAGGATCTCCTGCATTGCAGGTGGACTTTTTACCAGCTGAGCTACCAGGGAAGCCATACATATATATATATATATAAAACCAGCTTTATGTATGTATATATTGGAAAGATATGTATGAAGTTGTAAAGCTAGAGAGGAAGTTTTTAAACACTTCACTATTTTGTTCATTTTAAATGTATAGAGTTAGTAACTAATTCAACTATTTTTGTTCAATAAATAATAATAAATTGCTGTTTGTTTTTTTTTATTGACGTATAATTGATTTACAACGTTGTGTTAATTTCGGGTATCCAGAAACTGCCACATTTCATTTGCAGTGTTGGAAATAGTCTGATTTCCTACCTAGTCCCAAGCTAGAGAAAGAACCTTATAAATACCGGTCGTCTGAAGTTGTCCAGACAATTTTTTACCTTTTTTTTTTTAAGCCAACCCCTGACCCCCAAAAGATAACAATGTGCTCTCACAGATGTCAAGATCACCATTCAGTGGGGTTGGAATTAACCGGGGAGACAGTCTGAATTCTCCTCTGCTTTTTTGTGTGTGTCATTTTTCGTTTGCTTTGACCACGCTATAAACCCAAATCTGCCACAGGATCTGGGTGTTTCACTGTGGCATTTGCAGCCCAGCCCCACGAGGGGCCCTGAGTGGCCCCTTCTGGCATCCCTGCCAGCACTTCGTCCTCCGTTGTGGTCCTCGCCTGAGCTGAGTGCCTTCCAGCCGTCCCCAGGGCTGGCCACCCCAGAAGCCTTCGCTTTGGAGGAGTGGGTCGGGATCCACCCACGGATGTAACGACGAGTTGGCAGCAGGACTCCAGGGGGAAAGGTATTGGTGAGATGGTTGCTGCAGCCGTGTCTAATCCAATTTCTCTTGCTCGTCTGGGGAAGAGACAGTCGAGCCATCCGCGGGTTCTCCGTCATCTCCCTCTCGGACAGCCCAGGCAGCTGAGAGGGAGGTCAAGGGCTTCTCTCCCCTCCCGGGCCGCGCAGGGCTCCCTGGCAGCCTGTCATTACTGCATTACGGCAGCATGCCGCGGCCGCAATCCCAGCACCGCTAGGGAGGCCGGAGCCGGCTCGGGGCCACTGAGTGTCGCCAGGACCTGAGCCTTCACAGAGGAACCCCCACCTTGTCCCCTCCCGGTTCCCACGTGATGCCTATTCCCCACTAGAGTAGTAGCCCCAGAATAGCACCTGGTACGTTGCCTCTGAGCCGAAGAAATCAAGACACCTCCCGGTGAGGTCGCTCGCTGCATACCCACTCCCTGCCTCCTGGCTCCCCCTCTGCAAAGAGGGCTGGGAGTGATGCCTCTGGGCACCTCTGAGATGCTGTCAGGCTAACATGAAGATGAGACGACCCCCCCAAAAAATACTGAGATTTCTAAGGGAAAGGGGATTGCGGGTGTGTAGTGGTACCATCATTTCCTTACAAGTACCAAGAGCTAGCTATACACACGAAGAAATGTGGCATCTTTTCCTTTCACATAATCATGGGGAGGGCCAAAGGACATCACACGGGCTCAAAGCCCCTGACCTGGAACTCAGAGAAGACGTGGCTTTCAGCCACTTAGCAGCCATGTGGTCGAGACAAGTTACCTAACTTTTGGGCACAGCAGTTTCCTCATCGAGAAGGGAGTTTTGTCGGGGTTTGTGGGAGTTGACCATGCCCAGGGAAGCCCTAAGCCCAGTGACTCTTTCTCTGGAGGCTTCCTTTGAGGATGGGGCAGGGGGGCGGGGGGTGCAGGAGGAAGCAGAGGAAAGAGCAGTAGGTGACCCAGAGGAAACCCCAGCCCAAGAATGACCAGACCCACCTGTGGCCCCCGCCTAGGCCCCCTCACTCCACCTGCACCCGGAGCTTAATGACCTGCATCTGGCCTCTCTGTCCTCGCTGTGTTTGCCCAGTGCCAGCTGCAAAGCCCAGGGAGATGATAGATCACCCAGGCTGGGGGCTGCCTGGAGAGGATGTTCTGGCTTCGTCACATTAATACCTGCTGCTCCAGTCAATAATTTACTGGAGGCTCAAGGTGAGCGCGGGTGGGTGGGCAGCCCTCGGCCTGCCCGGCACCTGGAGTAGCCCATCCTGAGCCCGTGGGCACCCACTGCAGACGCCGGGGTTGGAGGCGGGGGGCGGGGGGCGGCGACGGGCACGCAGCGACCTCATTTTCTCCTATCAGCCATGAGGAAGAAGTCCCCATGGAGTTCTTGCCCATTTTCAATATAAATAATGTAATTCCCCCGCCTGCCTGCTCAGGGAGGAAGGGGCCTTTGATCTGGAGGAATTAAGTCAGTAAACAAAAGGCAAGAATGCTGCGGAGGTGTCTCCTTGTAGGCACCTGCTGTGCCATTTACCCAGGAGATGGAGTTAAACTCAGAACTGTGGACAGCCTCTCTCCTGCCCACCCTCCCCCCTGCCGACCTCCCTGAAGTCTCTTTCCTCCAGAGCCACTCTTCCTGGGCCACCAGGCAGCCCGGCCTCTGAGGCCCCAACCTCCCCAGCAGTGGCCCAGCCTGGCCCTGCATGGTTCCCAGGGGAGAGCGACGCAGGGAGGCAAGTGTGCAGAGTGATCTGGGGTGGTCTGGGCTGGAGGCGCCCATGACTGGCAGAGCCACTCAGACGGACGGTCCTGCCCTGGCCTGTCGGGGTCCAGCCTGTGCCTCCGGAGAGCAGCTCTCTGCTTGCAGCCGTGTGGCCCAGAAGGTCCCTTCCCCAACTCTCCAGGCTCCCTTGTCCTCGAGCCCAGGTCCAAATTTGGATGAGAGGAACCCGGGGCAAAGCTTCCTGTTGCAGGCATCTATGAATGCAGGTGTTTCTAAAAGAATTCCACAGGCTGGTCTCTTTTACCTCCCTTTTGCCTCCGGGGAGCAGAGTAAAGACAGACCCAGGGTCCCCATGGGGTGGGGCTGGGGAGAGGGGTGGGAGGGGGTGGGGGGTGGGCCAGGGTCTTGAACCAGGCACCCTGCAGGGTCAGCCTGCCTCACCTGACCCTCTCTCCCAGCTCCACCCTCCTCTGGAACAAACTGGGGAGCGGGCAGTTCTGGTGCCAGCCCCTGCGCTGGCACGAAGGGCAGTGGGCAACAGGGCAGGGGGCCTGGCACCGCCTTGACTCCGGCCACGTGTCCAGCTCCTGACAGCCCAAGTGGCGGCCGGGGCGGCGCTGTCAGCCAGGCCTGCTGCGATGGGTGCTCTGCCCTAAGACCCTTGGGGACCCCCCACCCCCAGCTTCTTTGCCCACGCCCGGGTCCCTCCCCCAGCCTTCCGCTCCCAGCTGAGTTCCTCAAGCAGAATCTATTAAGTCCTTCATATTAGCCGGCAAAGGGGAAACAACCCTCTTTCATCTTAACTGGAGTGAATTTGCATTAACACCTGGGGAGTTCTGTTTGCCTTGAGAAAGCACATTGCTATTCTGAGCTGCACACGCTGGGCGGCCGTCTCAGCGTCTTATTCTTTTATTAATACGGCTTTTCTCTCCTCCCTGCTTTCCCCATGGAATAGAGGGGGAGCAGCTGGGGATACCAGGGCTCCCTGCCCCACGTAGGAAGGTCCCCGGAAACGCCGAGAAGGGAGGGCAGGGAGCAGCTCTCAGATGGAGCGGGCATGTATGTCCCCACCAGGGGCATCCCTGGGCCACATCCTCACCCCACTCCCCGCTCCAGGAGGCCCTTGGGGCTCCAGGGGCAGCCCCCGCCCCAGCATCCCCATCTGCCAAGCTCTGCTGTGACCAACCCGTACTGGGTGTCAGGTGGAGAGGCCCAGCAAGGCAGTAATCAGGGAGCCGGGGCCCGACCTGGAGGGGCTCCTTAGGTGGGGAAGGTGGTCAGGAGATGTAGAAGACTCAGGGATGGCTCCCACTGGGCCCAGGGACCCCGGCTGCGACGGTGACACACAAGTCACGGCGTGACAGGTGGGTCTGACCCTCTGCCTGCAGAGCCCGCATCAGCCACTGTCCCATCCATCACCGATGCAGCGTCAAGAGTATTTGCAGGAAGTGTGGGGTCGAGGGTGAGCAGAGCTTGGCTGTCAGGTCTCAGACCAGGAGATGGAGGCTCCCGAAGGAGACAGGACGCCCCTTCCCTGCCCCCTGCTCCTCTTGCTTCCGTCCTCCAGAAAGCCCAGTTCCTCCTCAAGTTCAAACCTGGAAAGGGCGAGCCTCCCTTCTCCCCAACTCCGGCTCCCGTGGGCCAGGAAGCTGGAGTGGCAGGTTGGGGGGTGGCGGGGAGCGCCCACTAGGAGCAGTGGAGAAGCAATGCCTGTCAGGGCGCCCCACCCCACCTCCCGCCTCCTGGCGACCCCAGATGACGGGAGGAAGACGCAGGGCAGACAGGGGGCCGGGCACCATCTCCTCTGGCCAGGCAGAGAAGGGTCCCATGAGGACTAGGGGTGGCACCGCAGGGCTGGGTCGGGGGCAGCGCTGCTCAGAGGAGAGGGCTCAGCCTCTGGAGCCCCGCACCCGTCTTCCATGGGACAGAGTCAGTTCCCAGCCAGCTGCAGGGTCATCATGGATCCCAGGTCTGAGCCAACACCTGCCACAGCGAGGCTTTATTAAGCGGGGCCTGCCGCTGTGTGGTTATGGCTGTTCACTGTTAGCTCGTCCTGGCTCAGGTGTCGGAGGAGACAGCTCAGGGCGGCAGGAGCTGCGAGGGCGGGGGAAGGAGGTGATTCTTCCTTGGCTTTGCTCCCGTGTCCTGGGCAGACCACCCCAAAATGCGCCCCCATGCAGAGAGGGTGGCAGGACATGGCCCTTAGGGCCCCCGAGCTCAAGCCCCTGGGTGACACAGGAGCGGGGCTGTGTCACGTATATCTCTGAGTAGGTGACCCTGGAGCAACCTGGGCTCAGCCCCTGGGACTTGGAGAGGAGCCCCGAGGGTCCAGGAGCCTGGCGCTGGTAGCAGCATTCCACAGGGATCCCTGGACACCCCCAGCAGACTGCCCACACTCATCCCTCCAGAGACTGGGTCCGTGCCAGGGCCCACAGCTCCTCTCTCGGTGACATTTACTGGCTGGGAAGTGGCCACCGAGTCGTGAAATCAGTGCCGGCCTGGGGCTAGCCCACTTCATTAGACCCGGCTCTGCTTCGCTGGGTAGGTCGGCACAGGCCAGGCCCGGCACCCCTCTACACGCCCAGCCCCGCAGCTCCTCCAGCTGTCCCAGCCCCGCTGCCTGCCTCACGGGAGCAGGCTCTGCCCCCCCACCCCAGCACCGACCCAGGGTCCCCTGAGTACCTGCTCCGGCCCCAAGGGGGAGAAAACAAGAGTGATTGTGTGCGCCTCAGTACACTGGTCCCAGCAGGACCATGCTCGTCACGCTGCACACGGGCCCAGCTCGTGGCGGTGGCTCCCACTTCGGGCCTGGCTGCATCTTAAGGCCCCTGGGGGACCCTGCGCTGTCACCTCTGTGGGACAGGAGAGGGGGGCAGAGTGAGGCTCAGAGAGGCCACCTGACTCCTTGAAGCTGGGGTGCGAGCCCCATCCTACCTCTGCCTGGGCTGTTCTGCCCTCAAATGAGCTGGGTGTGGCCATCGGCCCCCTAAGGGGGCTCCCAGTGAGTTCAAGCTGGGGTGGGGGGCAGGATATGTGGGAGGGGCCCTCCGGGGTGCTGTCGGATGCTGGGAGGTGAGATCCCATCCTGGCCTTCACCCCCATAGCAGGGAGGCGTTGGGGAGGCTAGGCTGAGCGCGGTGCTCTTGGAGTGTGTGGGGTTCATATATGAGCCCCCCCAGGCAAAGGTATGGCTCTGGCCCCAGGGAGCGAGCGAAGGTCTGGGGTGGGCATGTAGGCACCTCTCATCACCTCCCAGCTGGGGGACCCCAAGCAACTCAGATCACCCCCGCTTTGAGCTCCAGTTTTCAAAGCTGGAAAACGGGGTCACCGACATCCACCTTGGATGACTAAACGAGAACGCACTTTAAGTGCAGACTGTGCCTGGCACCGAGGCCGCCATCACTGCCAGGGAGCACGCGCCAGGCAGGATGCTGTCTGCCCGCCACACTCCCAGTACCGAGCATGATGGATGCAAAACCCAGTCCCATATCGTCCAGGGTACCCAGGGCAAGCCTTCTTGTCCGATGCTCAGTCCCGTGGGTACTCAGTACTCAACAGCTGAGTGAATGAGTCCCCCCCGATTCGTGGAGTGGGGGCCCCCACCTGTGGGGTGAGGCTCTTCAATCCGACTCCCTGGGACTGTTGTGCAATTCAGGTGAAATGATGGCTCAGAAAGCATTTGTTTTGATAATTGAAATGCGAAGGAGGAGGGAGGCGGTGACTTCTCAGCAAACCGGGTGGGGCTGGGAGAGGTTCCAGGCCACGATGTCCCCCTGGCCCCACAGGTTGGGTCAGCCGAGCTGTACTTACCACGGGGCCTGGTCATCACTCAGCCACCCCCTCCCCCACAGCCCTTCTGGCCCAGAGGAGCATCCATCAATGTCTCCTTCCCCCTGACAGCCCAGACAATTAGCCAGTCCCGCCTGAATCCAATGGCCCTGCCCCTCGCAGCCACCATCTTTTCTTCCCCCTCCTCCGCCGGGGGCCAGGCCAGGGGGTAGGGTGGGGGGTAGGGGCACAAGGCAGGCACAGCGCGAATCCCCTCTTCTGGGGCACCGCCATGTCCCCATTTTACAGACAAGGACCTTGGCTCCCAGAGGCCAGAGACCTGCCCAGGGTCACATGAGTGAGACCCAGAGCTGTCACTCAAACACAGATTTGTCTGGCTGTGGAGTCCACACTCTTTATTTTTGTTGCCCTTGTCCTGGCCTCGGTCTCCCCTGTGCTAAGAGAACTGCAGATTTCCTCCAAGCCCCCCCGCCGCCGGAGCCCAGCGGAGAGGCCGCTGCCTGCTCACCCCACCTCAGCATCCCAGGGACAGCGTGATGGATGCGGGTCCCATGGGGGGGCAGAAGCGACACGCCCACACACCTGCGGACCGACCCCAGGGTGATGAAGCTCCTCCTCGGGGGCGCTGCTCCATCTGGTCAGGCGCCGTGCCAGGCTGATGGGTGGGCCGCCCGCCCGGCCACCCGCACCCTCATGGCTGTGCTCCAGGGTCAGCAGGGCAGGCTCTGGGGCCCCTCATTCAGTCATTCAACAAACACAGGCTTAGCAGGGGGGCCCACCGTGTGCTGGAACTCGGAGCAGACAAGACAGGTTACGAAAGCAGCTGTCACTCTTCCGTGTGACAGGCGTGGTCACGGGGTGGTTGTGGGAGTCGGGGGGGCCTCTGACCCGAGGGACCAGGCTGATGGATCTGATGATGGCAGAGGGAGCAGCTGGTGGGACGGGTCAGAAGTGAGGAAGGCGAGGGGTGGTCACACGGCTGTGATATATTCAGGATGACCGAGGCGTGGGGAAAGCATGGGGTGGGGGCCCAGGCAGGCTGGGGAGTGGGGCGAGGCCAGCTCGGGCTCACCTCTGGGTGGAGGGGGGTAACAGCTAGGTCGGCGCTTCCAAAAGACCCCGCTGCAAGAGCGGGATGAATCGAGATACTGGCATTGACGTATATATATACACACACGCCCATGTGCGAAGCAGAAGCTAACGGGAAGCTGCTGAGCAGCACAGGGACCTCAGCCCAGTGCTCTGTGATGACATGGGTGGGCGGGGTGCGGGGGGAAGGCCTAAGAGGGAGCGGATAGGTGTACACTTAGGGCTGATTCACGTCGTTGTGCAGCAGAAACCCACACAACATTGCAACGCGATTATCTTCCAGCTGAAAAATAAAAAGACCCCACTGCTGCCAGGGGGAGGGCGGCCTGCCCAGGGTCTGCAAAAATGAGGGGTGCAGACATGGCCCTGGCCGGTGGGACTGGAGGGGGCCACGAAGGGGAGGGAGTGAAAGATTCTTAGAGCCGACAGTGGGTCAGCGGCAGAACCCGGGGGCAGGGGGTGAGGGTCTGAGCCCCACTTAATAGATGAGGAAACCAAGCCTTGCAGACCAGGCAGCACTAGCCCAGGCCACACGGACGGAGCGGCAGGGCAGGGCTGGGTGGGGAGCAACGTTGCATGGGAGCCGCTGGACCCCCTCCCTGCCAGCCCTGGCGTCCAAACCTTGCCCTGGCCCCAGCCTGGCCGGGCGAGGGAGTCCGAGAGCAGCCTCTGCTGCCACCTCACTCAGGGAGGCAGCTGGCCCCTTGGTGCTGCCGCGGACAGGAGCCAGGCAAGAAATATCACATCATTAAAGTGACAAATCCCTTCACTAACTGAACTGGAAGGCCTGCCTCCCTGCCTCAGATCACTCAGCCCCCTCCTCCCCAGCCCCCGGCTCATCCCCCCTCTCCCAGTCCGCCAGGAGAGTGTGGCGGGACCACTGCCTCGTCCCTGAGATGACCTTGGGTCTCCAGCCCTCCAGCGGGGCCCGGGGAGGAGGGGGGCCTCTCTGTTCTACAGGTAAGGAAACAGAGGCTTGGAGAGGGGACGAGACCCTCCAGTTGGGGCTCCCTCCTCTGCAAGGGTCCCTACCCCAACCTAGTGGCCGGGGCTCCCTGGGTGATCTCGAAGCCCACATCCGACTGCAGAATTCCATGGCTGTGCCCTGCCCGTGCTCAGAAGAACAAGGCCACAGCAAGGCTCTGTTCCAAGACTCTATTCCAGAACGCTGCCGTGGTCTGTCACAGCACCTTTCCCCAGGGCCCACCCTTGTCTCTCTCCTTGGTGGGGCGGGGGGGCACTTGTTTGAGACCCATGTTGTGAGAAGGATGGGGCAGGGCTGGTTCTCCTGGATTTACAGGCAGGAGCCCCCCGGGGTCAGGGGGCGGGCTGAGGCAGGCTGCTGCCCTTGGTTTCCCCATTTGACAGCAGGTCCTCTGGACCAAAGCTTAGGCCGTGCCACGTGGGGCCTGGTGGGTACTGACTGAGCACCTGTCTCTCCCCACGCCCACCTGTGCATGCCCACGTCTCATCCACGCCTCCCCACATGGGCCAAGCTCACTGCACACCCAGACGCATGGTATATGGGCCCAGCCCTGGGCTCTGGGGTCCCGGGCGCTCAGACCTATCCACCCCCCCACACACGTGTGCACATACTTGGCCACAGCTGCACACGCCCTCGCCCACCCCTCAGGCACCCACCAGCCCCGTCCACGTACATCTGTGTCCCGCGCCCACAGCCATCAGGAGCCCCACGTGGAGTCTGGGCTCCTCTGGGGAGCAGGGCAGGTGAACAGATGCTGGGAGAGGCCGCCCGGCCCCACAGGCAGCCTGATTCCCAGAATGACCCCCCCACTCTGCGGCCCTCCTCCAGGCCCAGCCAGCAAGGACACGCCGTCCGCCCGCCCGCTGTCCCGGTCTCCTTGGACGCAGACAGATCCCACGGAGGCGTCTGGCGCATCCTGACTCGGCCGCAGCCACCACGCCGGCCGACAGGCCCCTTCCCCGTGTCCAGCGCTGTCCTGCCGTCCTCCCCCACCTGCAGGGCAGCCGTGCCGGTGCCCCCATACCCCACCCTCCTGGGGTGGAGAGGTGGCTTCTTTCAGGAATCACCACGAGGGGGTCTCCCAAGCCTTCCCACCTGACCTTGGGCCAGTCCTGCCTCCCTCAAGACATCCGTTTTCCCATCTGGAAAATTGAGAGGGAGGTTGGACTAGAAATCTCCCAAGGTCTTGCCCGGCTCTGGCTGGGCGAGTCTCCCAAAGGGTGGGAGAGGGGGGGTTAGGGGAGATACAGGGAAGAGGAAGCAGATAATGGTGGGGACGGCCCTCCCTGGCCCAGCACCAGGCCCAAGACACTTCGGGGCTGGAACACCCCGGGGTATGTGTGTGGTACACATTCTCTCAAGCCATCCGGCCCCCTCCCAGTGGGCGCTTCATTGCCCTTTCACAGATGGGGAAACTGAGGCCTGGAGAGACGCCACAGGGAGCCTAGAGCCGCCACCCCGGGTCCCTGCACTTGGCCTCCCCGAGGGCCACAGTGTGGGAGCGGGGCGGGAGACTGCTCCCTGTCCTGCCAGCGGTCAGGGAGGGCGGTGTTCCGGGAACAGCTTTCTCCAGCGCCAGGCTCCTCCCCACTCCCGCTCCCGCTCCTGGCTCCAAGCCCACCCCTCGGCACTGCCCATCCATCCGCTGTCACTTCCTGGCAGGGCCAGCGGGCCATACATCACCCAACAACGACAATGAAGCCTGAGGCAGCCCGGCCAGGCCGGTGGGCCGGCGCCCTCCCCGGTGGGACCCACCCTGGGGCTGAGGGTGGGATTTCAGGCACGGACTCCTGCCTGTGAACAGGGAGCTGGGGCCAGCAGAGGAGGGGTCTCCTTGGAGTCCCAAAGCCCACCCCGGGAGATAGCCACTCCCTGTGTGGGGGCAGACACAAGAGGCAGCTGTGGGCCATGGGATGACCCGAAGGGGAGTGCGGGTCAGCTGACAGCCCGCAGGCGGAGGGCACTTGGCACGAGGAGAAAGATTCTTGCCTCCCCGGCCCCACCTGCCGAGTCATTGGCTGGTGTAGGTCGCGGCTCCTGATGGAGCAGTGCTGGAGCAGGGCAGGCGGAAGGCTCACACTGGCCAGGGGGGAGGGGTCCTCAGTCACCACCCGACCCCACGTCCGCCTCCTGCCCCCCTCAACCCGCACACGCCCACACCTCCTGCCCTCACCTCCCAGGGCTGCCTCTGCAGGGAGCCTCCAGTTCTGCATTCATTCAGGCCCTCATTCATTCACAGATTCATTCGTTCAACAGCCCTGTAGGAGCATCTGCTCTGTGTCACAGCACTGGGATGCGGCTGCCAACAAATCCTGCAACAGGCACGGACAGCAAGTCCACGGCGTGTTGGGCTGTGGTTCAGGGGCAGGCCAGGACGGTAAAGCAGGACGGTGGGAGAACAGGTGTGGCTTGTCTTTGTGTGTCTTCTTTTTAAGCAAGGATGTGGCCAAGGAAAGCCCATCAGGGAGGTGACCTTTGAGTAAAGACCTGAAGGAGTGAGCAGTGAAGGTGTCTAGGGAGAGAGCCTTTCTGGCAGGCAGCAGAGCAAGCGCAAAGGCCCTGAGGCAGCAGGAGCAGGTGAGCAAGGGGGAGAGTGGAGGGCAGAGGGGTGCAGAGAGGTCCACTAGGCTCCTTTGGGAGTCGGTGGCCGCCGCTGGAAGGCTGGCAGGGAACCACGCCTAGGTCAGGAGGGTGGCCCGGGCTTGCTTAGGGGACCGGCGGGAGGAGCATCCGGCAGAGGCCCTCTGTCTGTGATCTACCTGTCCTCCTTCCCTCCTTTTTCTTTTTTCCGTTTTCTTTCCTTCATTAATTAATCCAGCGAATATTTTTTGCAGGCCAGAAATAGATGGAGCCTCTCGTTAACTCAATCCAAAGGACACTCCCCTCTGCCCACACCCATCAGAAGGCACCTCACAGTGTCTTCCCCGAGTGCCTGGGGTGGGGCTGGACCCCTGTCGGCCCCCCTCCATGCTCCGGTTGTCAGCCCACCTGTCTCTTCACACAGATGCAGGGTGACAAAAGCCACCGAGTGCTGGTGTCCAGGGCCGGTGAGTCTCAGATGCACACACGAGGCTGTCTCCTCCCCTCCCTGGGCCTCAGTTTCCCCACCTGTGAACTGAGCAGGGCCAGCGGACCGACAACCTCTTTCTAGTTTAAAATGCAGACAGTTCGTGATTCTCTCCCCAACCCAGAGCCCTGGGAGCCCAGGAACGGCCTGGGCTTGATGGAGTCGCTCCACCCCATCTACAGGGAACTGAACTTTGAGCTCAGAGGGTCCTCCTCTCCACTAGACTCTGTGGAACCCCAGGTCTGGGAGCCACACGCACAGACCTTGAGTGGCACCCCCCACCCCACTCAGCTGCCCCAGGAGCCCTGCTCAGGACGAGCCAAAGAAGAGCAAGAGGTATCAGTGGTGACCGAGCCCCAGCCGGGGACGGAGCCCTGCCGGCTGCTCCCTGCCCCTGGCCCTGCATGGCACCCCAGTTCACCCCGACCCCCCATAGCTCCTCTAATTACATAGCCATAAAGCACAAATCTCTAACGATCCAATTAGTAACGCCATTACTCCTCTGTCCAGGATTAAAATTACCAATTAAACTGCTGTCGATTTTATCATCACTTAGGCTCGACACGACCGGGGCACTTCGGGCCACAGAGGCCCATTAGCGGGCCCTCGAGCAGGGCGCTGGCCAGGGCCAGGGCTGCAGGCCTAACTCAGCAGCTCAGAAGGAAGTCCTGCCACCCACTGCCCTCAGCGTCCTGGTGACTGCCCCGGCCCTGTCCCCCAACACTGGGGACTCCAAAAAGATCACAGCCCAGTTCCCGACGGAACCGGAAGAGGCCAGGGGAGGAGGGACTTCGGCAAAACCAGCCTCTGTCTGGGCAGCGCCTCCGGCCTGGGCGTTCCCCCACGTTCCCCTCGTGAAACTCACTGTTTCACAGCCCAGCATCTCAGTGCCAGGCCAGCCTGCACAGCTGAGTCCTAGGATGAAAGGTTAGAAGCACTCCTATGAAACCTGGCCCCACAACCCCGGCTCCCTCTCTCTGCTTCCACGGTGCCCTCTGCCCCCAGCCTTGAGGTACCGTCCTTACACCATGTCCCTGCTATCTGATGAGCTGCTCACAGATCAGGACAGCCCATCTCCCAGGTGACAAGCAGGTGCTCCTTTTGGCGGGGGCCTCAGTGTCTTGTCTCAGCACAGGGGAGACGTTGGAGCGCAAAGTCAGAGCCCGGGGAACAGGCAAGTGTTGGCCCTGCCTGGGGGTAGGGGTGGAGTGAGCTCCCCGTCCCTGGAGGTATGCAAGCACAGACTGCACTCAGGCCGCGTGGTGGCAGGTGGAGGCAGCAGCTCACACATGCATGGCGTGGCATGTGAGCTTAGTCGTGTCCGATTCTTTGCGACTCCATAGACTATAGCCCACAAGTCTCCTCTGTCCATGGGATTTCCCAGGCAAGAATCCTGGAGTGGGTTGCCATGCCCTCCACCAGGATATCTTCCCGACCCAGGAATCGAACCCTTGTCTCTTGCCTCTCCAGCGTTGGCAGGCGGCTTCTTTACCAGCTGAGCCACTGGGGAAGCCGCCAGCTCACGCATGGAGATGCATAAACGCTGGGCTGGATGACTGAAGTCGGGGAATGATTCTGGTTCTCCTGAGAAAGATTTGAGATGTCAAAATCTGAGAACGCCCTTGGAGGGACCAGAGGCCTCAGTCTTCTGATGTCCAGCCCTTGCTCTGGAGCTGTTTCGGCAACAGGAAGGGGCAGGGGCTGGGGTGGGGCGGCGGTGAAAGGGCCTGGGCAGCTGGAGGTAGGGAGGCAGGCGCCAGCCTGAGAACTCAGCCGGGGGCTGTGCTAAACGCTGCTGGTCCCCAGCATCACAAGGACCGCTCTGAGACACCAGCGGAGCGGTAAGAGCGAACCGTGCGCTCGGCCCCAGGCCCCAGCTCAGTGCTGTCCACGCCATCCTCCTTCGGGGTTCGTCCTGGGATGCAGCTGCCCTTATTCCCAACAGCTGGCGCAAGGTCACATCATCTCTCTCTCTCTCTCTCTCGCATCTGATCCCAGAGGACAGGTTACAGTCCCCTGGCAGGGGCAGGGTATGCCAAGTGAGGCCACAGAGCCCACCCACGATGTCTGCCATTTCACACTGTTTGAACAGACCCTCGTCCAAATGGAAGTTGACACACAAGCTCTTTTATGTCACAATGAGAAAAGCGGAAAGGACCTTGCCCTGTCCAGAGGTGGCCATACCTTGCAAGGAGGGGCAGCCTCCCCCTCCCTCCTTTCTCCCACCCCCAGGCTGGTGCCCAGGCCGGCCAGACGTGAGGTCTCTTCCAGAGGAGTGGCCGCCCTGGGCAGATCGGTCGAGCATCTCATCAGAGGCAGCAGACTGAGGCAGGGATCCGGGAGCCCAGAGCAATTAGGAGCGGGCCTCGTGCCTGTCTCCCGCCAGCTGCCACAGCTGTCACTCAGGAAGCGGGCCTGGAGTGGGGGCGGGGCCCCTGATGCCCCAGCCAGCCAGCAGCTTGCCCCAAGGGGGAGACCACAGCCCAAGGGGACCAGGGGCAGGGAGCGCTCTCCCACCCTGGGCAGGGATATCATCCAATTCCTCTGGCCCCGGCCCAAACTCAGTTTCCCAGACCAGACCTTCCTCTGTGGAGCTCTGAGAGCTCTAAGAGTTAGAGTGCTCACTCTTGGAAGCTCCTGGGAAGCTTTTTAAGAGTGTTCCCTTGGATTTCCCTGGTGGTCTTCTCAGTGGCTAAGACTCCACTCTCCCAATGCAGAAAGCCCGGGTTCAATCCCTGGTCATGGAACTAGATTCCACATGCTGCAACTAAGACCCAGCACAGTCAAATAAAGAAAGAAATATTTTAAAAAACTAAATAAAGTACCCTCACCCAGGGCGCAGCCAAGCAGACTCTCTGGGAGAGAGTGAGGTGGGGGGGTGGGGCTAGGAAGTGCCTGTGTCCGTCTCTCCCCAGCCAGCTTTTTTGCATGTTTTTGGCATCAAACCCAGTCCCGAGGACTAGAAGCTTCTCTGCTCCTGTGGCCGTGCCTCCCTCTGCCTCTCAGACTTCTCCTGGGCTCAGAGGGGTGTGACAGCTGGAAAGGGGGGCTCTCAGGGTCCAGCCTGTCAGCCTGACCCAGCACCGTGTGTGCCAGGACCAAGGCGCCAGGCACTGTCACCTGGTGACCGGGTGTCACACCCCGGGCACAGAACAGCAGCCAGGTTGCAGCCCAGCCACGCTGGACTCCAAGTCCAGTCCTCTTTTTCCCATCATCGAGTTGATTCTCTAGAAGTAACAGTTTTAAAGACCTGTCCCTTCCACCCCGTTCCCCTCTCATGGACTCTGCCTCCTGCTCTGTCCTGCACACCTTTGTCGCCTGCAGGAGCTGGCCTCTGGGGGCTCAAAGAGGGTGTCCAGGCCTGCGTGCCCCGCGTGGCCGGGTGTGCCTCTGCAGGTCTATAAATTCCATTATTCATCAAGTGACCGTGTGAGTTTGCCCAGACGATGAATATTTTATTCACCTCTACACACTGTCCCCAGTGGATTCTTGGAACAATATTGTTCCCTAGCCAAGGAGCAGAGGCCAGAGCCTCTGCCCTCCCCGGAGCGCCCCTCCCTGACCAGCATCCCCAGCAGGTCCCGAGTTTGGGCAGGGCTGTGGTCAGTGGTCCAGGCAAAACCCTGCACGCGATGCTTGCCCTCTGTCCACTTTGATATCCTGCCCTGGACAATGGGTTCATGTCTCGTCAGGGCCTCCCAGATCCCTGCACAACTCCACCCCGTGTGGTGGAGCTCTCCCTGGTGCTGAATGTGGGTGGAGACAGGATGCCGGGGAGCATGCCGGCTTTTGAGAGGAGAGGGCTCCAGTCTCCGGGTTGGCAGGGGAAGCCTCCAGCTTTTGCACGGGGAAGTCCCCAGTTCTCTCACCCTGCCTCCCTGCCTGGTGGATCCTTCCAGAGTCTTGGGGGGTGGGGGCAGGGTCACCTCTGCCAGGGTCTCCAGGACGCTGAGCCAAGGACTAGTGGGGGAAGTCCCTGGAGACTCCTCTCTGGAAGGCCCACGAGTCTCCGGGTAGCACCCCACAGAGTGCGGTGTGATGACAGTGGCACCTTCCCCAGATGGGGGAGCGACAGACACAATTCACACCCTGCGATCTCGCCATCTGCTCCCCCGTGACGTGCAGAGGAGAGGACGGGGCTGCAGCGCCGAAGGGCGGGTGGGCTGGTGTGCGAACACTCGTTCATTCACTCATCCTCTCATTCATCCTTTAAGCAGACCTTCACCCAGCCCCTGCCACCTTCCCAAGCCCAGCCTAGCCCTGTATCAGGCACTCAGATCTGGGGTGTGCAGACCCCTGGATCCTGCCCTCCAGAGCTGAGTGGGGGAGTGGTCCTCTCATGTGTCTGAGCTTCTGCCCACCCTGGCTCCTCCTCCTGGAGTTCCTTTGGCTTGTACTAAGAGCCACCATGTTCCATCCTCAGCCACCATGTTCAGCACTTCACGTGCAGGATCTAAGCACTCACTCTGGGGGCTGGATGTGTTCCTATTTAACAGGTGTGTAAGCTGAGGCGCAGAGATACCCAGAGGCATAGGTCCAGCTCTGGGGTCTCCATGTGGAGCTCTTATTGCTCTTGGCACTGCTTGCCCCCTGCCATGTCAGGAAAATTTCAAGCCCTGTTTCTATGACCTTCCTCTGCAAAAAAAGAAACAAACCCTTCTCCCCCGATGCCGACCACCACACCTGCCTTTCAGCAGGCAGTGAGCTTTTTCCTCGGGCGCTTGCTCTCTGAGCACCCTGGACAAGCCTCTCCCTCGTCCTCTGACTCCCAGCCTGGCTTGCTCGCAGGACCTGGTGCCCAGGGGTTGCCCCACGAAAGGCCAAGAAGGTTGAGGAAGCTTCCTGAAGGAGGCAGCTTTCCTGTGAGCCTGGAAGGGCACAGAGAGCAGATGATCCAGAACCTGACTCCCATCCCATTCCCTACCCAGCTCCTGCCTTGAACTTGAACCCCAGCCCTGCCACCCCAGCATGACCCGACCTGGTCCCTTTGGCTCCCTGAATGGGGGTGCCCTTGACCATGAGTTGGGGGCGTGGCCAACTGCCTTCAGAGTCTTAGAGGACTCCATGCAGGTCCTAGGCACAGCCAAAGTGCAGCCCAGGTGCAGCTGGTGGCATGTGGAAGACTCCCTGGACACACAGCCGGCTCCATGGGGGGTGACTGCACCAGGGGAGAGGACAGCGACTGGCCTGAGGTCAGGGATGACCCTGGTAGTGGGGTGCTCCACGACCTTGCTGCTATAATCCCTTGGTGCTATAAACCAGGTGAATCCTGTCCCTTTGGCCAGGTGGGATCCTGCCCCAGGGAGCAGCCTGGCCAAGAGATGGCCACAGACCAAGGCCGAGGCCCGGAGGGAGGCCCATGTCTCCAGTGGACCCCACACCGTCCTTCAGCGCAGATCCGCAGGTAGTACGGCAGGCCCCCCACTTAGTTTTTGTCTGATTTATTTAGGGGCGTCTTCTGCCTGTCCTTGGAAGCCCCTTGGCCTGGGAGTCAGGGGGATGCAGTGGGAGCTCTGTCAGGCTGCACCGACATGCCCTGTGATGGCCTCTTGGAAAGCCACTGGGAGCCGGTTTCCCACCAGCCCCTCAGCAGACTCCAGCCCACCCTCCCTCGGAGTGGGGGTGCCCTGTGATGGCCTCTCGGAAAGCCACTGGGAGCCGGTGTCCCACCAGCCCCTCGGCAGACTCCAGCCCACCCTCCCTCGGAGCGGGGGTCCCAAGGAGCCAGCTGGTGGCTCAGTAGACACCAAAGGAGCGAGCCGCTGCCACTCAGCCTCCCAATCAGTACGAAGCTCTAATTATTATTTCTTGTTGCTCGGGTTGGGGGGTAGTTTTCATGCCAATAGGAAATCCTAAGATACACAGGGAGGCCCAGCCAGGCCGCCTCTCATATGTTAACGTCTCTCCATCCTCACCACGCCACCGGCCACCGCCCGGGAGGTAGCACTGCCAGCCTCACTTCATAAGGGAAACTGAGGCCCCAGGAGGTTAAAGGAGACAACTAAGTGGCGGCAGCCCAGGTCTGTCTGGCTCCGAGGGCTGGGTTCTTTCTTCCCGCTTCCCTCTGCTCCAGCAGAAGAACCGAGGGAGCACAGAACACTCTGCTCTATGGGTGGGATGTCGGACCCAGGACAGGTGGACGAAGAGGGCTTCAGCGGGGGCTTTTCTGGAGACTCCCACACCCCCAGCCCCAGGTCCTAACGGGCACCCGCTGGCCCACAGAGGCTGGGAAGACAGACCAAGAGCTGCGGTCCTGCCTGGCTCCTCTGCAGGCTGTAGATGCTCCTGGGAGCCTTGTCCACAGCCAGGCGTGAGAAGTGCTGGGGCCCAGGCCTGGCCGGGCCCAGCTCAGCCAGGGTTGGCATCTCTCCCTGAGCCCCTCTCCCCAGGCTGTGATTAATCAGCGACAAAAAGCAGTAAAGTGTAATCAGACTGGGGAGGGCAGGGCCGGCCGGGCCATGGCAATCAGCTTTCCCCCTGGGGACGAAGGCTGATTGGACCAAAGAGGGGAGGGAGGTGGTTCCAATGGGGCCTCTATGGAAGGACTGATGCTGAAGCTGAAGCTCCAGTACTCTGGCCACCTGATGCAAAGAGCCAACTCACTGGAAAAGACCCCAATGCTGGGAAATATTGAGGGCAGGAGAAGGGGATGACAGAGGATGAGATGGTTGCATGGCATCACCGACTTACTGGACGTGAATCTGAGCAAACTCCAGGAGATCATGAAGGACAGAGAAGCCCGGCATGCTACAGTCCATGGGGTCGCAAAGAGTCGAACACGACTGAGTGGCTGGACAACAACAGGGGCAGGGTCTGCATCTGGAGCCATAATGAGGTCGGGGGCCAAGCCCTCCCCCATAAATATGCACGGACATCTGTGAACACACAGCCTGCACCCAAGGGCTGCACACCGCCCCCCGCCTGCCCACGGGCCCCTGCCCTCACCTCCCAGCTCACAACCTTGGCACTCACAGGTGGCCACACACCCTCCAGCACGCGACCATCTCCATGTGGACTTGAAAACACATGTACACACCCTGTGGATAACAGGCTGTAACATGCACACACATGCTCTCCCCTCACTCCACAGGCACACGTGCCCTGGGGCCTGGGACAGCCCTGCACAAGTACTGGGTCTAACCCGGAGCCATGTGGACTGACCAGCCCTCCCAGCAGTCCCCACAGGCACCCAGCCACCTCTCTGTTCCCCACGGCCTCCCCTGCCTGGCTCCCTCTCTGCAGGCTTAGTGGTGATGAACGTCTGGGAAGGAGCCAGGACTGGGGCTCCACTGCTGGGGGGCAAGGTCAGGGGCCAGGTCTCAGCCACAGAGCAGGGGAGACTGCCCAAGACCTATCCCCAGCTCCTGCCGGCTGGCCCTGCCCCATGACCTTGGTCAACGCCCTTCTTCCTCGGACTCAGTTTCCCAACTCTGGAGCCTCTCCTGGCACCAACACTGTGATTCTCTTCGAGGACTCAGGGGCCGGGGGGCCAGACCTCCGCTGGCTGCCAGGTATCTGGTCCTCGACTCCCTGCTGTCTGTTCGAGGCGGGTGGGGGCCAGCCAAGGGGCTGGAAGGAAGGGCCCCACCCCCACCCCACCCCACCCCATCTTAATTTAATCCGGGTGGCTGCGGACTTGGTTTGTATGGGGGTGGGGGTGGGCGAGTGAGCCTCCGTAGGGAGAAAGAGGAGCCCGGGCCAAAGGGCAGAAGGAACCCCCGGCCGGCTCGGGCGGCCACGCAGGGGCCGGCGGCGGGAAGGGGCGGGCGGGGTGGGGGGAAGCGCGGAGGGGGCGGGCGAGCGGAGGGCGGGGGAGGCGGAGAGCGCAGCCAGCGCGACACGGAGCGAGCGAGCGAGCGAGCAGGGAAGGCGGCGAGAGCCGGAGCGGCGGGCCGGGCGGCCGCGCCGGCGAGCGGACGAGCGGGCGGCCAGCAGCGCGCAGCGCGGAGCGCGCGGGGCACCGAGGAGCGGGAGCGGCGGGCGCAGCGCGCAGCGGCCCGAGCGGAGAGGCCCGAGCGGCGCCGCCCCCGCGGCCCCTGCGGGGCCCCGGCCGGGAGCCCGACGAGGGAGGGGGCAGCATGGACCGGCGGCCCGGGGCGCGGGGGCGCTAGGCCCCCGGAGGGGCGCCCCCCGCCTCGCCGCCCTCCGCAGCCGCGCGCCGCGCCCGCTCCAGCCGCCCCCGGGGCCGCCGCCGGCCCATGAGCCCCGACCTCAAAGTTTGCGGCGGGCGGGCGGGCGCGGAGCCTTCAAGATGCCGTTCCACCCGGTGACGGCGGCGTTGATGTACCGGGGCATCTACACCGTGCCCAACCTGCTGTCGGAGCAGCGCCCTGTGGACATCCCCGAGGACGAGCTGGAAGGTGAGTGCCCCGCCGGGACCCCCGCCGGCCTCCTACCTGTGCGCCCAGGTGAAACGCGGTCTTCAGGGCGCGGGGGCTGGGGGGCTGTCTGCGGGTGCCGCCTGCCAGGTGGGCGCTCCAGCGAACAGCTGCGCCGGGAGGCCGGACCCAGTCGCACCCCTGGGCGCCGCGGTGAGGGGTCGCGAAGGCGGAGGGCCGGCCCAGCCTCAGCCGCGTGGTCCCCCGCGCTGCGGAAACTTGCCGGGCCCCGCAGCGGGGTCACGGGGCCGCGCAGTCCGCGGTGACGGTGCGGCAACGCGGCGGGTTGGGTTGGGGGTCTGAGCTGTGCACCCCCGCCAGCGCCGGCCCCCGGAGCACCCGCATCCTGATCCCCTCGGCGGCGCCCGCCCGCGGCTCTGCACTCGCATTGACATTCCGCTCGTGTCGCTTTTAAAATCCAATCTGCTCGGGCAGCCAGAGAAGGGGAGCGGGCGCCTGCCCTGCTCCCGCCGGCTGCCGGGCTGCCCCCAGCCCCTGTTGCAGGGCCCGTAGCCCTTTCCCCACAGCCCTGCGGGGACCCCCGGCCCCGAGCGCCGGGAAGGCGGCTAGGGAGGTGGTGGCGACAACAAGTGGCCAGACTGGGCGGCTTGGTCGCGATAACCAAGCCTGATAGGGAAAGGCAGAGGGGGACGCGACTTGATCTGTTTCCCGAGTCCCTCCACCTCTGGACATGAATGGGGACCTTGGGCAATGGGCTGGGCAGGATCAGAGCAGATCGCAGAGCCTGGGGTCCTCAGACTGAGGATTCTGGGCAGCAGTGAGACCCCTGGGGCCTGCAGCTCTTTCCCTACCGGACCGGGGGCAGAGGCTCAGGTTTCCCCTCCCCCTAGACCTCCTGAGGGCCCTTTGCAGTGGAGTGAGGGGCTCCGGGCTGATGGGGGTCTCGGCCCCATGGGATCTGCTTATCTGCTGTTAGGGGAGGGCCTGCGATCACCCAGAGGCTGGGCCTCTCTTCAGGTACCTTAGGGCCAAGGGTCTCTGAGATCTGGGGCTCAACAGCGCCTTTGTGGGCTACAGCTGAGACACCAGTGCAGTCAGAGGTGACCGTGGGAGCACAAGCCACGGAGAGAGGTCCAGCCGCACCCCCAAGCCCTGGAGGGGGCAGATATTGAGGGAGTCAGAGGGGATCAGGGGGGAAGATTAAGGGGAGAAGGCGCCCCCACCCCCAAGCCCGCACTGCACCACCGTGAGCCACCTGCTTCTCACCACGTCCCCCCGAAAGCCACCAGAGGTTGGGAGAGCCATAGAAATGGGGTCTGGTGTCTGACGCGGGCAGGACAGATGGATGGGTACCGCTACTGGGTCTCTGGCCTTGAACTCCAAAGCCCAAGTCCGTGCCCTGTCTGGGCCAAAGCCCAGGAACCAGAGTCTCATCCAGGGCCTAGGAAAACGAGGGGGTCCAGTGAGAGGCAAGAGGGCGGGGGTGGGGCATCGGCCGTCCCTGCCCTAACACTGTCTGCTCCTGTCCCGGGCACCCCAAACCTCTTACAGCAACCCCTTCACAGGCCCTCATCCATCCCTTCCTCCTGGCCAATCGGGCAGGGGTACACTTTGTCCCCCCTGCACCCCAGGCAGCTTTCATCTCATTCCTCTTGCTCCCAGCATCCCACCATGCCCCTGGCAGCCTTGCTGGGGCCTCACTGGTCCATCTTCTCCTGATCTCCCAGCCCTGGAGTACAGACCCCAAGGAAGGAGAGGTGGGAGGAGACTGGGATGCAGGGGTGAGCAGGGCACAGGGCGGGCAGTGCAGGGGCAAGGAGCCCGCAGGCTCCCCTTGGACTGCATGGCGGACATGCTGGCAGGAGCCCAGGAGTGTTAGTCACCAGCCACACCAAACGCGCTGCCTGCTTCTCGCCCGTCCCCTTCTCCTGGGCCCTGTGGAGCAGGGGGCCCTAGCACAGGGGACATCTGAAGGGCAGGGCTCTCCCTGGCGGGGGGAGGCAGATGATGCCTGTAAATGCTTGGCGGTCCCCGCCCGTCTGGGACAGCCTGTGGGCAGCCAAGGATGAGGACAGGAAGTCCTCTGTGATTTTCCCCCTTCTTGGCTGCAGGCACTCTGGAAGCCCTCCTCCGAGGAGACCAGGTCTCTGCAGGCCCCAGTGGTCCTTGGATGCCAAGGGCTGGGTGGGAAGGGTGACCATCCATGGCACAGAGTCCCCCTCTGCCCCGTCCACCTCCCCAGTGACCCGTCAGTGCTCCTGTCCCACCCAGGCCCTCGGCTGGGGGACGCCCATCGGTGGGCGAGCCACATGTGCCGAGGACAGCGAGCCCAGCAGCTTGGGCTGAGATGCTGCAGACGGTACATGCCTGCTTGCAGAGATCCAGGGGGCGGTTAGGACGAGGGAGGGAGGTGGAGAGCGCTGGCTTAAGGTGAAGGGCTTCCTAGTCAAGCGAGGGGGGCGGTTCGAATCTCTGCTCCTTGATTTATGGAGTGACCTCGGGCAATCACTTGCTTTTTGCCTCGGTTTCTCCATCTGTAAAAAGGGGTTGGACTTGCCCCTCCCCAGGGCCACAAGTGACAGAGGATGTGATGGAGGTGCTCAGCACAGGGCCTGGCACAGGGCTCAGTGGGGGCTCGGAGACCAGGCAGCAGTGAGGAGGGTAAGGAGCGGGGAGAGGGAGTCGGGGAAGGCCCACGAGGAAGGAACACGCGGTATGCGGGGGACTGGGCCAGAAAGGCAGGGTCGGGGAAGGGGTGGGTGGAAAGGGCCTTGAAGGTCTGCGGAGGCACTTGGGGACCCCTGGATGGGTAGACGTGGCCGGGCAGAGCTGGCCTGGGTCCCTGGCCCTCCTCGAGCAGAGGACAGAACCCCCCAGATCCTCCCTGAGATGCACGCTGCACGGCCCCACAGCTGCCGGGCCTGTGGCTGACCCCAGTGGCATCAACGGACTTGAACAGCTGAGGGTGGGAGCTGGGGAACGGCAGGCCCTCACCCAGCCCTCCCTCAGAGGAGGAGGCAGACAGATGGACAGGAGGACAGACAGGCAGACAGCCACCAGGGCAGGGGTCTGGGCTTGGCACCTGACCTGCTCAGACAGTGGAGTCTGCACTGCGTGGCCAAACAGGGCATTCTGGGTACAGAGGGGTCCCCTTTCCTGCCCCTCTTTCCCGCAAGCCCAGCAACCACCTCTGTGCAGGCCAGAAACTCAGGGAGGCCAAAGTGCTGGGGCGCAGGGCCAATGCCACGGAGAGGAGTCGTCACTGCAGAGGACACACTCTGCCCCCGAAAGTGACCCTCAGCCCACACACCCCTTCTCTGGACTCCGGCTCCCGTGGGGCTGGTTGGGGACTCAGGCCCTGACGCAGCTCCCCGGGCCAGGGGAGGGATTGAGGGCAGAGGCTGGAGGCAGCAGGGAGGGACCCGTGTCGGCCTGGAAACTCAGAGGCCCTGCCAGCCCTTGCCCGGGCCAGGCGTCCCCATGCCAAGATGGAGCGCGGCAGGCTTCCCCCGGCCTCCAGGGCAGGAACAGAGTGAGGCTTTCGGGGAAACACGCCCAGCTGGGCTGTGTCGATGGCAGCAGCAGCAACAGGCAAGCCGTGATGCCCACCCTGCTCCGGGAGCCCCCAGCAGATTCCAGGTCTCTGGGATTGGGCAAGAGTCACGCTCTCAGCTCACAGACGAGTCTGTGGAGGTTCAGAGAGGAAGGTGCTGTGTCTAGGTCTCTTGGCTGCTGAGCAGCAAGGCCAGACTCCAAGCCCTGGGCCTCCAGGTCCTAGTACCAGCAAACAGGAAGGCTGGCCTGGTGTCCGAAGGTCCCTGAGACCTCCCTTCTCCTTCCTGCTCCGCTGAACACCTGGGCTGTTCTGATTTATAGCATCCTGCTCTGAGCCAGGCCCGGCCCGGCCGAGCTCTTGCCTGCTTGATTTTCTATCTGTTCATTTCTGTAGCCCCACTGTACAGGTGAGCAAACACCCACCCGAGGGCACCTGGCCAGGATGGAGGAGAGCTGGGATCTGACCCAAGTCTGCGTGACTTGGTGCTGATTCTCTGGCTGAGAAGATCCCTGAAGTTGGCCTTGGAGAATCAGCAGGGGCCAGGTCGTGGCTCTGAGCAAGGCCGAGGACACAGAGCAAGACTGAGTGTGAGCCCGGCGTGCCAGGGAGGAGTGGCTAAGGGGACATGTGGAAGGGGAGGTGGCAGTGTTTGGACTGATCCAGTGGTTTTGGGAGGTTCGTCCTGCCTGAGAAAGGGGTGCCTCTGGGACTGTCGCCTGCCTACGTACCCCAGAATTCACCTGCCCTCCACTTCCCCTGTGTGTGTATTTTCTCAGGACTTTTAGAAGGAGGTCAGGGGCTCCGACACAAGCAGCCCTGGGCTCTTGGGGGGCACACCTAGCCCCTGTTGGGGTGGGAGAGACAGCCTGGGCCCCAGCTCATTGCAAGGAAGCGAGCCAGCACCCACTGCAGCACCACTGTGCTATGAGGCTGCGGTTTGGCCATCTCACCCTGAGATCTCCCAGCTGAGGGCCCAGAAAGATGGGGTGCCTTCCTTGGGTTCCCACTTCCCACAAACCAGCCCCTGATCTGGGCGTCTGAGGATGCCTCGTCTGGGGGTGATCCCCCTCTTCTGGGGTGGCCCCTGGGGTGAGGGTTTCCTTAGGGGCTGCACGAGAGGATGAGCAGCACCCCAGCCGCCCCCTGCCTCTGGTAACACTTGCCCTTACTAGGATCATCTGTAAACTAAGAGTAAATAGGTTCTGAGAGGTGGCCCTACACCACGTGGACTATGAACTTCTTTCTGTTCAGCTCCTCTGTGTGTGCCCCAGATGTAGGAGTGGGTCCCTGAATCAGTCACTCATTTAACCATTTATTAGCAAATGGCTCGGTTTGGATGCCTGCACCGTTCCAGTCACGGGACACAGCAGTGAACAAGACCCACCCGTCCCTGCTCTCATGTCATCTCATAGTCCACAATCCAGCGCGGTCAGGAAGGAATCCTCGGGGGAAGGGGTCTGTGGGAGCCAGAGGAGGGCCAGAGTCAGCTGGGGCGGGGGCGGGGGTGGGCAGGAAGGGAGGTGATGCCGTCCATCCTTGCTAGGAACCAGGGATGTATCCAAGTTCGCCACGGAGAGCGAAAGAGCGTTGCAGGCAAAAGGAGCCTCGTGTTCAGAGGCCTGCAGGGGGAGCAGCCCTGGTACCCACCTGGATTGAAAGGGCCCCTGGGGCTGGAGTTCAGGACACGTAAGGTGGGCAGAGCCCGGGGCTGGGTCAGGAGGCCAACAGAGCCAGCGAAAAACCCAAGTGTGTGTGTGTGTGTGTGGTCAGGAGGCCAATAAAGCCAGCGAAAAACCTGTGTGTGTGTGTGTGTGTGTGTGTGTGTGTGTGTGTATGGTCAGGAGGCCAACAGAGCCAGCGAAAAACCCAAGTGTGTGTGTGTGTGTGTGTGTGTGTGTGTGGTCAGGAGGCCAACAGAGCCAGCAAAAAACCCAAGTGTGTGTGTGTGTGTGTGTGTGTGTGGTCAGGAGGCCAATAGAGCCAGCGAAAAACCTGTGTGTGTGTGTGTGTGTGTGTGTGTGTGTGTGTGTGTAGGGTCAGGCACACAATGCCTGGCTGCAATGCCAGTGTCTTCCTCTCTCACCCAGGACGCCCAGGGGACTGGAACCCCCGTAGCACCTCTGGAACTGCTGGTCCTCTGCTAACACTCCTCTGGGGGTGGGGGGCTCGTGACCTTCTCAGTGGCCCAGGGAAACTCTAGGTGGGCGTTGGCCTGGAGTTCCCCCGGTCCAGGGTTTACAGGAGCCCCTGGCCTGGCTCAGCTCTCCCTTCCAAGCTGCTCCTCTGGCCAAGTAGCCACTGGTTAGGAGACTGGTTTCTCAGGCCCTACCTAGGATTGGGGAGGGGGCTGGCAGTCCAGAGTCAGAGGGTCTGGGGGCCTAGGCAGCTCAGGTGAGGCCTGTGGACACTGTCCTGGCCTGCGTGGCAACTGGAACCTTCAGGCAGATGCCAGGTGGGATGAACCTGATGAAGTTTGGGGCTTCGGCCACAGCCGCCTTGCTGTGTGGCTTGGGACACATGGCCACCCTCTCTGGGCTCTAGTGGGTCCAGCAGAATCAGGGGCTGACCCCAAGGTGCAGGATCCCATGGTCAGTCTCAGGGGCTCACAGACCCCCACACTGGCCACCTAGCCTCCTAGACCTCACTTTCCAGGTGTGCGGTACGCCTGTCCTTCCAAATACACCTGCACGCGTGAGCTCCCCTCCGCCTGCAAACTGAACAAGGAGCCCCCGGGAACCTGAGCCGAGGGGGTGAGAGGGAACTGAGAGACCCTCCCCACAATGGGAGGTGCTCTGTAGGACCCTTCTGGGGCTGAGTAACAATGAAGGGACAGCAAGCCCAGAGACAGAGGTGGAAAGGTGAACCGGGAGAGTTTAGAACCCTTCAACCCTCCACTGTTCCTGGATATCTTTGGTAAAATGTCACATCACGACTGCCCATTTTACTGTGGGTAAGACTGAGGCTGGTCCAAGGTCACCCATTGAGTTTCTTGTTCTCAGGCTCCCAGCCCTGTGCCTTGCTCTCCACCCCTGAGTCACCCAGGTTCCTCAGGGCTGTCTCCCTCTCCATACCATGTGGTGGTCGGGGCGGGGGGAGTGACCCCCACACCTCAGCCTGGCCTAGGCCTGCGGAGGCGCCTCCATCCATCCTGTCTTTCCCCAAATCTTGGACTCCAGGAGACAGTCTGCGCCCAGCTGTTAGCCCGGAGCTGCGGCTGCCTCTCGCGGCCGCCATTAACGAGTGCTGGCCGGTGTTAACGAGCCGAGCCTGGGGAGGAAGTGTGATGGGGATCGGGGGGGGAGGGGGGAAGGAATGGGGGGAGGATGGGAGGAGCGGGGGTGGGCGGGAAGCCTCCGGCAGCTCACGGAGGACCGGCTCCCCGCCGGAGTCCTCCCCTGCACAGCCGGCTCCGTGGTGCCGGCCACACGGGGTCGTCGTGAGCACGCCTGGAGAGGCTCCGGGAGCCCGAGACCCCGGGGCGGTTTCGTCACCGCCGCCGCCCCGGCTCCGCTGCTGCTAGCTTGGCCTGCCCCGAGCTCCAGGGAGGCAGCGCTGTAGTGGACTCTTGGGCCACCCGCTGACTGTCTCTGACCAGACCTGCGGGGTCCCAGAGGGTGGCGTGGGTCGGGGGTGGGGGGCACAGCCTCCATCCTGCGCTCTGGGGTCCTGGGGAGGGCGCTGTCGGGGACAGGGGTGAGGTCCTGACTGGCCCTGCCCCTCCCCCAGAGATCCGAGAGGCTTTCAAAGTCTTCGACCGTGACGGCAACGGCTTCATCTCCAAGCAGGAGCTGGGCACGGCCATGCGCTCCCTGGGCTACATGCCCAACGAGGTGGAGCTGGAGGTCATCATCCAGAGGCTGGACACGGACGGTGAGCAGCGCCCTGCCTGTTCCCTCACCCCTCACCTGCGGGCGGCTGGGGAGCCGAGTCTGGACCCTGAGCCCCCAGGACTGAGCTCACAGGGGTCCCGTCACTCTCGCCGCTCCTGGTCAGCCCCAAGCCCATGGCAGTTTGCAGCCGGGTCTGGCCCCACTTCTCAGCTGGAAAACTGAGGCCAGAGTGTGACAGCCCCAGCTACACCCAAGAAGTTGGAGACTCTGTACCTCTGAATTCCAAGAATTTTTCTGTTTTTGGCTGTGCTGTAGCTTGTGGGATCGTAGTTCCCCAATCGGGGGTTTAACCCGTCCCCGCTGCAGTGGAAGCAAGGAGTCCTAACCACTGGGAAGTCCCCAAGAAAATTTTAAAGTACAGAAAAGTAAGAATGTCTCTACTAAATGGGCCTCCCTGGTGGCTCAGTGGTAAAGAATCTGCCTACAAGGCAGGAGATGGGGGTTCGATCCCTGGGTTGGGAAGATCCCCTAGAGAAGGTAATAGTAACCCACTCTGGTATTCTTGCCTGGGAAATCCCATGGACAGAGGAGCCTGGTGGGCTGCAGTCCATGGGATTGCAGAGTCGGACACGACTGAGCGACTAAGCAACAATATATTAATACGAAATATTCCAGTTCCCATCACCAAAAAGAAAAAAGAATCATTAGTTGTATATGCCATCTGGCTTTCAGTGAAGGAAAAACTCGTAAGCACCAGGAAGGCCCAGTCCTCTTCTCCCAGTCTACTCTGGCCCCTCCCACGCCCCCTCTCCACACGGATAGCACGTGCCCACCTGGGCCAGTGGTCCCCCATCCTGAGCTTTGTTTCCTGTGTGTGGTGGGGAGGATGTTTGGCCCTACACCCGCTCCGGGGAGCAGGGTTCGGGGTGAAACGTGTCTCCCACGGGCAAGGCCACTCAGGGCCCGCCTGCTGCACCCACCCCCACACACACACCTGTCAGGTGGGGCCTCCGCACATTTGGGGGCTTCAGCGTCAGCCCAGAGCCTGGCATGTGAGGCTCCGAGGAGGGGACTTCCTGGGTCCCGCACTGGCCTGCAGTGCCCAGGTGCAGCCTCCCAGCTGACTGGAACTCTGCCTGCTCCAGGTGACGGCCAAGTAGACTTTGAGGAGTTTGTGACCCTCCTGGGACCCAAGCTTTCCACCTCGGGGATCCCAGAGAAGTTCCACGGCACTGACTTTGACACTGTCTTCTGGAAGGTACGCCCTGGCTGACTGGAGGGCTGTATTGGGGCCATTGAAGGGTCGGGCCCGTGCTGCAAAGTGGGGGCAGTGACGCCTCCAGGCTTCTGTCCGCTGGGCCAAGGGCTCCCCTGGGGAGGCCACTGTTGGTCGAGGACTCAAGGAGAGGGGTGAGTGGTTCCCAGCCCTCCGGGACCTAGAGGCTTGTCACCGGTTTGTGTGGCCGCAGGGGCTGGGTGGGACAGTTGGTGGTGGTGGCTGTGGTGGCCGCGGCCAGAGCACCGTGTCCCGCCCCCAAGTGTGACATGCAGAAGCTGACCGTGGACGAGCTGAAGCGGCTGCTCTACGACACCTTCTGTGAGCACCTGTCCATGAAGGACATCGAGAACATCATCATGACGGAGGAGGAGAGTCACCTGGGCACGGCGGAGGAGTGCCCCGTGGACGTGGAGAGTGAGTGGCCCCCCGGGGCCCCACGGGCGGGGCAGGGGAGGAACTCCGCGCTGGGGGTCTCGTCTGGCCCCGAGCCCGCGCCTCCGCGCGCCCCGTGCGGGCCCCGTGCGGGAGTGCAGGCGGCGGCCCCTGAGCCCCTCGCTCGGCTGACCCCTGTCTCTCTGCTGCTCCTCGGTGGCGGCGGCCGCAGCCTGCTCCAACCAGCAGATCCGCCAGACGTGCGTGCGGAAGAGCCTCATCTGCGCCTTCGCCATCGCCTTCATCATCAGCGTCATGCTCATCGCAGCCAACCAGGTGCTGCGCAGTGGCATGAAGTAGGCGCCTGGCGCGCAGGGCCGGGGGCCACTCTGCACCGGCCGCCCCGCAGCCCTCCCCCTCACTGTCCCCTGGGCCACCAACGCGTGTACTTCAGGGCCTTGCATGGAGCCGTGGCCCCAGCCGTGAAGGGCCCGGCCCGCCTGCACCCTGCGTGCCCCACCCTGGCCTGCTGTACCATAGCACCAACTCTTCCTGCTGTCCGGGGCAGAGGGGGGCTCCTGAGACATTGAAGGGAGGAATCTGTGCAGGGCCCGGTAGCTGCTGGGGTCCCAGAGGCAGGAGGAGGCACCGTGTGCCCAACGCTGCACAGCCAGCCCCAGCCTGGTCCCTGAGGGGTGCCCAGGGCCGTGTAGGGGCGTGCAGGGGGTAGGCTGCCTCCTCCTGGAGTAGGACGAGGCTGGGGTCTCTTGGGCCCCGGTCCCTGGCACAGCCTGAGGAAGCCCCGCCCTCTGCTGAGTCCCTCCCTCTGACCTTCCCTAGACTCAAACCAGCCTTAGTCCTCACACTAGAGAATCAGCCCACTTTAAAGAGGAGGAGTCTGAGGTCCAGAAGGCTCCCAGAACTGGCCTCAGCTCCCCCCCAGCAATGGTGATTTTCAGGAAGGGCAGAAGCTCACGAAAGATGGAGCCGGTAGCCACCCCACCCATCGGGCTCCCCCACCAGAGGCCCAGTGACCAGGGGGCCTCATTGCCCGCCAGCACCCAGCACAGCATCTTGACCTGGAGTGCAGGGCTGGGCCGCAGACCACCCGGGCCGCCTGTGCGGTCTCCCTACCCATCAGGGGGCTGGCTCCTCCAGGGTGGAAGCCCCCCCGATGTTGGTGCTGGGACGCTCAGCCAGGCCGCTCTCCTCAGCCCAGGGCCCGCCCTCCAGGGGTCGCCCACTTCTCCACTCCACCCAGGCCGAGACCCGGCTCCGCGCGCCACCCGAGCTGCGCCACCTGCGCTCTGCGCTGGCGGACGTGGGGACCCGGCCGGCACACCCGGTCCTCAGCTCCCCTCCCCAGATGCGGAGCCACGCCTGGTCTGGATCGGTCCCGCCCGGCCGCGCTGAGCCTCCACCGGCCCCTGAGGGAAGAGAAGGGTGCCAAGCACTGGTCAGCCCAGAGAGCACCGCACCTCGCCCATCTCCCGACCCAGGGCCAGAGCGCGGAGCAGAGGGCGCCAGGCGAGCAAGGGCAGCTGTGCCACTGTGGTGACAAGGCTTGCTTTATAAGCATCCAGAAGGAAGTCCTCTGAGGTGTCTCCTGAGGGGGTGGGCGTGGAGCAGCCTGGCACAGAGTCAGGACCAGGGCTGCACCTGGCTGGGGGCGGGCAGGGAGCACGCAGGCCTGAGAGGCCCAGGCTTGAGTTTCTGACGCTCCGTGGGGCACAGCCTCGGTGTCCGCCGTAGAAGCCCTTCTCTTGGTTGTGGCCGACTCATGAGCTCGCCAGGCAGGGAGGAGGGGCTCAGCCCCACTGGACGCTGGGCTGCAGGGGCCACCCCCCAGGAGGGGGTGCCCGCAGGGACGGAGGCAGCTCCTGGACTGGCGGCCAACCCACGGGGTACTGGAACACGGTGGCTCTCACGGGCTCGGCCCTAGACCCAGAGGGAAGGACGGAGAATTAAAAGTGGGGCGCTGTGGCCCAGGCTGGGGCACTACCCGCCCCTGCCCAGCTCACCCTCCCCACCACCCCAGCTGTGCGGTGCCCCCGCTCACCCCCACTGCCTGAATCACCAGTTCAGGAAGGTAGAGCCTCAGAAACACGCGGGCCCTTTGAGCCCCCGCTCTAGGAATGCTCCCAAAGAAACAGTGGGGATTGGGGGCAGAGACTGAGCTGAGAGAGATGGGAGGAACCTCAGGAGTCCACCTGTGGGGGAGGGATAAATGGATAAATATATATGCACGTTCACGGCAGAGAATGCTATGCAACCTGCGTGAGACAGAGGCAGGCTTATACGCACTGACGAGGAAAGGTGTCATGACGCACTGTGAGACGAGGGTAGAAAAAGCAGCTTATAAAATAATGTGTATAGCATGATACTATTTTTGTTTAAAGATATATAACATATATAAATGCATAAAAAGAAAAAAAACCTGGAAGACACAGCAAAATGTTAACAGTGGTTCTATCTGAGTGCTGCAATTATGGGTGATTTTTTTTTTCTACCTCTTTTATACTTTTCAAAGAAAAGTTTTACAAGCACGCAAGCCTTTGAAATCAGGAAAAAAAAATATTGTCTAAATTTTTTTTTTTTTTAAAGCCTCATTTCTCACGCTATTCACTCTCCTCCCCCTTAAAGTCCACCATCCCGGGAGCCACCTCCTGGGGACCGGGGCCTGTTTGAAGCACCTACCCCCCCCCCCCCCCCCCCCCCCGTTGTGCCCAGCCTGGGGCAGCCCTCTCCTCAGGGAGCCTGCCCCACCTGCTGCTGTCCCACAACGCTCGCTCCTTCGGGACTTGACCCCCACGCAGGCTGCTGCTTGCGCTTCAGCCCCCTGCCCAGCCCTCCCCTCAACCCCCCACCCCCCCCCCCACCCGGCCCCGCATTCAGTGCAGGCAAGGCCCTGGCAGCTGTCGGCAGGCCCGGGGCCCCCGTGGCCAGCTGTCTGCAGGAGGAGAGGCCTGGAGGCTTGGGCCTCTCTTCGGCCTGACCCGCCGTCAGACCCGGAGCAAGGACTTCAGGCAGCCTGGGGCCTCCTGTGGCGTGAGGACAGGGGAGTCCCTGCTCGGCTGTCTGCTGCCTGCTGGAAAGCACAGACAGCGGCTCCCACCGTGATTTATGGCGTCGGGGAGAGTTCATAAACTCCAGCAGCCGCAGAGAAGGGTGGGAGTGAAGGGGGAGGCCCCGCGGCTGCTGGAAGGGACGCCTGGCTGCCGGCCAAGCCCCGCTGCTCCACAGAGAGGGCGTGACCCAACGGGGAGCCCCGTCCTGCCTCTGGACCCGGTCAGACGCCCAGGCGGCCAAGGGGTCCCGCCAGGAGAACGGCACGTTCCCCAGGCTCACAGGCCCTGAGCCGTCAGGGCACACCCCTCCAGCCCGCACAGAGCGGACAGGGATGCGGGCGCCCAGTCTGCCCATCACGGGGACAGGGGCAGCTCTCTCTTCTCTCTCGCTGTCCCCCGCCCTGGGCCCAGTTAGAAAGAGAGAGTCTCAGGGAGGCGCCTGGGCTGAACAGGAGCGCCCAGCTCGGAGAAGGGTGCAGAGGGGAGATTAAGACGGATCAAGTCACAATCTGAAGCGCCAACAATGGAAAGCACGATGAGCCCTGGCCTGGCTGGGGATTAGCCTGCTGGTCTGAGGCCAGCCCCCACATCCCAGCACTGCCCTCTCTGGCAGGCCCCTCAGGGTCAGTCTGCCAGGGTGGGGGGCAGTGGACATGCAAGCAGCCCCCCTCCAGCCTGCATCTCCCCTTCCCCAGGAGGGCTGGCCAGACTCAGCTTGAGGGCTCTGCTCGGCCTGGGGGGGTTGGAGCCCTCGGGGCTGGGTGGCCCCAGGTGGGCCAGGCAGCCATCTGGGCCCTGGGTGTCCCAGGAAGGGGGAAACAGACACACCCTGCGAGGTAGAGGGGCCACCAGACCTGTCCCCACCAGGCGCATGTGGCACGAACACCCAGGAATGGTCCCCCGGGCCGGGCTCCTCTCCCCAAACGCTCTCCTCAGCCAGTGTGTCCTGGGTTGTGAGCTCTGGGCTGCCGTGAGGGGGAGGCCCAGGGCGGGGCGGGCCAGGGGAGGGGAGACGGCTCAGCTAATGCTTGAAGGATGAGTCTGACTCTGCCAGGCAGATGTGGTGGGGGTGGGGGGCAGTTCCAGGCCGAGGAAATAGCACGAGGCGCCCCACAATCAGGAACGCCCACCACATCTAAGAAGCCGCCGGACAGGACTGACGCGGAAGCCGGACGGGGGTGGTGAGAAGGCGACCCCCACGGGCCACGGAAGCAGCAGAGAAGTTAGCCAGGGCCCTTCGAGGTGGGCGGCGGAGTCCAGGCTCCCCGAGGGGGAGGAGGCCCGGAGGGTTTCAGCAGGGGCCGGGCCGGGGAGTGTTCTAGAAGCTGGTTGGGGCGGCTGTGTGGAGGGTGGGCCACCAAGGTCATAACCGCTCCCAACAGGATCAGAGGAGGGGCTGTCACGCTCCAACATGAGAGTCATGGCTGCAATGTGTTTTCAAGGTCGGGGCCCAGATTTAAAAACAAGATTAATTTTAAAACAGCTTAACAAGCTCTCCTCACTGGGGCATGGAGAAGGCAGGAGGCTTGGCTCTCACCCCCTGTTGGAGCCTCAAGGGGAGGCCTCACCCCACAGACTGTACCGGCTGGGCCACAGACCACGAGGCCCCCCCGCAGACATCACCGGTTCTGCAGCCCCAGTGCAGCCAGGCGCGGGGCGACCTCACCATGTCGGGCAGCTCCCGAGCACACCCCTTAGCCCTCTTCCTCCCTTCTCTCTCAATACCTGGTGGAAGGCCCCAGGAGCCCTGGCTCTGGCCTTGGCCATGACCTTGAAGGGCAGAACCTGGGTTCCTGACCCAGGCTGCCCCCCATATAAGGAATGAAGGGCACCCCATCTACTCCTGGGCCTCCTGAGTGCTGGGCCCCAGCAGCAGCCAGGCCAGCCCCACCCCAGCCCCCTCCTTAAGGTCAATGGCGAGAAGTCTGTCACCCCCCTGTGTCATCCCGGCTCTGCCCGCTCAGAGCTGTGTGCCCCCCGACAAGTCACACCTCCCACGAGCCTCCCTTCCCCTTCCGCAGGGTCAGGGCAACCGTGGCCCTCTGGCAGGGTCTAGAGGGGACAGTGACCATGGTCAGGCCCCTCCGTCTGGCAAGGGACACTTGGTGCTGTGGACTCAAGCTGGCCTGGCCACCTGCCCGCCTTCAGCCAGTGCAGGCTGCTATAAGGGGGGAGCCACCAAGGCAGGGCACAAGGCTGGGCATGGGCACCTACAAGCGAGTGTCCGTAAGCCTCTGGCCAGGGCCTGGGGACCAAGAGCCCCGATGTGGTCCCCCTGGGGAGTCCTATGTGGGTATCCGTGTCTGGTCCCTGGGCAGTTGGTGGCGACAAGGGCAAGCTGGCTCGGGTCCTGCTCCTGGAGGGCACGGAGCGGGGAACCCAGGGCCTGTACCTGCTGCTTGGGGTGGAGCTCAGCCGCTTGGCTCGCTTCTCCAGCCAGTCCTCCAGGCGGACCTCAGGAAGCTCGGCGACGTCCAGCGGCCACTCCCTGGCCCGCCTCTCCTCTGAGGGTAGACAGACAGGCCAGAGTGAGGGACATACTCACCCCCACGCTCCCACACGGCAGGTGGAACCTTCTGGGGTGGGGGGCACAGGCTGGGAGGCCAGGAGCAGAGCCTCTGGCCTGTCTCTACCTGCAGCCACCTGCCTCCCCAGGCAGCTCCCCCTGGGCCTCCCACTGCTTCATCAAATGGCGAGCAAACTCTGGCTACCCCCCAGCTTTCTGGAGGTGGACACGGGATAATGCGTGTTGAGAGCCTGGTCTTCAGGAGGGTCCAAACCTTCCCAGGGTCGGGAAGACAGTGTAGGCTGCAGAACAGAGCAGAGCCTGTGTGCGCCCTGCTCCACGGGCCTCTGGTTCTGAGAGATGGTGGTGGGGACAGGCTGCAGATACAGCTGGCTGCCGGGACGCACCGGTCCGGCCCACGGGCCTCAGTTCTGCCCTGGAAAAGCGCCGAGAGACCTCTGTCTGTGCCAGGGCTGCGGCTGCACTGCCACCAGCCCCCCAGGGCAGGCACTGCCCACAGGGTCTGACTGGTCAGAGGGGAGCGAGGCCCATCGGGGGATGAGGGCAAAGGCCAGGCCGCCCCAGACGCTCGCTGGCCACGTGGATGGAGGCACCGCGCTTGCCGGGGGCTCACGCGAGGCTGTTTCTCCATGGGTTCAGTGAAGGGAGGCAGAAGATCGACAAAGACCACCTAAGAGGGAATTCCCTTTTCTCTAACTGAAGCGGTAAGAAGTGAATGGCGGACAAAGGCGGACAGGCCAGTCTTCAGGTGGACGCTGACCTCGCCTTTCCACAGAGCACCCTGAGGTCAGGGAAGGTGCTCTTTTCATCTCCGTGGACCCAGAGCAGCAACAGGGGATCTGCCAGGGACCAAGCAGGGACCCCAAACACGTGGCCTGACTGAGGAAGGGCGCGTGGGTGTATAAGAATGAAGGGCAGGCTAGCAGGGCCCCAGCGGGGCTGAGGCACACCCTCAGGACTCCCGGGCAGGAAGCCATGCGTCTCACTTTAAACCCAGCCAGGGATGTGGACGGGAGCTCCTGGCTCCTTCCCCACTTGTGCCCGGGGTGAACTGAAGGTGGCTCCTGATGCCACGGGCTACCGGACATGGCGGTCACAAAAGAGGGGGTGGGGGGAGGCGCAGGGCAGCAGCAGCCCCCAGCACCCCCGCCCCCAGCCCAGGGCCCCAGGGAGACGCACCCTCCGCCTGGACGCTCAGCTCCTGCAGGCCTCGCTCGGACAGGTGGGAGAAGCGGCAGCTGGAGCCAAAGTCGCACTGACCTGCAACGGGAGGACAGAGCCAGTCACTGCTGGAGCGGACAGAGCCCGCCACTGCTGGAGCGGACAGAGCCCGCCACTGCTGGAGCGGAGCCCCGCGGGCTGAGGGGCAGCCTGAGGAGGGGCCAGCTGGCGTCAGGGACTGAGGAGGGGCCGCCCAGCCCCGAAGGAGAAGCTGCACCCCCTCTGGCCTGGCCACGGGGGCTGCCAGAACCGCTTGTCTGGTCCCCCAGGCCCTGCTCGAAACCCTTCCCTGGCCGGAGACCAAAGTCCACTGTAGCTTCGAGTGAGTGAGTGAGTGGAAGTTGCTCAGTCGTGTCCGACTCTTTGCGATCCCACAGACTATACGGTCCATGGAATTCTCCAGGCCAGAATACTGGAGTGGGTAGTCTTTCCCTTCTCCAGGGGATCTTCCCAACCCAGGGATCGAACCCAGGTCTCCCGCATTGCAGGTGGATTCTTTACCAGCTGAGCCACCAGGGAAGCCTAAGAATACTGGACTGGGTGGCCTATCCCTTCTCCAGCGGATCTTCCCGACCCAGGAATCGAACCAGGGTCTCCTGCATTGTAGGCGGATTCTTTACCAACTGAGCTATGAGGGAAGCCCCAGGGAAGCCCCTTTAGTGACTAGGTTCCATTAAGCCTCTGCAGGCTTGTCCCCTGTCAACTCCCCCTACCGGAGTCCCATCAAACTACGGGAGGACCCTGTGAGCGTCCTGCTTCCTCGTGCCCGGCCCGCTGGCGGCCCCTGCCCAGGGCTCATGGTTGGGGGTGGGGCACAAAAGCTGGACTGCTTCCCCGGAGAGACTTTCACGGCAGCTTTGTCAAGGAGGCACCAAAGTCCAGGGTGGCTTTCCGAATCTCAACTGTGGAGACTAGAAAGTATCTCGAGATAGCAAGAGGCTGTGGGGCTGCGGGAGGGATAAACTGAGACTGACACACACACCCTCCTGTATATAAAACAGATGACCGAGAAGAATCTGCTGCATAGCCCGGGGAACTCTACTCAGTACTCTAACGGCCTATATGAGAAAAGACTCTAACGCAAACAAGCAGTGGAATAAATATGCGTGTAACTGAATCACTTTGCCATACACCTGAAACTGCTGCTGCTGGTAAGTCACTTCAGTCATGTCCAACTCTGTGCGACCCCACAGACGGCAGCCCACCAGGCTCCCCCATCCCTGGGATTCTCCAGGCAAGAACACTGGAGTGGGTTGCCATTTCCTTCTCCAATGCGTGAAAGTGAAAAGTGAAAGTGAAGTCCCTCAGTCATGTCTGACTCTTAGCGACCCCATGGACTGCAGCCCACCAGGCTCCCCTGTCCATGGGATTCTCCAGGTAAGAGTACTAGAGTGGGGTGCCATTGCCTTCTCCGACACCTGAAGCCAACATGATGTAAATCAACTGGACCCCAACAAAAAATAGGAAAAAAACAAACACAGGAGATAGAGGTACCCTAAGACAGCCTCACGGACCACGTTGCATTCAGGAGACACTGGGGGCAGCACTGTCTCCTGAGGGGAGCGTAGCCGTTCACCCCGCTTTGCAAGGCCAACAGCAGTACCTGTCCCGGGTGCCAAGCTCCCTCTTACACCTTGCTAGCCACCATGGTGCTCCTCTTTGCTTTGGCTGCGAGGAACCTCAGGGCCAGACCCTTAGTGAGCACGCAGGACCCTGGGACAAGCCTGGAGGAGACACACCGCTCTCCGGCCTTGCCCTATTCTTCCTGCTCTTGTTTTCACCTGCCTTCGGCTCCTTTGCCTGCTGAGGTTTCTGGCTCTTGGAACTACATGCATCTTTACTAGCTGGGTACGGAGCAGTGAAAGCGACACCCGGCACCCTTTGTTCGAACTCTGAAGTTTCTCCCTGTTGTCGACCTGTTAGCGTCTCCAGCCGTGCCTGCAGAGAAGGAGGGCGCGGTGAAGGTCGGGCTCCCAGGCTAACTTAATCAGCCAGTCTATTACACCCATCAGTGTCTCCTGGATTGACTCGCAGGCTCTTGCTCACCCAGTGCTTGCTTGTCCTGGGTGACCTGATAAAATCATATGCTGAGGTCTGAAGAGCTGAGGACCAAGCCCTGGCTGTCATAAGGCACAAGCCCCCGGGGAAGGGCCCCGGTGACTGAGACCACAAAGTGGGCTCAGGGTGGTGGCTGGGGTGAGGGCAGGGGGCGCGCTGTGCAGAGGTCCAGGCAGGCCAGATGGGTCCCAGGCAGGCGGAGGGAAGGGAGGGACCTGGACTGAGCAGGGCACCTTACCTGTCAGTAGAAACTTCCGGCAGGGCCTCTTGTTCTGCTCATCCAGCAAGATGGCAGCTGCATCTGCAAGGAGACAGGAGCTGGGCTCAGACTGTGGCTGTGGACGGGCACTTCCCACCACCACCACCAGGGAAGGGGAGAGCGCCTCACCCAGCAAGGAGGGTAAGAGGGGATGACCACGGGCAGGGATGTGGGGAGAGGGACCAGAGCCTCAGGTGACCTCAGCCCCACCCAGCCAAAGCCAGGACAGGTGTGAGGTCAGGACTCTCAACCGTGCATGGCGGATCACCTGGGGAGTTTTTTTAAGTCCTGGTATCAGATGGTTTAGTAGCTAAGCTATGTCTGACTCTTTTGCGACCCTATGGACTGCAGTCTGCCAGGCTCCTCTGTCCATGGGATTTTCCAGGCAAGAATACTGGAGTGGGTTGCCATTTCCTTCTCTAGAGGATCTTCCTGACCCAGGGATCAGACCCGCATCTCCTGTGTCTCTGGCACTGCAGGCGGATTCTTTACTGACACAGTCACCAGGGAAGTGGGTTTCCTGGGCTTCCCTAGTGGCTCAGACAGTAAAGAATTCACCCGCAGTGCAGGAGACCCAGGTTCAATCGGAAGAAGACTTCTTTGTTCTGTCATTGCAACTTCCTGAGATTCTACCATTCCCTTCTCCAGGGGATCTCCCCAACCCAGGGATCGAACCTGGGTCTCCTGCATTGCAGATGCCTTACCATCGAGCCATCAGGGAATCCCATATTGAATACTATATCTTATATGTTAGAATTTAAATTCTGTTTGAAGTTTAAACCTTGTGTGCTTCTTGGTGGGCAAGGAATCAATTGGTCAAAATCTGTGAGTGAGTGAGGCACACAGGATGGTGCCCTGACTCAGACCCCTCACGTCGCCCTGGAGGAGGGCGCAGCCAGGCCTGGGCTGTGCACTTTCCCCGTCCATCCACCACCTTTTCCAGAGGCCAGGGACTTCGGAGCCTAGGTTCACAGGATCCCAGGCAAGCTGCTTAATCTCTCCAAGTCTCGGGTTCCCCACATGTCAAATGGGAGGAAAACGCTCACCTGGTAGGGCTGCTGTGAACATTTAATAAGTTAATGGATGGACAGCACTTGGCAGAGGACGCCACACATTAGAATTTTGCCAGGAAAGTGGAGCTGGGAGCAGCCTCAGCGCCAGGGTCCCCGGTGATGCTAACGTGCAGCCAGAAGTGGAAGCTCAAACAACAGGAGCAGTTCTTACTCCATGAGCTCCTCATAAACCCATCATATATGCAAACAGGCCCATTTTGCAGATGGGAATACTGAGGTTCATGCAAGGAAAAGGGGCACACAGACAGGAACTGGCAGTGCCAAGTTTGAACCCTAGCAGTGAGTCTCAAGCCCCTGCCCTTTCCCGTGTGGCTGCTGATTCCCTGGTGTCGGGCTTCCCTGATGGCTCAGCGGGTAAAGAACCTGCCTGCAATGCAGAAGACACAGAAGGGGCGGGTTCAATTCCTGGGTCAGGAAGATGCCCTGGAGGAGGAAATGGCAATCCACTCTAGTGGTCTTGCCTGGGAAATCCCTTGGACAGAGGAGCCTGGAGGGCTACGCTCCACAGGGTCGCGAAGAGTTGGGCGCGGCTGAGCAGCTGAACACCAGCAGTGAGTCGCTGGCTGACGGGGGCCCCTCACCTCCCCAGGTGGGCCAGCTGACGGCCGGGGGTGGGGCTGGGCTGCTGAGGGCTGCAGTCAGTTATCAGAGGGCTCATTCCCGGCCTGCCTGCCGGAGCGTGGGTGCAGCTGGCAGCGTTGAGCAGGGTCCATCTGTCAGTACTAGGCCTGTTACTCGGCCCACCCCGCTGGTGCCAGAGGCTTCCCCTGGGGAGGTGGGCCCGTGGAAGGCATCTGGACACTGCTCAGAGCCTCCCCTGCCACCCATCTCCCAGGCAGGATAGCGAAACTGGAAGAGGGGCTGAGTCTGAGTCTTGACAATGTTGTCAAGACAACCCTATGGGGAAGGGCTCCAGGCTGCCCAGCATCTGGCTGCTGGCTCCAACTCGAGCCACACGGCAGAAGCTCCAGGCAGCTTTTCAAGTCTACTGAGCCCAAGCCTGTCTTTCCCAGCTTCTGTTTTATTTCATCCGAGGGGAGGGCTTGAGAACTGTTAAAATGCTCCTCAGTGATGCTGAAGTGCACCCAGGGTTGAGAACCCCCACCCCAGGCCCTGCCCCTCTGCCCGGCATTCAAGGCTTCTCGAGGTCTGACCCCATTGGTCCTTCTCGCTTCAGCTCTCCAGATGAACAGCTGCCCCGCTGCCCTGGGTCTGTTTGCTCGTTCATTGAGACATTCGCCCGGCAAACATTTCCCGAGCACGTCCTGGGCGCCGGGCGCTGTGCCAGGATGAGGATTTAGCGGAGGACAAGTCAGACCTGGTCCTTCCTTCCACTCTGACAATCACACTAATCCACGCGGCTGTGAGCGAGGTAAACAGCCAGCATGCGGCCAGATGACCTGCCCTGGCCCAGGGGTCGGAGAGGGCGTCCCAGAGGGCTCCCCTGGGGAGGGCAGGACAGCAGGAAAGGCCTGGCAGCAGAGGGGCCAGTACGGGCCGTGGCCAGCGCGCTGGAGCTTGGAGGGAAAGGCCAGCAGGGGCTCCGCCCTGACCGCGCTGTCCTAACGGGGCGTGAGGTCATGGGGCAGAAGGGCCCTGTTCTAGTCACCTTTCGGTCTTCAGAGCCTCTTGGGCAGCCAAGTGCATGCCAGGTGCTCCCCAACCCCATGGCCAGCTTCAGCCCCTCCTCCTCGCCCTCTCTCCTGCGACAAGAACACCTGCTCAGGACGGAGCACAGGCTTTTCCCTAAGCTGTGGGCTGGAACACCAGCTCCTCAGAGAGGCCCTCTCCCTGTCCCTGGTGTCCCCCAGAGCCTAGCAAGGGCTCTGAGAATGGAGCCTCCAGTCAGGACTGCAGGGAGAGGAGCGCACCTGCCACTGCCCCTCCAAGGGCCCGTCTGCCCGAGTGGCCAGCAGCCCGGGCCTCTCTCTCTGGCTCTTTGGAGAGCCCAGGCCAGGATGGTCGCTGGCCCATGGTGCTTCCCCAGGGATGATCAGAGTGATCGGAGACCAAGGTTCCCCCCGCCGGGCCGCCCGGCCTGCAATACTCACCTCGAAACATATCATACCAGAGCTTCTTGGCCTTGAGGTGCTGCAGCCCATTCAGGTGCTTCTTGCGGTTGTGGAGGTTGTCCTGGAAGGAGCGGTCGCAGTAGTCGCAGAAGTAACGCTTCCCCATGGAGACCCGCGCTGGGAGCTACCACTGCCTGCAAGGTCAGGGCGCTGGGTCAGAGCGTGGAGGGCACGCCACCAGCCCACCCGGAGTGCAGAGGGGCTCACCCGGGGCCTGGCCTGTGCAGGGGGAGGAAGGCTCCCAGACAGCCTGGGAGGAACCACATGGGCATCAGCATGTTTCAACGCTCCCTGGGGGTTCTCATCTGCAGCCAGGCTGGAGAACAGCCGCCTGCCCTCCACTGGCCAGCCCCCCGCAGGGCCCCCCACACCTCTCATCTCCCCTCTCAGAGCTGTGCTCCTTCCATCTTTGCTCAAACACTGCCTTCTCAGTAATCTCCCGTGACTACTTCACTGACAACGGCAGAGCCCTCTGCTTGGCTTTCCCCATTCCCAGCTCCACTTTACCACCTCTGAAGTAATGTTATCTGTTCTGTTTATTATGTCGTCTCTTCAACAGGAATGTGCGCCTGTGGGCTGGGATAGTTTTGTTGTGTGTTGCTACAGCCCCCAAAGTGGTGCACAGTACAGAGAAGGCAACCAAATGTGTGTTGAACACGTGCATTAATTCCCATTTTCCTTATGGGAACAACTGAGGTTCAGAGAGAGGAGGTGACTCGCCCAAGGCCACACAGCTGGTACACGGAAGGCAATCCCCGGTGCCCGACAATCCTGCCGCTGGTGTCCGCTCTTCTACAGCCAGCTCAAGGCTTAGAGAAGCCAGAGGGCTCGGGCGGACACGCAGGCACTGAACGCTCAGGTGGTGATCATGGAGGAAAACAAGAACGGTTCAGGGTCTTCAGACCCGTAAGACCCCTCACCGGTGGTAACCACTGCAGCCAGAGGCAGGTGGCAACTCTGTGACTCATGGCCAGCCCTTGGGAACCCGTTTGGTGTCACAAGATGAGAGGACAAACGGGTCCACTCAGGGCCATCAAGTGGGATCGGCAAAGGGCTGAGCCCAGAATCGTCCCACACCTTTCAGGTCCTAGAGTCTGACCCCTCCTTTCCCAGAGCGGGTGCCTGAGGCCCCGAGGACGAGAGGGAAAGTGACTTCCCCAAGGTCACCAGGTAACAGCCCAGGCCAGCAGCAGAAACCCCAGCCCCCTGGGGCCCGGAGAACACAGTTAAAGCTGAGAGGCGATCCACAGGGCAGCCAGAGGGGGCAGCCAGAGGGGGACAGATGCATCTTGGGATGTATCCCTCCTGATAATGGGGAGGGACATAAGAGACAAACGAGCCCCCTGGAGAAGGCCGCTCCCGCGACAGACAGCAGCCATTAAGTCAAGGGCAGTAATGGGATCGAGAACAGTCACTCAAAATGAAAACGTATAAAACCTCTCTTCTCCTATTACTGCTGAGAAACCGCATCCCAGACACACGGACTTGATATATTAAATTTGGCAGCTCTAATACACCCCGTCTTGCCAATAAACTTACAGGAATTGGATTGAAATTGTAAGAGATGAACGTTTAACGGCCAAGTGCTTAACCAAGCCGTTCACAAGGCCTGAAGCAGCTCAGAGGAGAGAAACGGGCAGGGGGAGCGCCAGGGGAGAGGTGTCCCTTGGGAGGATGTGATGGAACAAGGGCTCTGGGCAGACGCTGAGCAAAACCCCCGAAGGCACTGGGAAGCCAGCTGTGTGACCCCAGACCCCTCCAGGCCTCTACGTTCCAGCTAGGAATACGGGGCAATGGATCTGACTGGCTGGCTAATTGCTTAGAGAGCAGCACACAGAAGTTTGCTTATCCAAATGAATTATTAGTAAAAGAGAAATAGCAATACAGGGCTTCCCTCGTGGGCTCAGTGGTAAAGAACACGCCTGCCAATGCAGGGGACGGGGGCTCAACCTGTAGCTTAGGAAGATACCCTGGAGAAGGAAATGGCTACCCACTCCATTATTCTTGCCTGGAGAATCCCATGGACAAAAGAGCCTGGTGGGCTATAGTACATGGGGTTGCCAAAGAGTCAGGTGCGACTTAGCAATGTAAATAACGCTAACGATGTCTGGCATTGCGCAAGCGCACGATAAATGTCATGTAGTATGGTGGTAGGTGTCAGCACCTACCACAGGCCAGCACTGGGCGCAAAGCTCTAGAAGGCGTACTCTCACTGAATCCTCAGGACAACCTGTGAGGTTTCAGATGAGGGCTCTGAGACTCCCAGCAGGGAAAGGACTGAGCCAAGCTCACGCTGCTGGAGAGCGGCCAGGCCCGGCTGAGAACACAGCGGGGATGGCTCTGGAGCCCACAGTCCCCATGGCTAAGAGAGTCCCCTCCAAACAGATCGCACTGATGACAGCTTTCCTCTGCTGTTTACTCACAACACCCCCAGGACCACACGGCCCCTTCAAGTCCCAAGAGGTATGTATCATGATCCCATTTATGAAGGAGGAAACTGAGGCTCAGAGAGGGGCTCTGGGGTGCTCCAGATCACACCTCCAGGAAGAACAGCAGGTCTCGTCATGCCTGGGGCTGAGGTCTGCTGGGAAAGCCACCCATCAACCCACCAGGAAATGAAGAGTACACACCCCTCCCTCAACCTACCCGGTGACACCGATTCAAATGATGAGCCCTTGGGGCTGGGCTGTGTGTGTCTGTGTACACATGTGTTTGTGTTTTCCCCTGTCTCTCACATGCACAAACCACAGGGGACACACCAGTCTCAGCTGAGGGCTGCTGCAGCAGCAACAGCCCCCCATGCCTCCTCCCCGCTGCCCACCCAAGCCGCCCCTCATGGGGCAGGGGAAGTGCTCAGCTGTCCAGGACAGGTCAACGGGCCGTGCATCCTGTCCCGGCTCTGCCAGGCTGTGGCTGTCACGTGCCCTCTCCAGGCCTCAGTCTCCCCACATGGAAAGCACGAGGTAGGTAGCGAGGCCAGGAGATCTCTAAAAGCACACACACACACACACACACACACGTAACAGAGAGCCTGGCCCACAGCAGGCCCTCAAGAAACATTGGCCATCATCACCATCATTACTGCTGGCCTCCAAAAAGCCAGGGTATCAGTGCCCAAGTGACCTCTGTGATCAGCTGCTCCAAAATACAGATGAGGAAAGTGAGGCCAGGAGAAGGGAAGTGAGCCATCCGCAGCACTCAGCATAAGGCGGCACAAGGCTAGTTCGCAGCCCCAACGGCAGCCTAAGACCCCCGCCTGCTCGGCAGCTCTGCGGGGGCCCCCCGTGCCCGGGAATGCGGTAGGGGGAGCAGAGTGGCTTTACGGGGGCCAGCACTTCCTGCCGCCTTCACAGGCCTGACGCCAGGAGGCAGAGGCCCTGACCCTGGGCAGGAGCTGGCCCCCAGCAAGGTGACCTCGGCTGGGTACCGCCCAGGTGTGAACCTCCAGGGCTCCCAACCTCCCGCTCCAGTGCCCCGGCGCACATTAGGAGGGGCTGCAGCTGCAGAGCCCTCTGGACAGACACACAGCTCAGCAGGTGGAGCGTGCCAGGCATCCTTGCACAGGGCACAGCCTGCACCACCGCACTTGGCAGTCCTGAGCAGGATGTCAGGGCAGGGGCGGGGGTGGGCACGGCCAGACGTCTCCCTGGCGCCCAGATGCCAGCATAGGGTGCTGAGTAAGCGGGCCCTCTCCACAGCCGTGATTCATCCCGTCCTCCGAGGACGCTCTGCACCATGTGAGCGCAGCCCTGTGGAACACAGGACCATCCGGCCCCGCTCCCTCGCCGGGAACACAGGCGGCACTGCCCGCCCACTCCCGGAGACCAGGTCTGCAGTGGCAACAGCATCTGCTGGCTCCCTGGAGCTGTGCCAGGTGACAGAGTGGCTCCTTGCGGCCACGGGGCAGAGGGCAAGGCTTGGGGAGGACCACCTTCTGGGGTCACACAGGCCTGGGTTTGAGTCCCAGCTCTACCGCTTATCAGCTGGGTGACCTCCGGAAAGTCCTTTGCATCTCCCGGAGTCTGTCCTCAGCTAGAAAATAGGAACCTCGCCGCTGCTGTGAATTTAGCACCGCGGAGAGTGGAGGCTGTGACTGCTGTTGCCATCGTCACCCAGGGGGCTCACTCCTCCCCCCTAAACCTGATTCAAAACTGCAGCCAAAGTCTCAGCAGCAGACACGTCTGTCCCTCTCGCCACCTGCTCTGTTTTCCAGAGCTCGTCTCACATGCTGATTTACTGTTAAATAGGCTGCGTCCCCACTAGAACACAGCTCCGCCAGGGCAGAGAGCGCTGTCTGTCCGTCCGGCAGCTGCACCTGCTCAAATGCAGAGTGGCTGCTGGGACGAGCGAGGGGCCTGCCCATCCCTCCCCGAGGCCTTGCACCACCTGGTCACCAGCTCGCCCACCCTCTTCTCCGTAAGCTTGAATATGGGGATGACCATGAGGACAAGAAGAGAGACACGAGGTCCCCAAGGGGAGTCTGCCACCCTCCCCCTCCCCACAGGGCTTCTGTCCCCAGCAGAGACCCCCGGCCCACTTAGCCCACACCCGGCAGGCTCCAGGAAAGGATGGCCACTGAGCTGAGATGCGGGGAAGAGGAGGAGGGGAGAACAGAGAGTCCGATTTGACTCCGTAGTGCGAGGCATTCCCTTGCCTGACCTCACAGACCCACTGAGCAGACACCAGGGCGTCCATTTCACAGGTGGGGACACACATTCAGAAACCCTCACTTCCTAGTTTGCTCAAAGCCTCGACTGGGAGAGACCCTGATGGCCTCTCATCAGCCCGAGCGCTGCGGGTGGGCCGGCGGGCACACCCCAGGCACCGGGCAGCGCTGTCACCGCACGTCCCGGGGCCGGCTGACACGGGGCCGGCGCTCCCTTCCCCAGTGCCCCACCCTGAGGCTGCTCCACTGATATTCTCGGTTCCTTTTATCGTGAGCAGCTCGGGTCCAGAGCTGGCTTTGGCACAAGGCTAAAATAACCCAACAGCTTGGCCGCGGGGGCTGGGAGGCAGCCGGTAATGATCCAGGCTTGCGCTCTCCACACGCTGCCCTCAGGCTCACCTGTCATTTCTTCTGATTACGGCACTGCCAGGCCCCAGGTAAACAGCAAACCTTGGCCAGAGGGCGGCTCTGTGGCACGCCCACTAGGAGCACCGCAACATTCCAGCATCGCATATGCCCGCCGTCTGGAGTCGGTGGCATCAGACCCGCCCCACACGGGAGGCCTGCAGACTACCTGCTCGGGACCCAGCTCCAACAGCAGTGCCTAGGAGACCCAAATGTCTCCCGATGGGACCCCCGAGATGCTAAGGGTCTTCCTCAGATGCCCCCGAGGTCTTGTAGCAACCACCCATCTCTCTCCTCCTCACCTCCTGAAAGGACAGAGCTCCAAACAGGAGAGGTAAAAAATCACCCGAAGGAGGCTCTGGATCCACACACCCCAATTCCAAAACACCTCTGCCTTTCCCTTCTCCACCCTCCCCCCACCATCCCAAAGCCTGGGCTCCCAATACCACGGGACTCTCTGCCACCGCTGCCCAAGTCACGTCTTACCCTTTCACACCAAGACCAGCCTCCCCCTGCCCTTTATTTCCTTTTTCTCACATTTTTATTTCAGTAACATCTGGTTTGTAGTTGTTGGTCGCTAAGTCGTGTCTGACTCAGAGATCCCGTGGACTGTAGCCTACCAGGCTCTTCTGTCCATGGAATTTCCCAGACAAGAACACCAGAGTGGGTAGCCATTCCCTTCTCCAAGGGATCTTCCCAAACCAGAAATCAAACCCATGTCTCCTGCATTGGCAGGCGGGTTCTTTACCACTGAGCCACTGCTGAGCCCCTGAACCAGCCTCCTTAGTTCAGCCCACCCTGGGCAGCATTATATCAACCCTCTGAAAACAACTCCTCAAATTTTTCCATTGTTCCTGGTGAGGAGCTTATTAAAAATGAAGCCTCCTGAATACGATCCTCGGGAATTCTGACTCAGCAGATCTGGAGAAATTTGTATTCTAACCAGTGAGTCTAGCACCCCCCTAGCAGATACCCCCAAGAAATAAAAGCCTGGAGAACTGAGGTCCCACTATTCATCAACCTTCTCTTCCCCTGCCATGCCACCGGCAGCCTCTGCTAAAGGCAGTCACTCTGGGTGGACACAGCCCCCAAATTCGTGTCCCAATTGGAAATCTGCTGGTCTACAAACACCCTCAGTGTCCTGAAACCCCGACTTGACCGGAAAGCAAAGCATAACTCAGAAAAGTGGATAAAACACTTTTCTTACTGGCTACGTCTCCTGTCACACTCCAGGAGAGTTTAAAATTGAAAATACAGGACTTTCCCAGCGGTCCAGCGGTTAAGCATCCACCTGCCAATGCAGGGGACACAGGTTTGATCCCAGGTTCGGGAAGATGCCACATGCTATGGGAGCAACTGAGCCCATGTGCCACAACTACCGGGCCAGCGCTCTAGAGCCTGGGCTCCTCAACAAAGAGAAGCCCCACCCTCCACAGGGAGTGAAAGCCTGCGCACGGCAATGGAGACAGAGCATGGAAAAAAATAAAGAACACATGAATACATCTTTTTTTTTTTAAGCTATATGTAAGGAATTTGACTGGGATTCCCTGATAGCTCTGTTGGTAAAGAATCCACCTGCAATGCAGGAGACCCTGGTTTGATTCCCAGGTTGGGAAGATCTGCTGGAGAAGGGATAGGCTACCCATTCCAGTATTCTTGGGCTTCCCTGGTGACTCAGCTGGTAAAGAATCCACCTGCAATGTGGGAGACCTGGGTTCGATTCCTGGGTTGGGAAGATCCCCTGGAGAAGGGAAAGGCTACCCACTCCAGTATTCTGGCCTGAAGAATTCCATGGACTGTAGAGTCCATTGGGTCGCAAAGAATCTGACGCGACTTTCACTTTCACTTTTCATGGAATTTGATTAACGTAGACAATCATTTTTTAGCAAAGAAAATAGAGGTAGAAGAGAAACTCGATTATTGTATTAATGTTCTTGTCCTAAGTTTATTAATAATCAGTGTATACTTGGTATTTAAAAGTATCTCACTGAAAAGAATTTCTGTTGAGTATACAAGAGGAAAGCATGTTTTTTCAGGAATTGATTAAACTGATTCCAATTTAAAATATAAAAATTAAAACCTGTAGTTAGATGACTGAGAAAACGGGCTTCCCAGTGGGCCCAGTGGTAGACAATCTGCCTGCCAGTGCAGATGTGGGCTCAGTCCCTGGGTCAGGAAGGTCCTCTGGAGGAAGCAATGGCAACCCATTCCAGCATCGTGCCTAGAAAACCCCACGGTCAGAAGAGCCTGGCGGGCTACAGCTCATGGGGTCACAAAGAATCTGACGCGCCTGAGTGGCCGAGCACAAGTCCACAACTGACAACGTATCAGCGATTTGTCTGAGGCTTGTTACTTTAGGCGGAGGAGTTAGCGATGGCTGGGAATGTTGGCTGCATAGTAAACACCTGCATCTAACACCTGGGGTGCTAGACGAGCTTCCAAGAGTGGCCCCCCATATTCTGATTTCATGACAGAGATGGAACCAGTATTTTTTGAATCCCCAGACTGAGAAAATGTGACATAAGAGAACATGACTAAGTCTGTTAACAGTATCAAACTGTTTACAAGAACTTAAAATTTATCACATTTATTAGTTTAATTTATTGGCTTTTCTAGTTAATTGTTTAAGTATTCTGGGGATATTATACTTGTTAGGTTATACATCTGAAGTACTTAAAAGGAAAATCAACTATATTAAATGTATAAGTGGAATTAAATGTGTAAGGGAATGTAATTCGGCTAAAGATAGGGCTGAATATTTAAAGGAATTTCATTTGCTCAACTTGAGTTCAAACATTAATCAAAGGGAGAGTTAAGGTTATTTTTCTTATTCTTTTAGGTTTACACATAGAATAATAATTTCTAAACTGAAAGCGATAGCTTAAAGAAAACTATATTTTTTTATAAAGCCTTGCTCCAAAATGAGAATTAACTAAAAAAGGCAAAAAAATAAAAATACAATAAGTCACACCTTAACTCCCTGTGGTCTTCCCTACCCATCTCCCCTAAAATAATCCCCCTCCTCCTAACTTACCATCAGCCAGATTCGCTGTCAGCAAGGAAAAAGTGTTCTTTCCCAGAAGCTTCACAATCTCCTGCCCCAACGGGCTACCCAGATGCTCTGCAAATAGAAAATAACTGGTCACGGTTATAGAGCATTTCATGGTTTTCCTCCCCGTCCCCTAATAAGGCATCACAGTTGCTTTTACAAGTCAGAGGTAGATCCAGGTTTCCAATCCGGTCCCTGCTTTTCAATGCCGCACCTACACAGATGACTTTTATCTCGGGCTCAGGCCTCTCCTCTGAACTCTACATTCATACCACCATCACCCTCTGAACAGAAGCAGTGGCAGATTTTAGTTTCTTGGGTTCCAAAATCACTGTGGACAGTGACCGAAGCCATGAAATTAAAAGATGCTTGCTCCTTGGAAGGAAAGCTATGACAAACCTAGACAAAGTATTAAAAAACAGAGACATCACTTTGCCAACAAAGGTCCATATGGTCAAAGCTATGGTTTCTCCAGTAGTCATGCATGGATATGAGTCGGACCATAAAGAAGGTTGAGCACTGAAGAACTGAAGCTTTTGAATTGTGGTGCTGGAGAAGACACCTGAGAGTCCCTTGGACTACAAGGAAATCAAACCAGTCAAGGAAAGGAAATAGCCTTGAATGTTCCTTAGAAGGACTGATGATGAAGCTAAAGCTGCAATACTTTGGCTACTTGATGCAAAAAGCTGTCTCATTGGAAAAGACCTGATGCTGGGAGAGAACAAAGGCAAAAGGAGAAGGGGGGCGCAGAGGATGAGATGGGTAGACAGCATCACCCACTGAATGGACATGCATATGAGCAAACTCTGGGAGACAGTGGAGGACAGGGGAGCCTGGTGTGCTGCAGCCCACGGCGTCACAGAGTCAGACACCATTTAGCGACTGAACAACAACCACTTCCATCTGACATCTAAGGAGCAGTTCGAGCTTAACATGGCCAAACAGAAGCTAAAATCATTCCTTTGATTTTAAGTTGCTGAGGTCAAAACTTTGATGTCATCCTCGATTTCTCTTTCTAGTACCCCCTACATCACTCACCTAGAGCCAGACATCCTGGAATGTGAAATCAAGTGGGCCTTAGGAAGCATCACTACAAACAAAGCTAGTGGAGGTGATGGAATTCCAGTTGAGCTATTTCAAATCCTAAAAGATGATGCTGTGAAAGTGCTGCACTCAATATGCCAGCAAATTTGAAAAACTCAGCAGTGGCCGCAGGACTGGAAAAGGTCAGTTTTCATTCCCATTTGTAAGAAAGGCAATGCCAAAGAATGCTCAAACTACCGCACAATCACACTCATCTCACACGCTAGTAAAGCAATGCTCAAAATTCTCCACGCCAGGCTTCAACAATATGTGAACTGTGAACTTCCAGATGTTCAAGCTCATTTTAGAAAAGGCAGAGGAACCAGAGATCAAATTGCCAACATCTGCTGGATCATCGAAAAAGCAAGAGAGTGCCAGAAAAACATCTACTTCTGCTTGATTGACTATGCCAAAGCCTTTGACTGTGTGGATCACAATAAACTGTGGAAAATTCTTAAAGAGATGGGAATACCAGACCACCTGATCTGCCTCCTCAGAAATCTGTACGCAGGTCAGGAAGCAACAGTTAGAAGTGGTCATGAAACAACAGACTGGTTCCAAATAGGAAAAGGAGTGCGTCAAGGCTGTATATTGTCACCCTGCTTATTTAACTTATATGCAGAGTACATCATGAGAAACGCTGGGCTGGAGGAAGCACAAGCTGGAATCAAGACTGCCGGGAGAAATATCAATAACCTCAGATATGCAGATGACACCACCCTTATGGCAGAAAGTGAAGACGAACTAAAGAGCCTCTTGATGAAAGTGAAAGAGGAGAGTGAAAAAGTTGGCTTAAAGCTCAACATTCAGAAAACAAAGATCATGGCATCCGGTCCCATCACTTCATGGAAAATAGATGGGAAACAGTGGAAACAGTGGCTGACTTTATTATTTGGGGCTCCAAAATCACTGTAGATGGTGTAGCCGGCAGCCATGAAATTAAAAGATGCATACTCCTCGGAAGGAAAGTTATGACCAACCTAGATAGCATTTTAAAAAACAGAGACATTACTTTGCCAACAAAGGTCCGTCTAGTCAAGGCTGTGGTTTTTCCAGTAGTCATGTTCGGATGTGAGAGTTGGACTGTGAAGAAGGCTGAGCGCCGAAGAATTGATACTTTCGAACTGTGGTGTTGGAGAAGACTCTTGAGAGTCCCTTGGACTGCAAGGAGATCCAATCAGTCCATCCTAAAGATCAGTCCTGGGTGTTCACTGGAAGGACTGATGTTGAAGCTGAAACTCCAATGTTTTGACCACCTGATGTGAAGAGCTGACTCATTGGAAAATACCCTGATTCAGGGAAAGATTGAGGGCAGGAGAAGGGGACGACAGAGGATGAGATGGTTGGATGGCATCGCCGACTCAGTGGACATGAGTTTGAGTAAACTCCGAGAGTTGGTGATGGGCAGGGAGGCCTGGTGTGCAAAGGACCAGACACAACTGAGCGACTGAACTGAACCCCCTACATGCATCTGTTCCATTTGACCCACCCCCTAAATACATCCCAAATCTGATCACTACTCTAATCCACACCCTAATCTAAATCACCATCCAGCCTCCACTTCCACCACAGCAACTTCCCCTCTTCGGTCTGATCTCTGGAAAGCAGCCAGAAATGACCTTGAAAGTAAATCAGATCATGTCACACCCCAGCTTAAAAGCCATCATCAGTGGCTTCCTAGTGCAATAAGGAAAAAGTAAGACTCTTTACTGTGGGTTACAAGGCCAGATATGAGCTGATCTGAGCTACTTCACAGTCCATTCTACTTTTTCCCCTGGAACACCCCAGGACAGAGCAGTCTCAAGGCCTTCGCACCAATGTTTTCCTGTTTGTGAAAGTGAAGTCGCTCAGTCGTGTCCGACTCTTTGCAATCCCATGGACTGTAGTCTACAGGCTTCTCCGTCCATGGGATTTTCCAGGCAAGAGTACTGGAGTGGGTTGCCATTTCCTTCTCCAGATCTTCCTGACCCAGAGATCGAACCCAGGTCTCCTGCATTGCAGGCAGACGCTTTACCCTCTGAGCCACCAGGGAAGCCCTGTTTGAACTGCTACTATTCATTCACTCAGTTCAGTTCAGTTCAGTCGCTCAGTCGTATCCGACTCTTTGCGACCCCATGAATCACAGCACGCCAGGCCTCCCTGTCCATCACCATCTCCCGGAGTTCACTCAGACTCACACCCATCGAGTCAGTGATGCCATCTAGCCATCTCATCCTCTGTCGTCCCCTTCTTCTCCTGTCCCCAATCCCTCCCAGCATCAGAGTCTTTTCCAATGAGTCAACTCTTCGCATGAGGTGGCCAAAGTACTGGAGCTTCAGCTTTAGCATCATTCCTTCCAAAGAAATCCCAGGGTTGATCTCCTTCAGAATGGACTGGTTGGATCTCCTTGCAGTCCAAGGGACTCTCAAGAGTCTTCTCCAACACCACAGTTCAAAAGCATCAATTCTTCGGTGCTCAGCCTTCTTCACAGTCCAACTCTCACATCCATACATGACTACTGGAAAAACCATAGCCTTGACTAGACGGACCTTAGTCGGCAAAGTAATGGCTCTGCTTTTGAATATACTATCTACGTTGCTCATAACTTTTCCTGGGCACCCTGGCTAAAATATTACCACCACTCCCTCCCCAATCAACCTGTCTTCTGCTCTTCTAAGTATTACTTGTTATTACTGCCCCTACTCACACACACTAGAACGAGCGCTTCATGAGGGCAGGGACTGGTTCACCGCTGGATCCGCAGCGTAGGGCCTAGGGCCTCTTAGAAAACGTTTACTGGACCGCCCTCTTCCTCCGAAGTTCTTGCTATTTCTATTCCCCGAAGGAATAAGGGCATCTAGGTCTCCCGTCTTCCAAGCCAGGTTGTCAGCTTGCGAAACCCAGGGATGAGGAGTATAGGAAGCAGGGGCAGAATCGCCTCTTCCCCGGGGGTCGGGCAGAGGGAATTAGCCCCCTGGACCCGATTTGTTGCCATAGGTTCCAACTCTAGACCTGGACTTGGGGCTGACGGAGGCGACAGGGGTGGGGACAAGCTTGAGATAGGGCACCCAGGCCTCGCCCATGTATCCAGTCCACGTCGTGTTAAATTGCCGCGGGGCTCGCCGATCTAGTTGGGAGAGCCCAAGTCCTCCCGCGGGGGGGTGAGGAGAAACTCTCCCTCGATGTCCCCTTCACAGAACATACCTGGTTCGGCGGGGCCCGACGGCTCCGAGCTCCTCCTCCGGCGCCCTCACGCCGTAAACTGCTTGCTGGGATTCGTAGTCCTCCCGCTGGGGAGCGGCCCGCCCTTCCCAGAAACCTTTGCGAATCAAAGCGGAAACAGAGCGGAAGTTGAGGAAGCGCGAGGGCTTCTGGGTGTTGTAGTGAAAATATTAAATCTTTTTTAAAAAACGCTTAAGAAGAAGAATTCAGTAATACGTTTCACCAAGCTGTTTGGGATTCCATGATCTGGATTTTAGGAGACCTTAATCCCTCGCAAGCCATCAGTTTACCTCCATAGTTCAAAACGACGAGCGCCGAGATTCAGAAGAACTACGAATCCCATAAAGCATTACACGTGGAGGCCGTTTGGAGAGAAAGGTCGTCTCGGCGCCGGCGCTCGTTCTGCGGCGGACAAACATGGCGGCCCCGACGTTGACTGCTAGGTTGTACTCTTTGCTGTTCCGCAGGACCTCTACCTTCGCCCTCACCATCGTCGTGGGCGCCCTGTTCTTCGAGCGCGCCTTCGATCAAGGCGCAGACGCGATCTACGAACACATCAACGAGGGGGTGAGGGCCTGGACCGTCCCTGACCTTGGGCCCTTCTGAGGGGTGACGGAGTGGAGGTGGGGCGGGACGCAGTCTACCTTTACTAGAAGCGGGGGAACCGTGGAGGTCTTCTGTCTGTAGACTGCCGTCTGTCCGTTCCCGGCCGGTATGAACCCTAAAACGTTCAACGGGATGAACAGCTCCCACTCTGCAGGGGTTGCTAGTATCGCTGTCTCCCACCCCACACACCCACTTGTCCATTGGCAGGAGCGAAAACCAAAGCAGAGTGAGAGCGAAGGATTATTAGGGCCACACCACCAGGAGGCCAGTGGCAAGTCAGGACTGGACCCGGGACCCCTGTTTCGTCTGAGGGTTTCAAGGGCACATTTGAGCGGGCGACGGCCGTGAATAGGACATCTTCTTAGACACTGGGGCTGGCCTTTTTAGACAGCACTTTTCAGTTCCGAAGCCTTTCTATGCTGGCAGCGATGGTATTAATAGTGGTTAGGGGGTGAGGGGTGAGGGGGATCGGGAGGATATAAAAGCAGAGAACCCTGGGTGGAAATACCGGGCCTTACCACTTAATAACTTGTGAGTTAAGCTCTCTGAGCTTCACTTTTTTCTGTGGCATAGAAATGATAGTAGCTGTCTCAGGGGATTATTGTGAGGATTCCATGAGATGCTGGCAGGGTGTCCAGTAGGTGGTACCACTCAAAAACTAGCATTTTTTAGCATCCCAGGGAGAAGGTGGAAGCATAAGATAGAGAATAACAACACCTTTTAAGGTCGCTGTGTGCCCGGCACTGTGCTGGGTGCTCTGCCTACTTACATCTTTCAAGTATTTAATTTATGGCTCATACTAAGGAATGTCCTGGACAGATAAGCCGTGTTCCACCACTCTGTTAACAATGTGAAACTGTCTGGCCCTACAGCCCAGGCAGGCTCTGTCTCCTGATGTACAGCCTGTGCTCAGGGTAGCTTTCTGTCCTTATGAAAGTGCTGCTCCTCTTCATTTGTAAGCTGTTCCCCTGGCCATTTCAGTATGTGGCGAAGGCATCTCAGAACGTTGTCATAATCCACCCATTCTTGGTGCTTTTAGGAGTGAAAATACAGCTAGTTCCTGACCCAGGGATCATAAGTCTGATGAGGTTAAAGTATGGCTCAATGTGAAGTATTTGGGGACCAGGCTCTTAGGACCTCTGGAGTAATACCTGGGAGTTGAAGAAATGAGACATTTCCAGCCTCTCTTCCTTAATAACTGTGTGCTTTGGGGGCCACCCACTCCAGTATTGCCTGGAAAATCCCATGGACAGAGGACTCTGGTAGGCTGCAGTTCATGGGGTCGCAAAGAGTCGGACCCGACTGAGCGACTTCACTTTCACTTTTGGGGGCCCTTAGTGTCTACCTCAGTTACCTCTAGAGTGAGGTCATGCGTTCCCCTTCCTTCACATACTGATCGAGCGCATTCTGGAAATGCCGGGAGTGTACGTCAAGCCTGCTATTGCTTCCAGACTGCCCCCTGCAAGCTGTCTGGATGTGGTCCATGTTTCTCTCAGGCCTGTTTCAGAGTCCAGGGCTGTGGGAGGCGTGTACGATGTGAGGAGCAAAACTCAGCATGTGGCTCTTGTCTTTCAAATGCAGAAGCTGTGGAAGCACATCAAGCACAAGTATGAGAATAAGGAGTAGCTCCTCGGAGGCCCCCGTCCAGGCCGGAAGGACCAGGTCCAGCACCAGCTGTTTGCCCAGAGCCGGGGCCTCAGCTCGAAGACATGCTCGCGCCGCTTTCCACAGACCGCCTTGAGCTGTCCACAGGAGTTGGCGTCACCTGACAGACTCTAACTTCTGCTGTGTCTGAAGTATGTTTAGTCAGAGTCCTCACCAAATAAATGTAAATTGTCCTTGAGACCTGCTTCTGCATCTTCTTAACTACCTGCTCTTCACTTAACCAGTTATTTGACACCACTTCAAAGTCCTCTGCAGGCATCTGAAGGGCAGATTCCATTATTCTGGGTCTCCCATTAACTTCCAGAGAATTCTAGTTTTCACACCGTGAGCTAGAGCTGGAGGTGTTAACCTTCAACTTTGGCCTCTAAACCAATAGCTCCATTCTTGAGTCACGCAGAGGACAGCTAACTGGCTGTGGATCCATCTGGGGAACAAATGTTTATTCTCCGTTCTGCCTTTAAGTTGCTGAGGATCTTTGGGGAAGCTGGCATACCTGTCTGGGCCACAGCTCATCTTCTCATAGCTGTAAGGCATATCGGAAAGCACGCTGCATGGCTGGGAGCAGCCCTGGAGAGCACGGAGTTGTGCTGAACAGTGGAGCGGTTGGTTCTGTTTGGTGACTGGCCTGGAAAGATGAGTGGCTCACTTGCCCACCATCTTTCACCTGGAGCCTGGAGTGATGGGGCCAGAGCTAGAACAACCACTAGCATCTGATGGGGGAAGAGTCATTTGGGAAACTCGCGGGGGTTGGAGAGACCCTAGGAACTGCCCAGTGTGCCCTACCTGAGGCATATCCTCATAAAGGTGGCAAGTCCAGGCCTGGAGAAATCATGACCCGACAAAGGTCGTACAGCTCTAGGGGCCAGATTAAGACCTGAGCCAGAGTAGAGGCTATTCTTTTTAAGAACGATTTCACCATGAAGTAAAGAATAATCCCGGGGGTTGAAGGTTTGCCATTTACATTACACTACACTTTCCTCAACAATTTGAGGGTAGTGTGCAGGTGAAAAACAATAAAATGGAGCGTTCTTGAAAAGTTACTCTACAATATTCCTTGCGCACCTGATGACAAGCTCAGGGCAGTGGGGCTACAACGAGCTTAATTGATTACCTGCCTCAGGTGAGGCATATTCAGCCCAAGCAGCAAGAGTGTCTCTAAGCCATTCTGCATTAGGATGCCCCGTTATTCGTCATTGGCGCTTCTGGACTGTTGAGGTTGTATGTCTGTTTTCAATTAAGAGACGAATGTTAACCCCATTTTACCTGTTTTATGGGAGTGAATATTATCCACCCAGAACCTCAACATGACCCTATTTGGAATTAGGGTCTTTGCAGATATCGGAGAAGGCAATGGCACCCCACTCCAGCGCTCTTGCCTGGAAAATCCCAGTGTTCTTGCCGGGAGAATCCCAGGGACGGGGGAGCCTGGTGGGCTGCTGTCTCAGGTCGCACAGAGTCGGACACGACTTAAGCGACTTAGCAGCAGCAGATATAATCAGTTAAATGAAGATGAGGTTGTGGGACTCCCCTGGCGGTCCAGTGACTTAAGACTGCGCTGTGAATGCCTGGGGCCAGGTTTTGATCTCAGGTCAGGGAGCTAGATCCCGCATGCCGCAACTAAGAGTTCACATGCCCCAACTGAAAGATCCTGCGTGCCACAACTGAGACCTGGAGCAGCCACGTTATGAAATACACATTTTTTCAAAAGAAATGGAGTAATGGGTTGGGGGAACTCCCCCCAAATCCAATGGCGGGCGTCCTGAGAAGACCGAGAGATGAGAATTGCAGGGGTCAAGGAAAGCCAGAGATTGCCAGCAACCAGAAGCAAGGGCAAGGATTCCTATCCCCCAAACTTTAGAGGGATCTTGATGAAACCTTGAGTTTAGAGTAACCCTCCAGAACGTGGAGAAAATAGATTTCTGTTGTTTTCAGTCACTCAGTTTGCAGTCATCTGTCATGTCAGCCCTGGGTGACATAGTCATATTGGCCAAGTTGGGCTTCCCTGATGGCTCAGCAGTAATCCGCCAATCTGCCAATGCAGGAGACGAGTTCGATCCCTGGGTGGGATAGATCCCCTGGAGAAGGACATGCCAACCCATTCCAGTATTCTTGCCTGAAAAAAATCCCATGGACAGAGCAGCCTGGTGAGCTACAGTCCATGGGGTTGCAGAAAAGTCAGACAAAACTTGGCACACACTGGCCAAGCTAAAGAACATTACCTAACCTTGTCAAGGATACAGGAAAATGTCACAGATGGACTATTGCAAGCGTATGTGAAGCAGTACCATCTTCCTGGAGAATATTTGTACTTACGTATCAAGATCCTTAATATACATACCCTTGACCCAGTAAATTCCACTTCTACCAAGTTTTCCTAAAAAAAAAGTTAATGTCCGCAAGTTATGTTCATCATGATGTTTACAATGGCTGGGGGGGAGGGGGTGGCGGGCAGGGATGAGATATCCAAAATAGGAATTACTATTAAGGAGAAACGGAGAAGGCAGTGGCACCCCACTCCAGTACTCTTGCCTGGAAAATCCCTCGGATGGAGGAGCCTGGTAGGATGACGTCCATGGGGTCGCACAGATTCGGACACGACTGAAGTGACTTAGCAGCATTAAGGTGAAATATGTAGCCATTTAAAACCAAGAGATTTGGAGGCTTAACGTTTTTTAAAATATAGTTTTATTTATTTTATTTTTGGCTGTGCTGGGTCTTTGTTGCTACTCGGACTTTTCTCTAGTTGCAACAAGTGGGGCTACTCTTCACTGTGGTGTGTGAGCTTTTCATCGTGGGGGCTTTTCTTTTTTTTTCTTTTGTGGAGCACAAGCTCTAGTAGCTTCGGCTCCCAGGCTCTGGAGCACAGGCTCAGTAGTTATGGCACATGGGCCTCGTTGTTCCACGGCAGGTGGGATCTTCCTGGACTAGGAATCAAACCTGTGTCCCCTGCATCAGCAGACGAATTACTTACCATTGAGCCACCAGGGGAGCCTGAAGCGTGCACCTTAAATACTGGACCACCAGGAAAGTCCTAAAATTAAGTTTTGTCTGGGAGAAAATATCCAACAAACATGGCAACGTACCAGCTTCACTAATATATGAAACAGTCTTTCAAATGCATGAGAAAAAAAGACTAGCACAGTAGAGGTTAGGGTGAATGACAGGAAGAGGCAATTAAAATAGGGAATACAAATGGCCACAAACGTGAAAAGATGCCCAGTTTCACTAATAAGCACAATGAAATACCATGTTTTTGCACATCCCATGAACAAAAATGGAGAAGATTAGCAAAACCAGTGTTTCAGTGAAGAAGCAGGCACTGCCCACGGGCCCTGAAGCAGTGATATTGGAGTGTACTTTGGTGATATCCATTTTTAAATATTCGTTCCATTAAAAAAATATATATATTTATTTATTTGGTTGAGCTGGGTCTTAGTTGTAGCACTCAGGACCAATCTTCATTTCGGCATGCAGAATCTTTTATTTTTTCAGTTGTAGCGTGTGGGATCCTAGTTCCCTGACCAGGGGTTGAACCCAGGACCCCTGCATTGGGAGCTTGGAGTCTTAGCCACTGGACCACCAGGAGAGTCCCTGTTTGTTCCTTTTGTTCCTGATCTTTCCTGGAAAAGTATCTCCAGGATCCCACATGCATATGCGCACACACAAAAAGTCACTGGAGGCTTGTTTGGGATTTAAAAAAGGAGAAAAATGCCTTTCAGTGGGGGAGTGGTTAAATAACAGGTAGCTTCATACCATAGAAATCTTTGCAGACAATAAAAAGAATGGGGTGACTCAGCCTGCAGTTGAAAAGAAGGACAAAGTGAAAACAAAACCAAGCTGCAAAATGGCATGTTTCAATGTGTAGTTGGATCCTCTTAAGCACACGCATGCGTGCTGATAAGGCTGCACACAGAATCCTGCAGGAGCTGCACCAGATTTTCCTGGGAAAACTCACACCTGAGGGCTAGGACTTCAAAGATATACCTTCACTTCGTGCAACAGTGATTGACTTTTTCTCAAAACAAGCTGATATGGACATTCTAATAAAAAATATTTTATAGGAAACAAAGCAATTCAGCAAAAAAAAAAAATAGTTAATGCACGTGCTTAGATAGAACAGTCACAATATAAAGCTAAGTGAAAAAAGCAGGTCACAAATTCCAATAAAGTGTGATACCTTTTATGTTTTTGGTAAACATGTATAAGAAAAAAAAAAATTGGAAATGCTTATACGAAATTCCTCACAGTAGTTAACTGGCTGAGCCATTTTCTTTTCTCTTGTATTTTTTCCCCCGATTTCTAAGTTTTCTACATCAAGCCTGTATTCTCTTTAGTGGGGAAATGGAAGTGAATTAAAAGAGGGCTGCCCAGGGAGAACATGAACACAGTCAAGAAATGTGGGCCCCCAGCCCTGGAACCCAGCTGCGGGGTGGTCCATGGTGCCTCTTCCTGAAGTCATGATGAGAACTTGTTCTTTAAAAAAAAAATTTTTTTTTTTTTAAGTTTGTGGCATGCAGGATCTTAGTTCCTCTTAGTTCCCTGACCAGGGGTTGAACCCATGCCCCCTGCAGTGGAAGCATGGAATCTTTTTTTTATTATTATTAATGATTTTGGCCGCCTAGGTTCTTAGTTGTGGCACACAGGCTTAGTTGCCCTGAGGCAGAGGGGATCTTAGTTCCCTGACCAGGGGTTGAACCTGTGCCCCCTGCAGTGGAAGCACATAGTCTTAACCACGACGGTCAGAGAAGTCCCCGGGAGCTTGTTCTTGATTGGCCCTGCTGAGTGGGAGCTGGGCCTCCCCAGGGTTCCCTGGGTGAATCTGCCCACAGGTGGGGGAAGCGAGGATTAGCACCCTTCTCAGACTGACACAGAGACGTTATTACTGGGAAAAAGTTTCGCCTCTGTCCCAAGCTCAGCCCACGGCATTTTCTGAGGGCAAGAGCTAGGATAGTTTGACAGGTCAAAAGCCCCAAGGACTCTGCACCTGCTCCACTTGTACACGTGTCAGGAAAAGCTAACTGCTTAGGTGCCTCATCAAGCAAGTTCCAGAAGGTCTCTGAAACTTTTCTGAGAAGTTGGCATCTGGTATGTCAGCTCTGAGCAAGTAGGACCTCTCTCTGGGCAAAGAGTTTTATGCTGATGCCCTATTCCCCTAGCTTCTCTCTTGCATCCAGGAACATCTCTCCAAATGGGTAGAAACTATTCATTCATTCATTCAAGCAGTATATCTCTAAGGAGTGCCTATTATTCCTGTCACTGTCCTAGACCTTGGGCAAATAGTGGAGAACCATAAAGACCCCCACCCTCTTGGAGCTAAAGCATTCTAGTAGGTGAGACAGACAGTAAATGAGAAAGGAAATAAGGATTTCAGCTCATGTTGAGGGCTATGAAGAAAATAAAACTGGATAACCTATAGGGAGTGACTCAGGTTTGAAGAACAACGTTTGATGGTCAGGGAAGTCTTCTCCAGGAAGATGACATTTGAGCTGAGATTTGAATAGAAATCTAGTGAGGTAAGGACCCAGAATAAGAGTGTTCCAGGAAATGAAAACAGCAAGTGCAAAGGCCCTGGGGTAGATGTGAATTTGGTTCAGTTACTGAACTGAAGGAAGAGAAGGCGTGAAAGACAGGGTCAGATACTGTGTGGTCTTATATAGGTCACACCAAGAGTTTGGATTTTGCTCTTTTTTTTTTTAATCTTTTGATTAAAAAAAAAAGTATTTATTTATGGCTGCATCAATCCTAGTTTGGCTCACAGGAGCTTCACGGCGGCACGCGGGATCTTTCATTGTGGGGCACACGCACTCTGTAGTTGCTGTTGCCCAGGTTTAGTTGCCCCATGGCAAGGGGGATCTTCATTCCCTGACCAGGGATTGAATCTTCATTCCCTGCATTAGAAGGCGGATTCTTAACCACTGGACCACCAGGGAAGTCCCTGGTTTTCATACTACAAAGAAAGGGAAGCTCCTGGGGAGTTTTCTGAGTAATGATTTACTTTATAAACCATTTACTATGAGCCAAGCATTGTACCAAGTGTTAGCGGTTCACGTCATTTAATTTGAATAATCGCAACGATCCGGAAGGTAACATTATTATTCCCATTGAATAGCTCTAGTGAAGGATGAAGAGCACAAATATTTTAACAGTCCTGGGGTAGAATTCAAGCCCCACCACTCACTGGCTGTGCAAACTCAACCAATTTATTCACCCTCTCTGAGCGGATTTCCTTACCTGTAAAATACCCACTGTGCTATTTACAATGACAGCTATGATTCTTGTTATTTCTGGAGATGCTGTCATCTTGAAGGAGTGTCAAGGGGAGTGAAGATTACTGTATAGTAAATTCTCACCCAACTGTCTGCTTAATTAACCCAGCCAAGGGCTACCCTGGAAACTTCTGGCATTTCAGGGCTGCCGGCCAAGGCTCAAAACTTTTCGGCTTTGGGTAGAGTCCAGTTTGTCCTGGCAGCTCAAAGAAAGAAGAAAGGCCCAGCCCTCAGAACATTCTAGTCTAGTCCCTGGTAGACACAAGGTGTTGCCTATCACAGGGGGTTCTCTGGGATGCAGACTCTGTGCAGGAGGTTTACTGATGAGTGCTTTTGGGGTCAATGGGCTTCCCTGGTGGCTCAGACGTTGAAGAATCTGCCTGCAATGCAGGAGACCCTGTTTCGATCCCCGGGTTGGGAAGATCCACTGGAGAAGGGAACGGCACCCCACTCCAGTATGCCTGGAGAAGTCCATGGACAGAGAAGCCTGGTGGGCTACAGTCCATGGGATCACAAAGATTCAGACACAACTGAGCGACTCAACAGCAAGACATGCTTTTACCCATTAAAGGATGCAAATAAGACATGGAAAAATGTTCACAATGTCTTATTAACTGAAAAGAATAGTGAAAACAGCCTGTGTTGAATGATCTCATTTTTGAAGAAAACCGATGTTTATATTCCTTTTTCTAAAATAATGCTGTAAAGAACTAAAATCCTAACAGTGATTCTTTCTGGTGGTTTTTCTTTCTTTGCTTATTCCTGTGACCCACGGCAAGCATGTTACTGGTTTTGTAATAAGCTGGGGGTGGGGAGCAATGTAAGTTAATTACAAAGAAAGAGATTCCACCCGGTAACTCAGCCAGCCCTTCCAGCAACAGGGCACATGGACTGTCCTGCAGATGAGTTTGAAGTTTCCCGAGGAAGGGACAGAAATCCATGATTTTAAAACGTCTGAGCCATGTGTAGTGTTGGAGGGAATACAAATTCCTCGGGCAAGATGGAGGCGATGGCAGCTTCTTGAGTGTGAGCAAAAGATGAACACTCTGTACTGGGGCCAGGCAGTGGCCCACGCAGTACATATCACACACACAGACACACACACTCACACACACAGAGCTGCTTTCTCCGGGCATTCCCCCAGGAGCAGGCCATTAACATACCCTGTACCACTGGATCCTCAGTCCGAGGTGGGCACTGCTCTCCACAGCATTTTACAGGTGGGAATGAGGCTCAGAGAGGTCAAATGTCTTGCCTAGGGTAACGCAGCTAGTGAGAGTGGAGCAGCGGTTCAAAGACAGGATGCTTGGCTCCAGAGCTCAGGTCCACTACTCTACACTGCGTAAAAATCATTTTTCATTGGGGCCTTGGCCTGATACGCTTGGATTTATGCAGAGACTGGAAGCCAAGGGCAGGCTCCAGCCAGCATCAAGGACAAGGCGCCGATGGAATGCAGAGAGTGCTGGCCCGGAGCCGTGCCGTCCACAGTTCCCGAGCACAAGGGTGCTGACTGCCTTCCAGCTGCCCCAGCCTTGTCCCCTGCTCAGGCCTCCTGCACATCCTCTTGCTCTGGACTCTTCCTTCCTCTCCACGGAACCCTCAGAAGCCTGCCATGTCCACTTCCCTGCTCACACGCCATCAAGAGCTCCCCACTACCTATAAGATCAAATTCCCTAACCTGACAATTTCAGATCCAGGCTACCTCAAATCTTACTTTATTCACCTTCTAAATAGGGGGCCTTTGCTGGGGGTTCCCATGGCTCTCTCATCTTGTGATTCAACATAGATTATGGGGGGACTTCCCTGGTGGTTCAGTGGCAGGAACTCCATGCTTCCACTTCAGGGGACACGATCCTTGGCTGGGGAACTAAGATCCTTCATGCCATGCAGTGTGGCCAGAAAATAAACAAGGATAAAAATTGATGCCAAAATAAATCCATTATGAACAACAACAAAAAACTCCCAACCAAAACTTCCCAACGTGGGTTAAGGGGGGAAGTTCTCTGGTGGGCCAGTGGTTTAGACTCCATGCTTCCACTGCAGGGGTCACAGTTCAATCCCTGGTCTGGGAGCTAAGAACCCACAAGTCATGCGGCACAGCCAACAATAACAACACAACAACCAGAAAATACATGGATTCTAGAAACAAAGGCCAGCTCTGTTCACCTCCAGCGAGGTGACCTTGTTGGGGCGGGGGTGGGGGGTTTGGGCGAGTTGCGTCTCCACTATTTAGTCTCCTCATGTGGAAAATGGGATGACAATATTAATGATAATAATAATACCTAGGGGTGCTTGGAAAGATGTGAGACGATGCTTGTGCTGCGCTTAGCACAGGTCTGTGGGGTAGTTTTGTTACATTGCTTTAATGAGGAAGTTAATGGGGTGGGGGGGAAGCTGGCACAGTTTGCAGGGATCAGCACCTAATTAGCATATTCAATCCACAAAATGCAGGCTGAGAGCTTTGGGCACGAGTGTACAGCTGAATCATCCAAGTGACCCCCTCTCCCCACAGCACTGCCGTCTCAGCTGCTTTAACAGGAGGTGTTCCCTACCTCCTTTGCATCCCTCGGAGGCCGGATCACCTTCTCGTGTTCCCTTCTGTCCCCCTTATCTTGTTTCTGGCGTCTTTAGCACTGTTGTAAACCCCAGCTGCCTCGTGCCTTCCTCAGACAGACCTTATCTCCTCCTCACACCTTTCACCATGTAACAGAGTCCCGTCTGCTTCCGTCCATCTTCCTTCCTTCCTGATGACTTAGCAGACTTCTGTCTCCCTCCTTCCAACAGAGAAGCCACTTCCCGCCCTAGGGCTGCAATTCCGTGGGATGCCTTATCTTTTTGGTTCGCTAAGCTTTCCTAATGAAACCCATCCTTCAAACTGCAGCCTCCAATGGGTATCCTTTCCTTCTGCTAGGAGACTGTGGCAGAGTGGAAATTTGCAAAATAGGTCCTGTCTGACTTGCTACTCTCCTTTCCTTTCTCCTGCCCCTCCGTCAATGGAATGACTTGATTAGAGGGGTTGTATCAAAAGAAGTATGGAGTGTAGAATGAGGGAGGTGATAGGTCCTCTTTTTCATGCTGAGCCGATCACATGTGGAGTATTGTGGTTGCTGGTTCAAGCGCCAAGCTACACTGAGGTGGGAAAACCAAGGGGCTGCAACTATGGACTTTGGAGGCTGGCGTATCTGGGTTTGAATCCTGACTCAGCCATGAGCCAGTGACTACATTGCTAAATGAGGCTTATAATAACACGTACCACCTGGCTTTGTTTCAAGGATTCAGTGAGGTAGCTAACGTCCAACAAGGCTGAGCGGGGCGCCCCCTCTGGGCTCCCAGGGTGGCTCGCACACACGTACAGGCTGGCTTGTGCCTGTCTCCTCTCCCTCTGGCTCCTGTGTGTCCAGGCCATCCTGAGCCCTGGGAGGACTTCTGGGAGGACTGCCCTGGTCGCTGGCCACCTCACAGCAGGCCGGGACTTTGTTGCCATCCTGCCAACATCTCTGATCTGCAGACAAGACAGCTCTGGCTTAGAGAGGAAAGGCCACCTTGCTCAGAGTCACAGGGTCCGGGAGTGGCTGAGGCCAGCCGGGTCCTGACCCCAGAGCCTGGCTCCTTCTATGAATGGCAAAAGCAATATAGGCCACTGGCCATTCAGAGGACCCTGGTCCCTGGTGGAAAGTTCTGGCCTGGCCCTTGCTGTTACTCTGAGTTTACAACTCTGGGGGTGGGGGGAACCAATGCTTCTGTGTGCGGACCTCTCCTGGGCAGGAGAGTCCGGTTTTCCAGGTGTGACAAGCATTCCCTTTAGCAGGTCACCCATTGGTCCTCACCATGGCTCCTCTCCTGGGACCTGGGGGCGGGGCTCCGCCCATCGGCACGTGGACCCAGTGAGCCTGGCACAGGAGCAGGCAGTGGCCTCCCCTCCTCTAATCAGACTCCCCACCAAAGGGGTCTCAGCTCCATAGTTTCCTGGCTCCCTAGAGGCAGGGGCCTAGGGGAGGCTGTTACATGACAGAACTTGCCCACAAAGGCAAAAGCCTTCCCCTCATTTTCTGTCCTTCTGCTGGGAACTGTCGGCAGAAACGCAGATGCTGGCAGCTCTGGAGCTGTTCGTGGCCCTGGGACCCCAGAAGTCCACGTTGACTAATGCGCCCTGCCCCCCAAAATAACAGGTGATTTGTGCAAAGAGGTTTCCGGCAGGGTGATTAAAGAAGAGCAGAGGATGGGACTCCTCTGACCCTCCGGTAGTTGAGACTCTGTGCTCCTAGTGCAAAGGGCACAGGTTCAATCCCTGGTCAGGGAACTAAGATCCCACCGACGAGGCAATTAAAAAACAGAGAGAGAGAGAGAAAGCAGAAAAGGAAACTGCCCCAAATGCAGAGTGAACGGCTGCCCATGACAGTTTTTTTCTCTCTCACCTGAACGAGGTTCACTGCTCTGAGTGTCCCCCAATCATGATCCCATCTGACCTCCCCCCAGTTACTGGCCCCCACGAGGCAAGAGGGCTTGGAGGATGATCATCTCCGTTCTGCACAAAAAGAAATAGAAGCCCAGAGAGTGACTGACCGAAGGTCACACAGCTTATTGAAGGCTAGGACCTGGGCCCCAGCCTCCTGCCTCTTCATCCAGTGCCTTTTTTCATCACCCCTGGCCACCACTGACATTGATATTGAAGTCGCTCAGTCGTGTCCGACTCTTTGCGACCCCATGGACTGTAGCCTACCAGGCTCCTCCGTCCATGGATTTTCCAGGCAAGAATACTGGAGTGGGTTTCCATTTCCTTCTCCAGGAGATCTTTTTGACCCAGGGATCGAACCTGGGTCTCCCGCATTTTAGGCAGACGCTTTACTGTCTGAGCCACCAGGGAAATCTGAGCAAATTAACAATAAAAAGGATGGACAAATGAGGCCTGGGGGTGTCTATGTGAAGGAACGCTGATTAGACCAGATGGGAGACAGGGTGGGCGCCTGCATGCGATCTCTGTAAATAAAATTCCTAAGTGCACAGGAATGACGGGTGCTTGTCCCATTGGAGGCTCTTTTTCTGCCAGGCTCTTGTATGAAAACCACTTTAAAGAGGAGAAAGCCACAATTACCCCTTGGGATGGCAGAGCACTTAAGGGACATGTCAGGTGGCGGAGGGTGGGATCATGCAGCCAGAAAAAGCATATCCTGTCACAGTTTCATCTTCGGAGAGCTAGAATTAAGAATCTCTTGTTTTTATAATTCAGACCAAGTCGAGTGAAAGAAAGCCCCATACCACCTCCAGGGCTGGGAGAGACCCATGGAAGCCTAGTAAATTCTTGAACAGGGTACACCTCCCCCATCCCCAGGGGAGGAGCTGGAATCTGAAATCCCGGGGGCCTGAGATTGGGGCAAGTTGGGGGTTTTAAATAGGTTGAAAAACTCTGGACTCTGTGCCCTTTACGGCTCCCTGAGTTCTGCCAGTCTGTGCAAAATTCTCTCGATGGTTATCGACTGCTGGAAGAGAATTTCTCTTATGATGTGAAGTTGGAATTTAACGCTCATTTTAAGATGTCCCCAGCCCCCATCTCTCTCTCTCTCTCTCTCTCTCTCTCACACACACACACACACACACAAACACACACACACATGTAGGGCTGGAGATAAACTTTAGACTGATTTTTTTTCTTTTTTTTAGACTGATTTTTTTACCTCGGTTCAGCCAGTGGAATTGCAAGAGCTGCTGACCACAGACAAGGCCCCTCCCTACTGTCCCAGCACGAACATCTAGATAAGAGTTGGTGCCAGGTTGCCCCTGGTTCTACTGGGCTGCTCTGAGAGCTCCAGGGGGGCCCTGGCTCCCCGCTTCCCCTCCCTGAGGACTAGCCGCGCCCTGTTTCCTTCTAAAGATCCCATAAACACGCTCTAACTGCTAATACTCCTTCCTCAACGCTGAGCCTCGCTTCCTTCTCTTTGATGTCAAGTTCCTTTAAAAAAAGGAACAGTGCAGGTCTTAGTTGCTGTACGTGGGATCTTTAGTTGTAGCATGTAAGCTCTTCGTTGCGGTATATGGGATCTAGATTCCCCAACCTGGGATTGAACCCAGGCCCCTGGCATTGGGAGCGAGGAATCTTAGCCACAGGACCATGACGAAGGTCCCACAACTGCCTTTTAGATGGGCCCACTCTCCTACCTGTCTGGTGGCTCAGACGGTAAAGCGTCTGCCTACAGTGCAGGAAACCCGGCTTCAGTCCCTGGGTCAGGAAGATCTCTTGGAGAAGGAAATGGCAACTCACTCCAGTACTCTTGCCTGAAAAATCCCATGGACGGAGGAGCCTGGTAGGCTGCAGTCCATGGGGTCTCAAAGAGTCGGACACGACTGAGCGACTTCACTTTCTTTCTGCTCTCCTGCCTCCTCTTCCTCGTGTCCCATGCTTCCCATTGGCTATTTCCCCATCACTTCCTGGCAAAGCTGGGCAGTGAGCCCCACTCCCTTAGCCTGCTTGACCTTGAGGCTGCAGCCTGACCTGGCATTGCCTCGCCCCCGTCCCCTCCCACTTTCACCCCGATCCTTGACTTTCCTGCCTCTTGGCCCCCTCCAGGGCCTCCATGCCCCCCAGCCTCTGCATTCCCATCTTAGCCTCCAGCCTTTCCCTCACTTCCCCTGGAGAGAGTCTCAGGGGAAGAAAACGAAGAACCATTCAGTAGGCTGAATGGCAAGGCTGGACACACAGAGTTGAAAGGATACATGAGTCTGAAAATAGAAAAATAGAAAGTGAAAAAATGGAACAGAGAGCCTGAGCTCTGGGGACACAGTGGCAAATGGTCCAACAACACACACGCGCTCGATCAGGGTCCTGGCAGCCTGGCCTGATGAAATGGCACTTCCTGTCCTCTTGTTCTGCAGCTGTTGGACTTGTATTTTTTTTTTTCTTTGTAAGAAAGGTAGTAACAAGGATTCAGGGGTGCAGGGAAGAGGGATGGCAGGAGACTCCAGGTTTAAGAGTCGGCTTTAGGGGACACTTCTAAGACCAAAGCCTCTCTTGGTCATTTGCTAAACATGTGGCCTCAGGCAGGCCACCTCCCCACTCGGTTCCTCAGTCTCCTTATCTGTACCTACTGGGTGAGGATTAAGCAAAAATGAGCCAAGCAGAAACTCTGGCCAAGGAAAGTGCACAGCAAGCGCTTTTTATTCTAATAATGAATAATTGTGGTTTCACCACCACCATCACCCATGCTCTTATCATCATTTCTCATTATGTACATTCCCTTCCAGACTTGGAAAAATGCAAAAAAAAAAAAAAAACCCAAACTAACCCCTTTTTCTAATATTTTCACAATCACAGTGTATTATCACGTAGTCTGCTTTCAATTTTTTTTTTTAAAAATTTTACTTGGCCATACTGCTTGGCATGTGGGCTCTTAGTTCCCCGACGAGAGATTAAACACCCGTCCTCTGCACTGGAAACATGGTCTTAACCACTAGACTGCCAGGCAAGTCCCTTAAATTTATTCTTACGAAAAAAAAATTCTTGCATTTTTGGTTTCTTATCACTGACATCATGTTTAAGGGCTATGCAACAGCCCCCTGCATTTTTGGTGGGCTTAACTTTTGTTTGCTCTCTTCCTGTGTTATTTAACCCAAGCTTCTGGTGTGGTCACGACAGGCAGGTTCTTGCCAAGCATTTAACTCTTCCAGCCTGTGCCTGGAAGTCTCAGGAGGCCACTCAGATAGGATCTGCATTCAAGCTCTGCTATTGTCTTGACATGGGCTCTGAGCAAGTTGCTAGGACTCCTGAGCGGCCCCCTTTTTACCCACAATGACAGGCTCAGCCCACCCACCTCACAGAGGCACAAGTGTACTTGTTCAAACTAACACCAGCATTGCCCCTCGTGGACTAGAAACAGACACTCCGGTTTTCAGTCCTTTTGGAGGCACAAAATCTTTAAAGTTTCCTGGGAGATGCCTGTGATGGTGGAGTTCTCTGGCAGGGTACAGAGAGGGCACTTACCAGATTCCTGCTTAGGAGCGGTCATGGGGGTGGCAGAGCCGCTGAGCAGGTGGGCAGGGTTCCAAAGCCCACTTCATTTATAACAGTGCCCATCTTACACCCTGGGGCTTCCTCGGAGGATATAATTGGCACCGAATGGAAACCATTCATCTGGTCCAATGTACCCACTTTATAGATAGGAAAACTGAGGCCCCAAGAAGTGAAGGAGTATGCCTGCCAGCACTATTCTGGGTGACCCCTGAGTGGTTTTCTTTTGAAGCACCCCCGAAAGGGGGCCCTCGTGGTCTGAAATGGAAAATCACCATGAGGTGATGCCTCCAGGGAGACAAAGTTGGACCTGGAACTTCATTCTGGAAAATTTCAAAAGTGATCTCTGTCTTCTCATGTCCTTTACACCAGGATGCTAACGTGAAGCTGGAACTCCAGGTGGTCAGGAGGAGCAGATGATCACGTGCAGGTGTGAGGGTTTGTGTAAACAGTGAGGCAGGTATGGCCAGGGAGCCCCCCGCCCCACCTGACTTCTCTCCAGGGCCAAGAGATGGGCTTGAGCAGTTGAGAGAGAGAAAGAGAGAAAAAAATGGGCCTGACCCTGAGCTGGGTCCCTGGGAAATGCCTCCAGGAGGAAACAGAGTCTTCCCACTGCCTGTCAGGACAGCTGACCCGGGGCCTGATCTCAGCTAACTTGACATTTCGAGGGGAGCACACCCTCACCCCTGTATCTGCTCTGCATTTCAAACAAGCTGAGAGAACTGGCGTGACAGAGGAATTGCTATTGATTTCCACTTGTGTGGGCTGACCTAACAAAACCAACGCGTGTCAAGTGCCTGTCTGCCTCGATGCCTCAGACACTCATCCCAACCACATACAAACAAATGGCACCAGCATCTGGGGAGATCTGTCAAGGTCCAGCTGGGCAGGGGCCCTGGCTTCCGCCGATGTACTCCAGGCCAGGCCGAATGCGGGGCTCAGCCCAGCAAATGCCCCGCCGCTGATCCGTCACCGATCAGCCACATTCTGGGTGGCCCAGGAATTGGGATGTCTGACCGCCATGGCAATGCTGGGAGCTGGTTGGCCCTGGCTGGGAGGGAGCTTTTGAGGAACAAGGCCTGAGGCCCACTTGCTTCAACTCAACAGGGCTTGGTAGTGGCATTATCACTTGTTTCTTTCTGTCTGTGATCCCTTGATTTCGGAAGATTTAATGGAACGTATGTGTAACCAAGAGCCACTGAGTTCTGGCTCTGGCGTGGCCACTGGCCGGTTGTCCTTGGGCAGCTGTGAGATGGAGAAAACACTCCTGTTGGGACCAAGGACCCTGTGAAGGCCAGGGCTCAACCTGCGTGCCCAATCCCTGGTTGCCCACCTCCCGGCTGGCCTGGCCGCCCTCCCTGGCACTATGGGAATGGAAATCGTGCCTGCCCACTCCCTAGGGTGGCTGTCAGGGGGCTGCGCAAGGTCATGGTAAGGGCTGGACAGCAGGGCCTCACACTGGCCCCTCCTTCCACAGGCAGGGAGTGGAGGCTCAGAGAGCGGGGTGATGGTCTCCAGCCACACGGTGAGGTGGAGCAAGATCAGGAGGGCTTAAAGTGGGAGGCAGGCACGAAAGGCTGATGGACAGAGCATCGCCCTGCCCTCTTCCTCTCCTGATGGCGGCCATCGCTGGACTAGGACGGCGGGGCTGGGTTGGGGGCGGGGGCAGGGAGGGGAAGAGGTCACAGGCCGGGCACAGATCATTTCTTGAAAGGGTCAAAAATTTTATTCGAGGGCCTTTTTTGTTTTCTGTTTGTGAATATACAAGCTTCCTGCTGTCCGGGAGAAAGGGAGGTGGTGTTTGGCTGCACAGGGTTTGGGAGGCTGGCCCTGGGGCTCTGTTCCCTGCTCACTGGCCTCGCGGTTCTTCGGCCGTGGGCTAAGGCACTGTGTGTTCTGCAGAAGGCGCTCACGGCTGGCTGGTGGATGACGGATGAGGCGGCCTTCTCAGGGGCTGCGAAGCTGAGGCTGTCGAGGGGCAGACTTGAACTTGGGGCCCTGGCAGGGGGCCGACTGGCAAGGAGGCCCGTGCCTTCCGCTGGTCCCCGCGCAGCAGTCTCACGATGGAATCATGCCTTTGCTTCTCTTGCGGTCGGCCATGGTCCTCCGGTTGTGGTTGGCTCGGGTGGCCTTGCTGGCTTCCTTCTTCCTGCGTTCCTGCACGGTCTCTCGGCTCTGCCCGTGGCCCCGGGGGCTGCCGGCCACCGCGGTGGAGCTGTCATGCCGGTACCTGAGGGAGGAACAACCCGCCCCCAGAAGAATCCATCAGCCAGAGGAGGCGGCCCTGACGGGAAGGGGAAGAGCCTGCTGCCTTCCTCCGAGATCCTCAGGAGCGGACACCAAGCTTGGGCCAGGACACCCCCGTGCCAGCTTGAGGTCAGAGGAGAAATGGAGTATGCCACCCACTGGCTGTGTGACCTCTGGCAGATTACTTAACACGTCTGGGCCTCAGTTCCTTCGTCTATAAAATAAGGACGATGATGAGACTAGCTACTTCCTAGATCTGTTGCCAGAGCAACACGTAACACACGTAAAGCACTCGGGGGTGGGGTGGGCTTCCCGCGCCCACCGACACGGCGCTGTAAGCACTCACCCCTTCCTGGCCAGGAAGGCCAGGCGTCTGGCTTCCGCTTTCTCCCGCAGCACTGCAGGGTCCTGCACAAAGTGGTCGGGCTGTGGAGGAGAAGGGAGAAAAGACCACGAGCTGCCCCCTTTCCCGAAGCCGGGCTGCGTCTGGCCCCATCTTGGGGATGTCCCCACGCCAGGAGTCAGGGGGCAGCCACAGCGCGGCAGGGCGATGCCCCAGAACCCGGCTGGTTGTTCTGGTCCAAGGTTTCCACCAGAAGCCCCCTCCTCTGACCCTTGTACCCATTTGCGGCACAGGTGGCTAACGGGTGGTTACAGCTGGAGCCAGATGATGACAAGGGGGAGTGGGGGGGAGGCCAGGAGGGGCCCTCTAGAGACCACAGGGAGCCTGGAACCCAGCAGAGAGGCCTGGACACTGGCGCTTCCCCTCGCCGGTGCCAAGGCTGGGGGAGACCGGGACCCAAGGACCACAGACAGACTGTGGGGGCCTGGGCTGTGTCAAAAACACAACACAACAAGCAGAATCAGTAACCTGTGGAAACGGCAGGATTTGACATAAAAACCTGGGCTGACCCCTTGCCTGGAAGGAGGGAAAGCTCTGGAAGGTCCAGGCCTCTGCCGTGCTGAGGAGCCCCTGGGAAGGGGTGCCTGCTGCCCCAGCCTCAGTGTCCATCAGGCCCTGCTACTCACTGACGTTGGTGGCCTGGCCCCGGACACAACTGAACCTGTCACCCTGGTGGGAGGACATGGCGGGGGCGTGGTGGGGAGTGAAGGATCCAGGCCTCCCAGGCTGGGCCCTGCTCACCCCGAGCAGTGCTGCTCTCATCTGTTTTCTATAAGGCATTTTAAGATTTCACTAGAAGAAAAAGTTTAGTGGCTAAAAAATAGAAAATGTTCAAACCCATCATCACAGATGACCTTGGGCCCTAACGCCTCTCTGATGTCGAGAACTGCCAACCCGGGCATGGAGGCTGGCCCCCAGGTTCCTGGGCCTAATGAACCCAGCAGCTCAAAGGCCCGGTCTCTGATCCTTCCCCTGGGCCCTTGAGGGGCCTTGGAGAAGGTTTCTAAGCCGGCAGCTCTTCAAGCAGACATCCTGGGCTCAAAGGGACCCCCTTTCCGGGCAGTGATGCTGAAAATGCCTCAGGGCCAGGCTCTGGGAAGCGGGGCACAGCTCCTGACTCACCCCTCAGAATCGTACCCTCTCCTCCACCTCCCAGTTGCCAACCAGGTACCTTGGGGGCTTCAACTGCAGCCTCCTCCTCCTCTTCCTCCTCGTCCTCCTGCCCTTCACCGGGCACTCTGGTTCTCAGCACCTGAGGAATGGTGAAGGGCCTGAGGGTTGAGACAGAAAGGGAGATCAAAGACTAGATTAAACCTGGAGAGCGGAGCCTCCAATGGAGGAGGGGGTCCTGCTGAGAGGGCCCTCCAGGACTGGAAACCAAAGTGCCTTTGGAGTCAGCTTTGCTCCCGCCCCAGGACTCTGTGTGGGTACCAAGGTCTGAGGTGGGGGCTTCGGGGAGGCTGAGCTGAGTCCTGGGGGCAGGGGTGGTCTCCAGTCCTCTCTAGGGCAGCAATGCCTTTACTGGGGGAGTTGGGGAACTTTCCTAAGATCCCACTGGGGAAAGTTCTCTGCAGGTAAGAAGAAAAATGGAAAACTGCATGAGACCCAGTTGATGGCTCCTCACTCAGGGTGGGCTGGACCAACCGGCCAAGGGGCTCGCTAGGGCTGGAGGGAGCATTGGACCAGGAGTCGGGAGGCTGGGGTTCAGGCCCTGGTTTGGTCACTGACTTGCTCACGAGATCTGTATAAACCAGAGGCTGAGGGAGGGCCGCCCACACCCCCCACGTCAACAGCCTCACCTGCGGCTGATGAGCTCATCATCCGAGTCCGCATCGTTGGCGCCCACCTGGTTGCCATCGTATGTGTCGTCGTACTCATCCTCGTAATCGTCCCCGCGGTAGGGCGAGCCCTCCCCGGGCTGCAGCGGCACCTGAGACGGCCGAAGCGTGGGTCCGCGGGGCCGGGGCTGGCGCCCGGGACGCCTCCCCTCCGCCCCGGCCCGCCCCCTCCCCTAGCCCGGCCCGCCCCCTCCGCCCCGGCCCGCCCCCTCCCCTAGCCCGGCCCGCCCCCTCCCCTAGCCCGGCCCGCCCCCTCCCCTAGCCCGGCCCGCCCCCTCCCCTAGCCCGGCCCGCCCCCTCCGCCCCGGCCCGCCCCCTCCCCTAGCCCGGCCCGCCCCCTCCGCCCCGGCCCGCCCCCTCCCCTAGCCCGGCCCGCCCCCTCCCCTAGCCCGGCCCGCCCACCTCCTCCACCACCACGCTGTACTGCTCATAGCGCTGCCGCTGCGCCTGCACCGCCCGCTTGTCGTTCAGCAGGCTCCGCGCGCTCTCTTCCTTCCTGACGTCGACAGGGAACAGCGGGGAGACACGAAAGAAAACCATCAGGCTTCGAGGGCAGCGGGAGGGGGCCGCAGCGCGAGGGTCCAGCCAGACCACCGCTCACTTCGCCCGCCTCTGGCCGCCGCAACCTGAGATCAAGCACGGGCGGGGAGCGTGGGGCTCACCAGGTCCAGCCACTTCCGAGGGCGCCCCTCCCCAAGGAGCAGCTATTAGAGTGTAACACGTGTCCCCCCCCTTTCAGCCGGGAGACTCCCCTTCGAGTCTTCCACCCCAGAGAAACGTTGGCCCCCGCGCAGAGAGGTCTGATTGGGGATTTTCGTTTCAGCACTATGTGTAAAAGTGAAAAACGAGAGCAACTCATGTCCATCATGGCCCAAGGACAGGGGCCACATGACGCAGGGCGACAGTTCTCAAGAGCGACAATTTGTGCTGATGGAGATAGAATTCTAAGACATCCTCCAGGGGAAAAAAGCAAGCACAGAGAAACAGTGTGATCTCATCTGTGTAAAAAGCAGAGGGCAGACCAGGCCTGTCCTCTCCTCCAGCGAGGATATCCTTATCTATGCACATGAATAGAGACAGCGGGCTGGTAGGGCCCCACCCCCAACCCGGGTTCCTCTGAGGAGGGGCCTGGGGTCACCGGGATCATTTCAAAGGAACAAAACCCCGAAGAAACAGTGAGCCCACGGGTGGCTTTCATAGTCACTCGGGGACCCCAGCCCCTCCCTCTCACCCTTGCTTTTCAGCCCAGGGACCCTGTCTGGCCTGCGGTTCAATCTCCCAAGTCAGATGGCACGGCAAGAAAAGTCTGGAAGTTTAACTCCCGTCCTGACACACGGGAGGCCAGCCGGGGGCGGGGAGGGACGTGTGTGGGAACAGAGTGAGCCATAGCACAGCGGCGGTGACTCGGGCCTCTGGACTTGAGGCTTTGCAAATCTGCAGAAAAGCCTGGCTTGTCAGACACACAGGCCTGTGGAGTGTAGTTTCTACCCCTGCAGGGGAAAATCAATATGAGGTGCCAGGCAAGAAAATCCAGCTTAGCTGTGAAATCGGGCTCTGGAATGCATCAGGGGTAGGGGGAAAAAACAGACACAAAACCCGCAGCGTCCATAAAAATCTTCTATTAACAGGCTTTTAGTGTGGGAAGGGCCAGGCGCCTGAGTCCGGTGGGCTGTGTCTGGCCTAGGAGCCTGGGGCAGATCAAACCTGGGGCCCCCCCCACAGTAGGTTAGGATCTGCTTCCTTCAACTTTTTTTTAGTTTTTTGTTTTTATTTGGTTGCGCTGGACCTCAGTTGCAACATGTGGTATCTAGTTCTCTGACCAGGGATTGAACCCAGGCCCCCTGGATTGGGAACACAGAGTCTTAGCCACTGGACCACCAGGGAAGGCCCCCTTCAACAGTTTTTAATAAGGGGTTACTATGAGTTGGGCTGGGGAGAGATTCAGAAGAGTAAAATCTGGATTTGCCCTCATGGAACTCAGTCTAGTGGCAAAGAGCAGAAGTGTGCTAGATGAAGGCACACACATCCTGGAAACACAAGGAGAGTAGAAATGAATGGGGGTGCAGGGGGCTGAGTGAGGGGGTCGGGGGAGGTGCTGGAGAAGGGCTCTTGGAAGCTCCGTGATGTGGAGATGTTTGGTCTGGACCAGGGAACCATCTCGGGCCACAGGAATCTATCACCTCATGCCAGGAGAGGGAGCCTGTGACCGTGGCCTCGGCCCTTAGCAGGCGCTCTCTCTGCCAAGCTAAGGGGTGGAGAAGGGACAGGCAGAGAGGAAGTGAAGGGGCCAAGCTCGTTCAGGTGGAGCCCCTGGTAAAAGCGCACCCATTCAACCAACACAGGCTTCCTGAGGTCCTGCCAGGTGCTGGGCCCCGAGCTGAGCCAGGGGACCCAGGATGAATGAGCGCTGACACAGTCTCCCTGCCCCACCCCATGGCCCCTGGTCCACCCGGTCCCCATGGTGGGCAGAGGGAGGTTCTTTCACACAGCATGGCCTCTGGTTACGTGGCTTCCTGGCAGGACCACAGAGAAGGCTAGCAAAGTGCCCCTGCCTCAGCGGGGTCCTCGGAGAGGACACAGGTAAGGACAGGGTACCTCGTCCAGGAAGGCTCTGGCCCTCATATGAAGCCAGAGAAGGAAAGAAAGAAAAGAAAGGGGCAAAAGCAGCCAGGAGCAGACACAGCCAAGGGCCAGGTCAGCCAAGCCGCGGGAGCACCAGGGCCTGTTTGGAGCAGGGCACCTCCTCTGCCTCCCTCAAGTCCAGGTACATGCGGGCTCCCCTGAGGCTCAACCACCTTTCTCCTCACCTGCTCCAGCCTGTCCTTCAAGATTGGCCCTCAAATTGGCCCTTAGAGGGATGACACTCTCCTTTGAATTTCTAAAGGGCCTGCAGAGGCAGTAAAGCCCTCCTTTTCCGGGTGAGGAATCAGGGGATCCAGAGAGGCCAAGTAACCCTCCCAAGGTCACACAGCTTCCACCAGCATAGCCGGGGCCAGAATATAGGTCTCCTGACTCCAGTCTGCTTGGCTGTTTCCTGAGGGGTGTGATCACAGGCCGGCCCCTTATCCTTGCTGAGACCTGATCTTGCCTCCAGGGATGGTGCAAGGATGAAATCAGACGATGCCCAGAAGCAGACCTGGCACCTGCTGAGCTTCACAAAGGGAATCCAGTCTCTCTGACTATAGGACTCGTCAGAACCTTTAATGGGCTAATGTGCTCTGTGACTCTCCAATGAGGCACACAGGGTGCGTAAGCATTTTGGGGCAACAGAACTGATCTGAAAGAGAATGCCTTATCTTCTGGGGCACCACTGTCGAAAGGAGTAAGGGGACCCCACGTTACCCTCACTGCCTCCTTCCCTAGCTACGATACACCTGCAGCACGTGTGCTTGGTGCCGACCTAATAAGCCCCTCACCTCACCCCCACTCCTAGCAGCCCCTCATTTTGCACAGGTCCTCCCTCTTCCCCCTTCTCCGGGAGCCCTGGAGCCCAGCTCCCCAGCTCACCCCCTCACGTGAGGGGCCACTGGGAAAGGTCTCCTGGTCTCTAAGAGAGATGCAGAAAGACTTGACCCTGACTTCCTGGTGGCCCGGTCATTTCTGGACATCACGTTGCGGCCACCCAGGGGCCACGAGAAAGCAAGATGCAACCTTGAAGACGTGGCTGCACCACAGGTCAACCATGCTTCAACTGCCCTACCCTGCACCGGCCTGTCCCACAAGGGGACAGAGTTCCTCATTTCTTGCGCCATTTAGGGCTCGAGTATCTGTAACGACGCACATACGGTTTAACTCAAGGGTGGCCTGCCTTGTGCGGCTTGCTTTCTCGTGTGTTACAGGCCCTAAGCTCCCCGCCCTGCCCAGGTCAGGATGGGAGACCCCACTGAGGCCCTCCATGCCCCTCTCCACTCTGTCGCATCTTGATCGGTCTAAGTCATTCCCAACGTCTCTCTGCCATGGGAGGGAGAGGCCTGGGTGCCCCGTTCCCCGTGTCTCCCAGTGCGTCGAGCACAGGATCTGGCCACAGTCAATCACTTAATAAATATTTGCTGAGTGGATAAATAAATAATGTGCATATGAACAGAGCCCCTGCATCTCTGTAAACCCCAACCCCTGGGCTGCCCAGCACGAGGCCAGTGAACGTCTGCGGCGCAGTTTCTGCCCGGGTGGCCGGGCGCCCCTTGGAGCAGGGGGACAGCCCCCGCCGCGTGCCCCTCTCCTGCAGCAGGGCCTAGAAGGGCGGGCACTGAGGCGGGACAACGTCGCCAGCCCCATATCTGGTGATGTCGCAATGTGCGTGACTAAGCAGTTTGCAATAGCTTCCTGTCCAGCCAGCCAGATGGCTTTAGGGTTGCCCTGTGCCAGGTTCCCGAGCCCTCAGACGGCCACTCTACCAGCGCTGGACAGTCCCGGGAGCAGGGAAGAGCTTGTGCTTCTAGCACTGGGGCTCCTGTCCCGAGAATCGGGCAGGGCCCTCTCCCCTCGCTGCCCCTCGCTGCCCCCACCTGTGTGATGAGGGAGAAGGCGCGCTGGACTTGCCCAGCGGCCCCCAGCTTTGTAGATTCCATGAAATGGCTCCATTCACACTGCGGGCTGGCACCGGGCTGTCAGCGTCTGATCCTGCCACCACGCCATGTGGCTGCTGACTCTCAGTCCCTCCAAGGGGTCCCAATCCAAAGCCAGGGGATCCTTCCAGAACGTACACTGTACTGGTGAAGAGGACCCTTGCCATGCTCCCCATGGCCTCGAGGCTACCGCCCCTGCTGTTCGGTCTGCCTGGAAAGCTTCTCCTGCCTGCTCTGCACAACTGACCCTCCCTCGTCCTTCCACCGTCCGCCCACGGCATTGTCTCCAAGAAGCCTTTCTGCCTGGACTGAAGGCCCAGGTAGAGGCTTGGGAGTCTGCGCACCTCCACCTGGGAGAATCTGTTTCATCTATGGGTTCACGGGGCTTGTTTGCCAAGCTGATCAGTCCAAACGCCACGTGGGCAGGGGCCGTGTCTGTTCCACCCCCCACCATGTCCCCAGCACCTCATAAATCCAGGACCTAGAAGCACCAGGCAAATATTTGTTGAATAAATGAATAAATCATGAATGGACTTTTCAATGCCAAAAAAGCACGAAGGACATAGACCAAAAATAAGTAGGAAGGCCTTCAAATGTAATATATTCACTTGGGCAGAGGCCTTCCTTCTCCCGTTGTGTCCCTGGGTGGACAGGCGCCAGTCAGGGAGCACCTCTGAGGAGCACTGCCCAGCTCTCCCACCCGGGGACTCCTCCGAAGATGGGAGAAGGGAAGAAGGGCCGGTTTGGCCCTGCTGGCCTTTTGCTGTCAAGGAGGACTCACTAACTCTGCACATAAGGTTGGAGCCTGAAGCCAGACTGTTAGAGGCCCGGAGCCTGACTGCAGGGAGCATACTGATCTGGGGTATGGGGGAGCCCCAAGTGGAAGCTCTGTGACCACTTCCATCAAGATGACAGCCCTGGGTTTCTCTCGTCCTCTCTGCACTTGCAGAGTTGGGGTCTCTGGGACCCCACGGCCCACCGGACTCACCTCCTGCCCTTGTGCACCCGGCTCAGGTCCACTGAGTCCCTGCTGAACACGTCAAACTCGTCATTCTGGAAGATGTTGTGACGAGACGTCAGTAGGGGCGTTGGATCCGGCTTCACCTGTCTGGGGGGGTGGCACAGAAATCCATTTCAGGGGGATGCTCCCCCTCCCACGTGAGGTCCGTCAGAGCCTCCACTCCCCAGTAACAGCCACACGTGGGACATGGGCTAAAAACCTGCCCAAGCCTGCCCCAGCCTGGGGAGGTGGCCACCCCGCACGCGCGCCACTCATACAGGTTGTGTTCCCTGCAAGACAGAGGTCACTTGAGCTGTTTTTTTTTTGCCTCAGTGCCTTCACCTGTAAAATGGGCACATGGAGGCTGAAGAATTGGTTCAAAGGCAGAGCTAGCTTCATTCTGGAAGTTATTCACTTATTCATTCAACAAACAACATTTATTCATGGCAGAAACATCCGTTTACACTCCTTCCTGTTGCCCCCGGGGGCTTCAGGGAAGCAGTGGGCCCAACTCAGAAAGGGTAGGTGTGGGGGAATTCCCTGACAGTCCAAGGGTTAGGACTCCACACTCTCACTGCCGAGGGCCCTGGTTCAATTCCTGGTCAGGGAACCGAGATCCTGCAAGCTGTGTACTGCGTCAAAAAAGCCTCCCCCCCCCAAAAAAAAATGAAGGAAAAGAAGGGTGGGTATGAAGGAAGTGAGAAGCTTGGCTGTGCTCCCTCAGTGGCCAGGCAGGCAGCAACATCAGAGCAGAGGGCCGCAAGCCCTCAGTCACCCCCCGGCCCCCCATCTCCCAGGAGGCGGAGCAGGGAGGCCCAGCGGTGCCCACTCTGTGCTGCAGGGGGCATGCGAGGACCTCTGGGGGCCTGAGGTTTCTGTTTCCCCAAAGAGGACATCAGCTTCTGTGGTTGGGAATTGCCACTGTGGGGAAGTACTGAGGACGGGACACAGGAGAAAGAGGAGTGGGAGGCAGAGGAGATGGGAAGGGCCCCGACGAGGACCCCGGGGCAGTCTGGGTGCCACGAGCTTCCTCCCACCCAATGCTCCCACCTGTCTAGGCCGCGGTCCAGTTGGCTGAGGGTGGGGGCCAGCCGCCCTTCCAGGATGTTGTTGATCACCTGCTCGGGGTCGTAGCTGTAGTGCTCCAGGCAGGCCAGGATGAAGCCCTCGCCAAGGTCCGGCAGCAGGTCCTTTACTTGGGAGATGAGCGAGTCCAGCTCCACACCGCACACGGTGGGGCCCGGGGCTGCGGCCGCCCCCAGGCACTGCGGAAGAGACCGAGGGGATGCCTGGGCTGGGCCAGGGAGCCCCAAACAGCACTGGTCTCGGAGTCAGGCGACCTGGCCTGAGTCCCAGCCCTCCCCCTCCTGGCTAAGGGACCTTAGCCAAGTCTCTTAAGTCTGTCTGAGCCTCCATGTCCTCCTCTGTGAAAGGGGGAGCTACGGCTTACCAGCTGAGCTGCTGCTTCTGGCTGTGTGACCTTGGGCAGGGCACTTAACCCCTCTGAACCTCAGTTTCCTCCTTATAAAGCCCCCAGACTACACCTACTTCATGGGGTTGCTTTCAAATGGTTCAAAGAGACGATACACAAAAAGTGCAGAGCACAGAGCCTGGTGTGGACGAGGCTGTCCACAAGTGGCTGCGGCTTCTGGGAACTAGCCCTTTCCCCTCTGACAGCCTGACGACTGAGGTCGGAGGGGAAAAGCAACCGCTGGAGCTGGCTGATGTGGAGAAGCGCCCCTTTGCCTCGGAATACGTTAATTTTTTCAGCTTTTCAATTAAGGAAATTCACAAATCAAAAAAACAGTAATAAAACTCCTCTGTGTCTGAGGCAAGAAGCCAAATGGGGAAAAGGTGGTGGGGAGGGGACCACCATTCTCCAAGGCCCTGGGACAGTGGGCACAGGGCCTGGGGCCTAAGAGAAGGACAGCGGCGCCTGGCAGCGGGGCACGGGGGCCAATCACTCACTCCTCGTGGCAGCTCTGAGCACCCACGTGGAGATGGGGACCCTGCCACTCCCCCCTACAGGGGAGGAACCAGGGCTCCTGTGAGGGATGTGCCTAAGGGCTCAGAGCTGGCAGGTGGCAGAATCAGGATACGCCCCTCAGCAGCCTGACCCCAGAGACTGTGTCGTCTTAATCCCCAAGTCACACTGCCTCCCGACACACAGGGGAGAGCCCTGGGTCAGCGGCCAATCAGGAGGGTCACAGAGGTGGTGATGCAGGGTTCTGGCGACGTCCGGAGCGACAGCACCAGCTCAGCGGCTTCCCCTCTGTTTAGAGGTGTGCGCCGATGGAGAGTTCATGTGGAAAAAGCTCCCGTGCTTCACCTTGCCGGGGGAAGTGAGGCCCTGATGGCTAAGCGCCTTGCCTACCTCACAGGCCTTCCAGCTCGCCCTCGGCTCAGAACCCTCGAAGGGCAGCGCGGAGCAGGCCGGCAGCTGGGAAGCTGTCAACCCCCAAACAAACCCTTTTCCTCGTGGGAACAGAGAAGGGAGGTCTCCCGCTGCCCGGGCCAGTCCCGTCACACACCTCCTCCTCCTGGGGGAGTGAGGACGGCCCGCTGAGCGCCTCCGCTGTCTCCCCCACCCCGTTAGGGTTCTCAGCCACAGCCAAGTCTCTGGCGCCGCTGGCTTTCTTCCGGTCCACCCCTTCCCAGGCACTCTCCACTGCCTGGAGGATGTAGGTGGTCCGTGTCTCATCCCTGGGAGGACGGGTTAAGGAGTCTCTCTCGGGGACCACAGCCCTCTCTCCACCCTTCACTGCGTGGCTGAGGCCAGGGGCCATCTGGGCTGCACCCCGTGGGCACCGCGGGCTGCCTGGGGAAGCAGGCCAGCCCACGGCCGCACGAGCCTCAAAACCCAGTACCTGCCACTCAGCAGAGAGCAGCTCTGCGTAAGGGCAAGGCCAGGGCCTGGCAGCCAAGGGTCCTGGGACAAGGACCCCCCAGGAGGAGGGCCCGGCGGGGGCACTGCCACCGGGTGTCCTGTCCAACCCGTTGTGGGCTTTCTGCAAAAGCTGGCCCACAGGGTGTCTGTCCCTGAGGCTGGACTGAGCAACCTACCCCAGCCATCCAAATGGCCCGCAGGCCCATTCCTCCCGGGCCCTCGTCCCTGTCCAGCACCCCGGGTGCTGCCAAGTCAGACGCTGGGTAGTTGCTCTAGACTCTCTCCCTCTATACTTTCTTAAAAAAAAAAAAAAATTAATTAGTTGGCTCACTCCGCCAGGTCTTAGTGGCAGCACTCGGGACCTCTGATCTTTAGTTATGGTGTGTGGGATCTAGCTCCCTGACCAGGGATCGAACCTGGGCCCCCTGCACTGGGACCACGGAGTCTTAACCACTGGGCCACCAGGCAAATCCCTCCCTCATGCTGCTTCCAACCCAAGCGCCCACCACCCGAAGTCTGAGACTGACAAGGTGCACCTTCGCTTCACATCCTTCCAGGTCTCCCAGCACCTGCAGGGCTCACCCCAAATTCCTCAGCAAGGGCCACCCCAGGGCTCATCTGCCATGGCCAAACCCGGCCCCCACCAGACCCCAGGCCCTCAGCGCCCTGCAGGCTGCACACGTCTGTGGGCTCCACACTGTGCCCGGGAGAGCACTTGGCTCAGGGCGTGGCCATCTCCTGTTCCTTGTGCTACTCTCAACTTGGGTTTCGCTTCTGTGTGACACCCCCTCCTCCCCTTGACTCCCCTGCCTCTGAGTGACACTCTCGCTGCCTGTTTGCTTATCCGTCTCCCATCCTGCGTGAGGTCCCCGAGGGCAGGGCTGAGTCCCTCTTGGTCACACAGCCCCAGACACTCAGCAAAGACCAGGGAAAGGAGGGCTATGTGTACCCCGAGGATCAGAGCAGTCTTCTCCTCCCAAAACAGGGTGTCAGGGAAAGCTGGCTCCCACGTGTTCTGGGGCTAAAAGGTCCCTCCACTCCTCTGGGTCCAATCCGGTCAGGGCCCAGGACCCAGAACCCAGGGCCGGGCCCACCCCAGGGAGTGCGGTGGAAGGATACAGGACGAAGGAGGCCTGCTGCAGAAGGCTGACGTCATCGGCCACGGGGAAGAGAGCATCGTAGTCCCGCAGGAACCTGGAGGGGGGCAGGAGTCAGAGGGTTGGTGGGGTGGGGGTGGGACTTAGAGGGTGGCAGGGACACCAGGCTAGTTTGCCACTCCTCGTGTCTGCTGCCCAACCACAAATACCAAAAGCTTAGATCGTGGTGAGCACAGGGCAAGGGCTCTATTACCAAAGCCCTCTCCTGGGGCTGGTGGGAGGACCGGGCCCCCTCCCGCTGCTACTCCCAGCTCACCTCTTCTCCTGCAGCAAGGAGCTGAAGATCTGAAGGAAGTCTTCGATGTAGCCCTGAATGTTGTCACAGCTGGAACAGGACACAGAGAAGAGGATGCGCTCACTCCCTGCAGACAGGCTTGGCTCCTTCCCCACCCGCCCCACCCCTCTGCGGCCTCCCTCTGCCAGTCGGAGGAAAGAGGCATTCTTCCTAATTTCCCATCTTTGCTGGGCAACCCCGGGTCAGGGGAGGGAGCCCCGTGCAATGACGGCAGCACCCCAGCCGGGCTTGGGGAGGGGGCTCTCCTGCCTGGGCGGGCAGGGGATCCCGAAAGCCCACCTGCTTTCCAGGACCGGGAGGAGGCAGGTCTGATTCAGGAGGGTGTGGAGAATCTCCAGTAGCTTCTTCCTGGAATGGGAGAGCCTCTGCCACAGGTCACCTAGCAGCCTTGGAGGCCAGAGCAAAAGAAAAGTAGATCTGAGAGGCAGAAAGGCACCAGGGGAGCTTCCTCACAGCCTTTGCAGGTGCCCCCCACCCCACCCTCCATCCCCCGGGGGCTGAGAAAGCCTCAGTTCGCTGCTGACAGCAGCTGGCAAAGGGCGACAGGCTCTGAGAGGCTGGCTGGTTCCAGGGCCACCTGTCAGTTCAAATGGTGGCTCAGGAACCAGCGGAAGAGTTTGGAGCAACAGCTGAGGGGGAAAGGCTTCCTTGCTGCCAGGAGGCTGCTAGGTAGGGAGGGAAGCACTAGCTGAAATTGCGGGGCCTCTCGTCCCTGGTCCTTGGCCCTTGACATAGAGAAGGGGGTGCCGATGCCCAGGACGGGTGAGCTGGGGCTCTCCCACAACAGCCCTCAGTTTTGTCCCCGCCTCACTTGCTGTCTTCAAGCCTCCTCTTCTTAATTGCAGACTCCAGTTCGGGAATGGCTATTTCGTAAAAGGAAGCTAGCCTGCAATGACACACACAGGGTAAAAGGCTGGATTAGTTCAGAAATCTCACACTTCCTTAGAAAAATCAAAGCACGCTCAAGGGAGCAGGAGGGCCCATTTCTTCCTGCCAGGCTGTCCCCAAGACAAGTTTCTCCCTCAGCCCAGATTGCTCCGCTGTGGCTGGTCCTAGGAAGAGCCTGGTGGGCAGTGACCTGGAGCTCGCCCCCTGCTCAGATGGGAATCCAAGATCCAGAGGGGCTCGTTCTCACAGAGCAATGAGCGGGCCACCCAGGACACACCAAGCTTTGAGGGATAGGTACAAGGTGACTTTCTTCTTGCTCAGAAACTGCCAGCAGCTCCCTATCTCCTATGATATCAGAGTGGAACTCCTCTCTCTGGTACATCTGTACCCGGTACAGGCCAGCCAAGCTGGCTTCTCACCTTAGTAACCTCACAGCCACCTGTCCTCAACTCAGACTTAAACTCTCCATCCCCTAAATTAGGAGATTGAGATTAACGTATACATACTAGTACACATGAAAGAGGTAACTAATAATGACCTACCGTACCGCACAGGGAGCTCTAACCAATATTCTGTAACAACCTATATGAGAAAAGAATCTGAAAAAGAATGGAACACCCATATTTTGTTGTTGTTGTTTAGTTGCTAAGTTGTCTGACTCTTTGCGACCCCATGGCCCATTGCTTGCCAGGCTCCTCTGTCCATGGGATTTTCCAGGCAAGAATACTGGAGTGGGTTGCAATTTTCTTCACCAGGGGATCTTCCCAACCACTTGCGTCTCCTGCATTGGCAGGCAGATTCTTCCCCACTGAGCCACCAGGGAAGCCTATATATGTACACGTATGTATGTATATGTGTATATATATGTGTGTGTGTATGTATGTGTGTATATGTATGTATGTATATGTGTATATATGTATATGTGTGTATATATGTATGTGTGTATATATGTGTGTATATATGTATGTATATGTGTGTATAAGTATATGTGTATATATGTATATGTGTGTATATATATGCATGTATGTCTGTATATATGTGTGTGTATATGTATGTATATGTGTATATATATGTATGTATATATGTATGTGTGTATATATGTATATGTGTGTATATGTATGTATATGTGTATATATGTATATATGTATGTATATGTGTGTTTATATATGTATATATATCTGATTCACTTTGCTGGACACTTGAAACAGAACACTGTAAATCAACTATACTCCTATTAAAAACACACACAAAACCCAACTCTCCATCCTAGCCACATGTTTCCTGACCATAAGCTCACCCCCGTGACTATTCCTCTCTCGAACCAGACACACAGCGCTCAGAAGATGCTGATCTTACACCTTAAAATGCAGCTACCTCTCTTCCGGGGCATAATTCTATCTCTGAACATCTTAAGTTCCCAAAGCCAGAAAAGCAGCTGATTTCCTAGGACTGAGCTGAATCTGCAGCAGCTAATGTAATGTGCCCTGTAAACATTCATCTGTCGATCGCTGGCTCCTGGCCACTTTTTCCTGGTGTGGGGCTATCGGTAGACGTGGGTAGGCAGGCCAAAAGGGGCGGGGCTTTTGAGGCCCACAGCGTGGCACCCAGAAGACAGAGAGGACAGTTTGGCTCAAACAGAGTCAGGCGTTGCCATGACACACTGCTGGTGAAAGGGTAAATTGAAACAGCCCCTATGGAGGGTGATTTGGCGAAATCTGTGAAAATTTCAAATGCATGTACCATCTGTTCCTGCAGTTCTACTTCTAGGAATTTATTCCTCAGATATAGTTGCAAAGGTACACAGTGACCTAGGTGCAAAGTTAGCCTTCGTGGCAATTTATTTATTTATTTATTTTTTGGTAATAGCAAACAGTTGGAAAAAACCTAAAGTGCCATCTCTGGGGTCTGGGGTCCCCCACAGTGGAGTTCTACTCAGAGATACCAAAGACTGAAGGTGGTCCCTGCACAGATATGCATTAAATTTAAAAGCAGAATGCCTACAGTACACACAGCACTCATAATATACCAGGATGTGTGCGTGCTCGGTCATGTCCAGCTCTTTGCAATCTCAGGAACTGTAGCTTGCCAGGCTCCTCTGTCCATGGGACTTTTCAGGCAAGACGCTGGAGTGGATTGCCATTTCCTCCTCCAGGGGATCTTCCTGACCCAGGGATTTAGCCCGCATCTCCTGAGTCTCCTGCACTGGCAGGTGGATTCTTTACCACTGAGTCATGTGGGATGCCCAATATGCCAGTATATGAAATATTAAAAAGAGGGTGGAGGTAGATAATGTGTTTCTTTGCGTATATGTGCATATTTACATGCATATCTTTGGAAAATTCCACAAAAAAACTAACCCAATGGTTGTGTGTAAGGAACAGAAGTGGAGAAGGGGGGGAGGGAGACTTTTCAAAGGTGTGTTTTATACACCCTGTGAATATATTATTTGTTCATAAAATTAAAGGACAGAAAGAGAGGAAGGCAGAGAAGGCTGTTCAGAGATTAGCTGGAGGCTGTTTGGTGAGGTAACCCCTTGCCTGGAGCCCTGGGGGGGGACCAAGGACTCTGCTCAGCACGCCTTCCTGGCCTCCAGCACAGTTGGAACAGGCTGAGCCAGCCTCAGGCTATTTGTGGGTCTGAGGCAGCATCTCTTGCCAAAGGCAGGGTCACTCGAAGTCAAAAGTGTTTTCCTTTCTTCCTCCTCACCCTGAGGTAGGTGGAGCTGCAGCCCTGCCTCCGGGGGGGTTGTTGTTCAGTCCCTGAGTCTGACTGTTTGTGACCCCATGGACTGTAGCACACCAGGCTCCCCTCTCCTTCACCTGGAGTTTACTCAAACTCATGTCCATTGTGATGCCTTCCAGGTACCTCTTTGGAAACTCAGCTCTTCCGGCAAGGACCCTCCCATCTCCAGAGACCCTTTCCAAGGCCATCTGTGCCCCATTTGGGAAGATGCTTTCGCAAAATGGGAAAGTGCTCATGGTGAATGAAAATAAGTCTAAGAACAGCCTGATCGTTCAGAGTGATTTTCATTTCCTACCTCTGGGGAGTTCCCAGGTTTCCAGTTTGCCACATTTACCATGAGGTAAATACCTTTTAAAAAACTGTGACAACATTTTAAAAAGTCCTATCCCCACCCTTTTCTTCTGGGGACAGTGTGGATTGGCGCTTTTTTCTAACATTCTCTGGGAGGCTGAGCAATCCTCACGTCTGATTTTCAAGAGCTCAGGGGACCCGGTGGGCTCAGGGCACCAGCTGCCATCTCTGGCACATGTCTGCGCTAGATAAATGTTTTGTGGAGTAGCTGGGCAAATGACCCAGTGGACAGAGGGAGGGGGGATGGAGTTGGATAGCTCCCAGAATGGTTGGGGGAGATGCCTGGCGGAGGTCACTGACAGCAGGACAGCCCCCCACCCCCCACAGTTGCTGGGCAACGAGCCAGTTACCAGCCCCCGTCCCGGCACCCCTTTCTCACTGCTCAAGGAACGGATGCCCATGGGGCTAAGTGGGCAAAGAAGGTCTTTCTCCCTCCGCTGTATCCCCCTGGTCTTTCTCCATCACAGCAGGACCTTTCTACGACTTCTTTGGATAGAAGCCTCCAGGGCTCCCTCCTGCCTCCACGATAAAGGCCCCACTCCCTGCCAACACACGTCACACAGCAGGTCTGACTTCCCTGGGGCCACATCTTGTGGTCACCTGCTCCCCAAGCCCACTCCCCGACTCACACCCCACGTCATACTGCACTGCACGGCTTTCTTCACCATCTGGGCCACTGCAGGCTTTCTCTGCCAGGCAGGTTGCTGTTCATTCTTAAGGTCTCATCTAAGCATCACTCTGAAACCGTCTCTTATTCCTCCAGACAGAGCCGTGCTCCCTCGTCTGCATTCCTGGTGCAGCCCCACCAGCTGGCCCCACGTGGATGCACGTCTGCTCGCGTGCGCGCCTCCCCGCGCTGGAGGCCGAAGTCCTCAGCCTGAGCCTCCTCAGCCTCTTGCACCGCTGTGCCCACCCGTGCCAGGGGCTCTGCAGCAGACCGGGTCTGAACGGAAACTGCCCCGCCCTTGGCTGGCGTTTTTCTCCCTCTCCTCCCCTGCTCTTAGCCCCGCCTCGGTAAAAGTCCTTCTCAAATGCAGCCTCCAGGCAGGCGGGCGCTGGAAGAGGGGGCCCGGCAGGTTCTAAGCGTCCAGTAAACATTGGTTGAATGTGGATGTGAACCCGAACCTCGACTGCAACCGCTGTACCTGTAACAGAAGTCGTGTTTCTGGAAGGTCGGACAAGCCAGAGGGAAGATGTCCAGAAAGGCCCAGAGGGTGGTGCAGGTGTCACAAAGGTAGAGGACGACATCCTTTAACTCCTGTCAGGCCGGAGGAAAGACACCGCATTAGTCGCCCCAGGGATAGCCCTGCCGAGGGTCTGAGGCAAAGCAGACAGAGTCCAGGGTCCCCCTCGGGTCCGCCTGCCGCAGCTCCAAAGCATGCATGCCCAGCGGGGTCGAGGGTGACCTTTCGCTTCAGGTTAATACGATTCTCTCTTTGAAGCTGAAGGAGAACCCATCCCTGAATCTGAAGACAGGGCCGGAGGTCCCACACAGAAATTACAGCCCAGGGAGGCCAAGACGTCGGGTCTGGAGAGCGTGTTGAGAACAGGCAGGGCTCCCTGATTCTCCCAACAGCTCAAACAAGAGGCTGGGCCACAGGTCAGATCTCCACTTTACAGATAAGGGAACTTATCTGCAGTTCACAGGGCAACGTGCCCTGTTCCCACGGCACTCGCTGTGCCCTTTTCTGGAACGCTTGTTTAAGGCCTGCTTTCCCACGACAGCGCAAGCTGCAGGAGGGCAGCCCACCGCACCCTCGCCCCTGCTCTAACTCCTGTGCTAACACAGGCATCTGCTTCTGTAACCACTTGGGCCTCATGGCCCAGCCTGGGGGCCTGGCATGTGCTGGGGCATGCTGGTGCCATGGAAGAATGGCCCCATGAGAAACGCACCCAGGAGCCTGTCCAGCTGAACTGAGCGAAGGCTAAACCTCCACGCTGTTCCCTCTCCAACTCCGTAAATGCAGCGAGAAAGCCTGCTGAAATGTCCTAAAGCGTGTGCCACGGGACGAGCTGCCTGCGGGGTGGGGTGAGGGGCTGTGAGCAGTGGGCAAGCTCCAGGCCTTCTCTTGGCCAGAAGGAAGCCGGCTGAAGGGCAAGCTCACCGGGAGAGGCATGTCGCTGGGGGTGAGCCGGCCCCTCTCCTCGAGCTTCTGGGGTGTGGCGCTGGCCCCGTCCCCGCGCAGACCACAGTGCTGGAGGATATTGCTGAAGACCTGTGAACAGAAGAGGTGACTCTCTCACATCCTATGGAACCGGCAGCAGGGACCCCCGTTCTGCAGTGAGGGACTGGTGACCCCAACACTGCCTTGGAATCTTCAGGATATATGCCGGTGTCCCTGGGACACCAGGTGAGACAGTGACCTTCTCAGTGACCGTCTCAGAATGGAACCTGTGTCAAAAGGGAATCATGGGGACGTCCTTCCCGCAGGACTGTGGTGAGGATGATGATGATGACGAAATGTACGTAAACCCTGTGGATGTGACCCGGATCGGCTGGACAAGTGTGTAGGGGTGGATATTTAAGAGATACAGTCAGCAACATGTATTTCTGGATGCCCAGGGGGGGCGATTTATAGGAACTGTATTGAATAAAAGACAAATCAATAGTGAGGGGGAAAACAGAGCTCATTGTGGGTTGCACCACATTTAAGTTGGAGAAGGAAATGGCAACCCACTCCAGTATTCTTGCCTAGGAAATCCCATGGACAGAGTCTGAGCCTGGTGGGCTATAGTCCATGGTGTTGCAAAGAGTCAGACATGACTTAGCAACTGAGCGCCACATTTAAGTACACTAGCAGCAAAATTCTAGGAGGTACCGTGAACAGTGCTTATCTCCTGGTGGCGGGATTATGGAGGAAGATTAATCTTCTTCTACTTATTTATTTTTTTGGAATTTTCCAAAGTTTCTACAATGAGCATTATTTCATAAAAATGATTCTATGAGGCTTTAGAGCTCAGACTTGAGAAATGTACAGGGGTATCCTCAGGGGCAGATGGCTGTTGACAGACAACACAGAATGCACCCCAAGCTTCTTCCATATGAGTGCTGGACAGCCCTTAGATTTCAGTCCTGTTCGAGAGGGGAAAGGACAAATTTGAAGGAATGAAGTGAGGGGTAGAAAACATGGTGTGGGGGTGTGTCTGGTGTGAAGAGGTGGGGAGAGTTCTCCCTGACTCTTGCAGGAAAGAAGAGCAACATCTCCAGGTAGGAGAAGGGGCCTGCCCCACCCCCATCCCCCCCACCCTCCCCAGGGCAGGGCGAAGAGCTGGTACCTGAAGGATGGTGGGCATGGTTTCGTCCAGGTCATTGTAATAACTTGGCTGCTGGATAAAGATGTTCCCTGAAAAGAGAAGAGAAAGGTAGGAATTGGGGAAAGACGGTGGAGGAGGACAGGATGGAAGACAAGTCCCACACGGCTGCCAGCATGTTCTGTGACCTTTCGCCCCTCTCCTGAGCTTGCCTGCACCAGAGCAGTCCTGGCCGCGGGCCCTGCTGGCACAGAGCTCTGGCCCAGCCTAGAAACTTCCCCAGGGTGAGGGAGGGGCCTTGCCTCAGTACAATTTAACCTTTTAAGCACCTCTGCCCCAGCAGAATTACGTAAAAGACCCACCCACCCTGGTCAAACCAGCTCACCCTGCCATCCCCGGGGAATGATCACACTTGGGCACTGTGCCTTGTATGACAGTGTTGGCTTTGTAAATGGGAGTGAGTCATCCAGGAAAATTAGGAGACGTGATCTCTTTGCCCAGGAAACCTGGGTGCTACAGTCCAGGGGTCCTGCAAGGCCAATTCTGGAGAAATTCTCTAGAAATTCTCTCACCCTCTGCTTTTGAACCTGCTGGCCGTACACAGCCCCCATCCAAGGTGAGAGGCTGGCCAAAGACCTGGGGGGAGGTTTACCAGACACGTGCAGTTATTCCCAGAAGATGAAGCCCTTCCCCAAGTGTGCGTTGCTGTTGAGTCGCTCAGTCATGCCCAACTCTCTGCAATCCCATGGACTGTAGCCCTCCAGGCTCCTCTGTCCATGGGATTTCCCAGGCAAGAATACTGGAGTGGGTTGCCATTCCCTTCTCCAGGGGATCTTCCTGCCCCAGGGATTGAACTCCTGTCTCCTGCATTGCAGCCGGATTTTACCATTGAGCCCCCAGGGAAGCCCCGAGTGTTTACTGCTGCTGTGAGTGTGGCGGTTAGAGTACACGGTCACTGGGACAGAAACCAAGTGTTCCGGCTGCCCAGCGCGGAGGGGGAGAGGATCACAGCTCTCGAGAAGGAGAAGACAGGACTGTGCAAAATGGCACTGCCTCGAAAAGGGGCCTGGCTTCCTCATCCCACTGTGATCCTGGCACTGAAGGCTGGCTGGCTGTCAGGACACTCTGAGTCCTAGGTGTCCTCCGTCCTTGGGCAGGGCTGTCCTTGGCTGCCTGCAACATAACCCTGCAGCCCTCACCCCATCCCGGAGGGCTTGAAAATGAATGAGATCAGAGGCCAGATGGGGCTGGGTGTATAAGCGAGTCATTAGGTGGCTGGACTTTCTCTAAATGCTTTTCTGGAGGCCACTTGGTCCTAGGATTCCAGAAAGCGTTACTGGCAGGAGCTTGCTTGGCATCTCCCACTCCAGATGGGTGCTGACCCCTCAGCCTGTGAAGGAAGTTCTCCCTGACCATCTGCGCCCACCTCCTGCTCCTGACGAACGGGGAGTGAGTGACCAAGCTGTCTTCCTCTGCTCTTCCTCATTGGATCCTCCTAGCAACACCCTCAAGGTCAAGTTAGAACTCCTGACCGTGGCACAAAGGGCCTGCAAGATCTGGCTTCTGCTGGCATCTCCTGCCACCCTCTCCCATCCCTCGAATTGCATTCTTCCCTCACACCATCCTCAGCCTCACAGAATGAAACTGCCCTCCCCCTCTGCCTGCCGTGACCTCCCAGCACCAAGTCCACCAGAAGGCAGGTGTCACCCTCTGCAGGCAGAGTCTCCCGACCCAGTTGTCGGGAGCAGGCCTCCCCCCACAATCCCCAGGCCGCAGGGCGGTGCCCACCACACCCGGAGTGCCAGGCAGGGAGGAAGGCACTCTCTCAGGATCCTCCTCACGCTCAGGCCTGAGTAACAGGGACGCTCTATGAGCATCAAAATAGATCACATTTCACAGTCTACCCTCCAGCTCTTTGGAGTCTCTTTCTTTTCCTTTATCTGATCCCAGTGACAGGAAAGATCTGACTTTTGATCTCCTAAAGAAATAATTAAAAAGCCAAAGCGATGGCACCCGTCCTCAGACTGAAGCAGTTCAGAAACCCAGGGTGGATGCGAGGTATGGCCAAAGAGACCAGGGCTATCCTCTGCGGGGTCAAGGTCTCACAGCCTAACTGAAAGGCCCAGCTTTCACAATTACACTCACTGATTCACACCAGCAGCCTTGAGGTTAAAAAAAAGTGGGAGGTGGGGACAGGGCAAGGCCTGGGCTTCTGCCCGAAGGACAGTCGGCCAGTTCCTGTGCTCCACCCCCACCCCCACCCCGTCTCCTTTGTCAACCCTCTTCCAGCTCATCTGCCTTGCTCAAGAGCTTCTGGGGCAGAGAAAGCAGAGGCTGCCCCATGCTGTGTCTCCTGTCTTCTGCTCAAGGGGCTGGGAAGAGAGCTAATGCGTGTGTTGGAGGGTGTGGAGAAGGGGCCTGCAGACTGACAGACAGACAGACAGACATGCATGCGTGTGTTGGAGGGTGTGGAGAAGGGGCCTGCAGACTGACAGACAGACAGACAGACATGCACGCAATAAGAAGGGGTGCCTGATGACTGATCCTGCCATCTTGTCTGTGAACCAGCCTCCGTGAGCCAAAGACAGTGCTTTCCTTCGTAAACTGATTTCAGATTCTTAATCTGGGGATGAGAACATTCTTAAACAGCTCAAAATCTATGAGGGGCTATGTCTTCCTGGAGACAAGCTTTCGTCTGATTCTCAGAGGAGTCAAGTGACCCTAAAGATTTGGAACCCCGGCAGCAGGCGGAGCTCTCAGCCTCACCAGACGGCCTCTTCTCCTGTATCCTCGGAGCGGTTGATGGCGTGCAGACCCAACGCTGACCTTGTCTCTACTCACAGCACACCCCTCCACTGCCTCCTGCTTCCCAACCCCAGTTCACTCCCTCCAGCCGACCTCACGAAGCCCTGTCGACTCTCCTCTCGGAAGTCCTTTTCCACCCAGGCTCTCCCCTTCCAGCCCACGCCGAAGCCCGGCCTCCTCCACGGCCTCCTATCACCACCCTCCCCACCTGCGCGCTGCCAGATTGACCGGGTCAGCGGATGGCTCCCCGCCCTGCTCTGTGCTCCCAGAGGCTCCCAGGGCCTCATCACAATACGAGCTCACACTTACTGAGTGTCTGTAACTTGCAAGGCTCTGTGCTGCGCCCCACCTCATATTCACAACCCACAACCATCCTACAGTAGGCTGGACAGATCATCAGTCTTCCCTTTCTTCAGATGAGAAGACTCAGGCTTAGAGCGGCTAACTGCCTGAGTCAGAGGGACACAGCCCAGAATACAGCTGTGGACCGGGCAGTTCGACTCCAGGGCCTTCCCTTTTAGCTACCAAGTGATGTACCCCTCCCCAGGTCCCTGGCTCAGAGCCCTCCCCACACCCCCCCACCATCTGATGCCAGCTTCTTCCCCTGACCCCGTGCTCCCTCCCAGAATGCCCTGCTCCAACTAGACTTGCCTGATAATTGTTTCTCTAACTAACCGTGCTGCTTCTGTGTACTCACCCCATCCTCTCGTTCTACAGTATAATTATCAAGGGTCTTTCCCCTTAACTGATGATCAGGCCAATGATTAGACCTGAATGAGAAACCAGAGGTTGCGCCAGTGAAAAAGCTGGATGTGAAATTTCATATGCATTAGGCCCTAAATACAGTTTTAAAAAATACACAGAGAAAAGACTAGAAGGGAATAATCACCAAATGATCGTCTCTGGGGGTGGGGGGGGGGGCAGGAATTTGATAATTACTTTCCTGCTTCTTTATACTCTTCCAAAATTTTCTAAATTAACCTATATTACCTTTATCACTGGGGTTGGAGGGGAAGGGAGGAAGGAAACCATTTCAAGGGGTGACCGAGCTCTGTAACTGGGCATTAGGAAGACCCTCTCCTACAGTCTCAGGGTGAGGAGGGCTGACGGAGTGTCCAGGGTGACCAGCTGGGCCAGTTGCCACAAGCTCCTCTTCCAAGGCAAACCCCTGGGGCCACTGTCCCCTCTGGAGCTTCCCAACAAAGCTTCTGCGTGAACTTTCCAGCACCCCCGCCTCCCGACAGCCTCCAGCTGCTGATGCCCATTCCCTCCACAACCCCAGGGGGTCCCCTCTGACCCCTGCCCCTGTCCATTCTCAGAAGCAACTCAAAGCTCAACATTTCTGAGGCGGCCATGTCACCCGTGAGGCGGGGAGTGACCGAGGCCCAGAGTGTGAGCCTCAGGCCCACGTGACGTCAACCCCAGCTTGGCCACGCATCAGTCATGACCCTGCAGGCAAGTCCCGGACATTCAACCTCAGTTTCCTTAACCGTAAGTGGGGGTGGTGACACCGCTGACGTCACAGGGCGGCTGTGAGGATCACCTGAGATGACACAGGTGGGGCGTCGGCAGAGTCACCAGTGCACACTCAGGCAAACGGCTAGCTGTCACCGCGGAAGCAAACGCCCCCCTCCTTGGGCCGGGACACCCAGCCTGACGCTGGGGCTCTGAGGTCCTGGAGGAGCGCTCGTCTGCCCTTGTCTGTCACCCCTCCCCCACAGCCACTGAGCCACTCCTTTCGGAGCTGACACACACATCCGCTAGGCCACTTCCAAGCACCGCCCACTGCTCCTGCCCTGATCCCCCTGTGGACGTGTGGGGGTCATCTCTGCACCACCCACGCCCACCCCAGGCCCTGGGCCCCACATCCTACTCACCTATCATCTTCTGCAGCAGTGGAGAGTTGCCTTTTCCAAAAAGCACGCAGAGGTCCAGGATCTTTGGGATGTCAAACAGGAAGTTGTTGTAGAGGATTTCTCCGAAAGCAGAGGGCGAAATGAAGTGATCCTAAGGAACAGCAAAGAGAGGATGAGCGACCTCCCCAAACACATGCGTGGCAGGGTAATAGCAGGCTTGCAGGAAATAACCTTCAGGTCTATCGGGGGGGCCTGGCTAATAGAAGCAGCTCCGTCCACACCAAGGATGAACCCAAGCCAAGGGGACTGACCTGGAGCAACAGTCACTCACCCTAATGTAAAACGAAGCAGACGCTCCCTATGAAACCATCAGCTGGGGATTCATTCTAAAGTTATTTACAGGTAAACTACCATGATGTCTGGGACTGCTTTAAAATACTCCAAGACTGGACTTCCCTAGTAGTCCAGAGGTTGAAACTCTGCACTCCCAATGGAGGGGGGCTCAGGTTCCATCCCTGGTCAGGGAACTAAGATCCTGCATGCCACATGGCACAGCTTCAAAAGGACAAAAATAAAATACTCCAAGAAAAACAGAAAACTCAGTGGGGGAGGGAAAGCAAGATAGGCAAGATGCTAACTGTTGAAGCCAGGTAATGGGCACGTGGGAGTCGTGATACTTTTGTGTATATTTAACAGTTTCCATGCTAACAAGCTAAAAAAAACAGAAAAGATACTATTTTTAAAGTAAATATGTGGACACCACACACACAGACACAAACACATTGGAAGGAAAAAAGTTCCCTGAAGGAACAGGCCCCTTAACAGTGGTTATTTTGAGGGAAGGAAATTTGTGGGCGACTCTCATTATCTGCAAAATATTTTTTGTTACGTTTTTTTAAGGGCAGCGTTATTATTTTTAAAATTGGGGGGCAGGACTTCCCTGGCAGTCTAGTCGGTGGCTAGGACTCCACACTTCCACTGCAGGGAGCACAGTTTCAGTCCCTGGTCGGGGAACAGCCTGATTGCACGTGCCACACAATTTGGCTAAATAAATTAATTAAATTAACAAAAATAAACCCGGGGTGGGGGAGTAAAGGCTTTTAGACAGCACATCCAGGGTCCTCTAAAAAAAATCAGAATCGATGCTTCGCCCTCTGATGCCCAAGGAGAGGCAGAGTCACGCGTCCCCTGGCACAGGGCCCTCGGCTCTCCACTGGTGGAAATACTGGGTGTAACGCAGGCGACCTGGCGGCTCAGAGGACAAGGGAGGCGGCACAGACTTCTTCCCCAGCGGCGGGAGTGAAAGCGGGAGACAAGGGGGAGACTCGATACTTCCAGAGCCTGCATTCCCAGGGGCGTGGGGGTGTCAGCTGGCGGGGGCGACCTGTCACAGGACCTGGGGCTCACTTTGGATTCCTTGTGCGTGGACATACGGAGGAAGGTGAGAAAAACGCTGCGGTGGAGGCGCCTCTGCACGTCAACGACCTCGGGGGCCGGGGCCACCCACTCGTCGAACTTCCGGGGCACATGGCGCAGATAGGAGTCCAGGCACTTCTGCAGGGTCTCGTCGAAGATGACCTAGGCCAGGTGACAGGGGACAGCCAGGCTGCGCCACTGAGGCCCGAGGGCCTGTGGGGGGACCGTGCGGGGCTCACGTCGAAAACGACCTAGGCCAGGCGACAGGGGACAGCCAGGCTGCGCCACTGAGGCCCGAGGGCCTGTGGGGGGACCGTGCGGGGCTCACGTTGAAGATGACCTAGGCCAGGCGACAGGGGACAGCCAGGCTGCGCCAGGCCAGGCGACAGGGGACAGCCAGGCTACGCCACTGCGGCCCGAGGACCTGTGGGGGGACCGTCCGGGGCTCACGGCCGGTCAGCTCTGGCCTGGGGCAACCACGCCCACCAACCCCAAGGGACCGAAGAGGCATAAATGAGCTAAACACGAGTCTCTAAAAATGCCATGGTGGAAGGCGTTTGTGTAAACATCATTAAGATGCTGATAACGGAACACAGTAATTCCAAACACAATTTGCTCTTAGGGATCCTGTGTAAGAAGCAGAGGAAGAAAAAGCACCTCCTGGGGAGAAAAACACCAGCACCCAACCAACGGCATGGCACGTGCCTGGTCTTAGCGGGAATGGTGGTAGAATGTTACCTGGCACCAGAATTTATCGTGCGGCAGGGCCAGGAGCCAGTCCAGGTCATTGGCTACGAAGGTGGCGCGTTCCAGGTACTCCTCCACTAGGGCGGGAATGTTGTCTTTAGGGGGCGGTTTGTATAACACAAAATACCGGTCTGCCTTCTGCTCGGGGTGCTACGGATCCAAAAACCACGTGTTAACGTGGCAGAGGTTAGTCAGCGAGGGCCCCTCTGCCAACCCACAGCAACAACCCTGGGCTCTTCCAACCGGTGACCCTCAGGCATAAAGAACCGAGTGTCTCTGACAGAGGGAGGCTTGGCCGCAGTCTGGGAGCGCCAGGCGAGCATTAAATACCATGTTTTCTGGAGAATGCTTAATGACACAGGGAAAGGTTAAGGGAAGAAAAAGCAAGACACAAACCCCTCTATTTTGTATGACCATTTTTGGGATTAAAAAAAAAAGTGCCATATTTAACACATTCACACACTGGTATGGACTTTATTTTTTAAAAGAGTGTCAGGCCAGGGGTTGGGGGACACCTCAAAGCTAACAGTGGCTATCTCTAATAGAAAGGATTAGGACTTGACTATATTTTCCAATTTAAAAAAGAAGATGTATTATTTTTTTTAATTACACAAGTGAGGCAGGAGGTTTTTTTTTTTTTTTCTTTCAAAAACTCACAACAGTACAGAAAGATAAGTCGCCTGGGACCACCACCCCAGTCTAGCATTCACCCAGAGGGAGCCCCTCCCCATCCCGTGAGCATCCTCACTGCCTTTTTCTAGGCATTTACATTAAAATGTGGCCACACGAGGCATTTGTCTGGGCCCATTTTCCTCTTTCTGACAAACAACGTCGTATGTACATATCACCGTGCTGCTCCCTTCATGTAATCAGAGAAAAACCTCAGTAATTTTTTGGTAAAGATGCTCATCAAGTAATTGCAGGTCTCGGCTTAGCCTCACAAGTGCTCTCTTCTAACCCTTACCTTGCCGGGGAACAAACCTTACTTTGTTCGCATAAAGAAAAGATGAGCTCGGTTCTCCCCTCTGACTTTCTGCGGGGGAGGCGGTGACAGGAAGGAGGCCGCCTGTTTTCGTCTCAGCTGTTGTCAACCACAGTCCACCCACTTCCAGGTCTGTCAGTCCAGAGGGGACAGGGACGTCATGGCTGACAGGTCAGTTTCTTTGAGAACCACCTAGGTTGAGGGCCTCCACAGGGTCCCCCGCCCATTTAAATCACAATTTATACAAAAGGAATCCTGCTGATTGAAACAAGTTCAAAACTACTCTCAAGGGCCTAAATTCCTCTCTGTGGTTTCCAAGTTCCCCTCCTCTACCGGTCGATGCCTCACCTCTCACTTAGGTCACTTCTCAGGCCAGGCTGCTCACCGACCCCCCCTTGCCCAAATGACACACACATGCGCACGCCCCTGAGATTGGACCTTCCTGCAATCCATCGTGCGAACATCTACTGGCACCCTGCTCTGCCAGGTGCGGGGGCACACACGAGAAGGGAGTCTGTGTGCTCCCAGAGCCCACCCTGCAGAGGGGACGATGCACGGCTGTCATCAGACGAGCAGACAGCTCAAACCTGGCAGAGCGAGCGCCTGGGGGGCGAGGGGCCGCTTCCCAGGCCAGGCAGCATCCAGAACTGGACCTTGGAGGTGGAGCAGAATTTTTAGATGGAAGACAGAGTCCATTTATGGAGGCATAAAGACGGGCCATTAAAAAAAAACAAAACAGGGGACGGGGGCACAGATTGCACTGGGCAGTGGGAGGTAGAGTTGGAGGGAGAGATGCTGAAAGGATAGAAAAAAGCCATCACTCACTGAGGACTGCCCTGTGCGAGCTGCTGAGCAGGCCAGTCCCACAGCCCATTTCTTTTTAATTCACAACTACTGTCTCAGAGGGAAAGAGTATTCTCCCCATTGTACAGAGAAGGAAACCAAGACTTGGTGAGATTTAGGAACTCAGCTAAGGTCACAGGGCTAAGGAAGCAACTGAGGCAGGATTTGAACCAAAGCTGACACTGTGCACCTACTATGTGACCTATGATGCCACAGGCCACCCTGGTCTCACTGCTCGTCCTTCTGACCCCAGCTCTGACCTCACTTCCTCCAGGAAGTCTCCCAAGCCCCATCCCAATTAGGTGAGGGGTTCACCCTGGCTCCCTCAACACCTGCGTTCTATGCTTCCCTGCCTGCAGCACTTGCTGAACTGCATCAGAAGTGCCTGCAGATCTTTGGTTGCAGTGGAGGGGGACAGAGGAAGGGGTAGATTATAATAGGGGGTGGAGGTGCACCAGGACACTTCTGGGAGTGGCAGAAATGTTCATTATCTTGCTTATGGTAACAGTTTCATGTGGATTTACAGATGTCAAAACCAACCAAACCGTGTACCATAAATATATGCAGTTTATTGTCCTCCAATGACACTTCAATAAAGTTAGATTGAAAGGGAGGGCCTGCCTTCTGTCTTCCCCGCTACCCTGCAGGTCTCTGGAGGGGGTCTGAGTCTTGCTCACACAGCAGTCCCAGCCCCTAGAGCCGGGCTGACATCGAGCACTCCCTCCATACACACTTGCAGGTTGAACAGAGGAATGCATGCAGGTAATGAAGGACCAGGTCCTGCCAAGGTCTTTGAAGCACCTCCGATGCCACGCCCAAGAGCAGGGGCCACGGAGGATCCCAGAGAGAGGAGCTGCAGTCTCTCGCTGTATCTCCCACTCTTCAGGCCTGGCCTAGGTCCCACTTGCCCCATGAAGCTTCCTGAACATGCACTGCCCATCAAACTTGTGCCCTGTTCATCTTGATAGGAAACTGTTTTGTACTGTTCTCCAAATGCTCCCCTTAAATGATCCTTATCTTTCTCAAGAGCCCATTCAACCACGTGGGTGCCAAACTTGATTTCTTTACAAGGCTGGGCTCCTTAACTCTGCGATACTGCTTCCACCCCTGGGGGCTGGTGTAGGAACCAGGCTCTCAGGACTCGGGGACAATATACCCAGGTCCTCCTGCCAGGCCCGCCCTTCTCCATTGCTCTGCCCGGCTGGTGCTTATTCACCCCTCCACACGCAGTTCAGGATCTCCCTCCTACAGCAGGGTGCCCCTGGCGGCGTGAGCTCTCCCACCACCCCAAGGCCTCGGTGCACCCCTCCCTGGCCTCGATCAGCAGCGCGGAGCCCCATCACACCCTGCTCGCGCATGCTGCAGAGAAGCCACCAGTCTGCCTCCCCTGCAGGGCAGTCTCTTCACTCTGTAGCGCTAGGCCCTGTCCCGAAGTGCGGCAAGGGTCCTTGACTCATGTACCGGATGTCTCCTGAGAACCTATGATGCACCTGGCGCTGGAAAACCAGAGTAAAGGGAAGGGACCAGTCCCTGCTCCTAGAGGGCCCACAGTCTAACAGCCTGGTGTCCCGGACACGGGGAAGGGCCCAAGGAACCAGTCTCCACCGGCACGGCCCAACAGAACCTCGGCAGAGACGGAACCGCTCCACACCTGTCCCGTGCTGGCCAAGACAGCAGATTCTCACCACATGGGACTATTTTAACTTAAACGAACTAAAACTAAATTAAAGATACAGTCCCTTGGTTGAATCCCCCACAATTTCAAGAGCTCCATAGCCACATGTGGTGAATGGCTAACATACTGTACAGAACAGTTCCTGATTTTCTAATCAATATCCTCTTCACCTAAAAGAGCTATGAATATGAGGATATATTCAGGGAACATGGCTAACATTTTATAATAATTATAAGTGGAATATAACCTTTATGGTTGTGAATCACTATGTCATACACCTGAAACACACAACGTTGGATATCAACACTACCTCGATTTTTAAAAAAAGTTACGAGAAAGAAACAAGAGGCTGTATAGTAGGAAGGTGAAGAAAGTATAGACTCCAGGGACAGCTCAGCTGGGGTCCTGTTCTGACTCCCCTAGTGTTCTACTTTTGTGACCTTGAACTCTGAGTTTCCTCATCTGTAAAATGGGGACGACCAAAATGCCTACTCAGAGGGCTGTGGTTCGGCTTCCATGAGATGACCCAGGTGAAAGGTTTGGCCCAGAGCAAGTGCTCTATAAATATTAAGCACTATTATTAGCGAGTAGTCAGGAAGCAATAGGAAGCCATCCAGAAAGCAGGAAATAAAACACCAAGCTCTTGTTTCCCACGACTTTACTCAAGCACCCAGAAAATACTTCCTCCCACCTTGTTCAAGTAAGCTAACGTTCTTGGGGAAACAGCAAGGGGGTATGGGGTCTCCGGTCCCCACGTCTGTCTCCTCCAGCAGCCTGACACCTCTCCACGGCTCTAATCTCTCCCACAGCTGGTCGTCGGCATGCTCACTTCCATTCTCAGTCTCACCAGCCCTGCTGCGTCTGCACGTAGTGCTTCTTAGCCTGTTCAGACCTGACCTCTGACATTATTAGTGTCCCCCTCCTCTGCCCCCCACTGCCAAGTAGACCGCAGCTGGGACAGCTCTGAAAAAGGCCCATCTGAAATCTGAGCACCTCCTGCAGGGTCCAATCCCCAGATCCGGCCTTGGGCCAGCCCCGCTACCCGGCCAGCTCGGGCTGAGTCAGAACTGCCATCAGACTTTGATTCAAAATGAAATGCTTTGCAGGGAAGGTATGGGGTGGTGACATGGAAAATACCACTCAAACTCAAGCTACTGCTGGGAAAGAAAACTCCTGCACTGGGGCCTGGAAAGACCTAACAGCATCCTGGCTCCTGAAACGTAGACTGTGGCCCTCAGGTCATTTGTAGAACCATAGAACCGATAAAGAAGGAATTTACTTTTTTGCTTCTGAGATTGCAAGTTCAACAATATTAATATCGGGCTGAACAGCCTCAAGGCACTGGCTCACCAGCGCAGGCGAAGTCCTCAGCTTTCCTGTCTTCAGGTCCTCGTGGGTAATCTGGAGTTGGTCCAGGGGCAAGGCGGGCATTGTGCTGCGTGGCCCTCCTGAAAGAAATACGGATGGGAGGAAGAGAGCAGACCCAGAGGCTCCGGGGGCAGGGGCCTGCTCTGGGGCTCCCCCCAGAGCCAGGAGAGAAGCTTCAACCTCTAGCCTCAGGGGGCTCCTGGCGGGCCTCAAAGGCCTGGTTCCCACAACTACTCACGAAGACCAGTGGCTTTTTTGCCTAAAGTGGCAGTTCTCAGCTGAGGAGGGAAACACTCCCCAGGTGACACCTGATACGGTGGTGGTTTGGTCACTAAGTCGCGTCCCACGCTTGTGACCCCGGGGACTGTAGCCTACCGCGCTCCTCTGCTATAGGATTCTCCAGGTGAGAATACTGGAGTGGGCTGTAGTTCCTTCTCCAGTTCCCACCCAAGTCATGAAGTACTGGTTAAAAGTAACTAGATTATCTTTCTCATGGCCCCAGCTCCATGCCCTCCTTGGCCTGTGAGCTCTGCGGAGCCTGTGCCTGGGTTCTCCTCTTGCTACCTTTGCTGTGACCAGCACAGGCCTGGTCCAGAGGCATCTTCATGAAATAGCTGATGAACAGCTGAATATGATGACACTTTTCTTACCATTTTAACCAGATTTGGCGGGGGGTGGGGGTGGGGTTTGAAGCCATGGGACTTTCCTCCCTTGCAGAGGGTGTTCAGATTTTACAAACTTTCTAGGCTTCAGGGAAGAAGGATATGGATAAACAGAAGGGCCAGAAGGTTTTCACAGAGAATTCACGGAAACCTGCCAGAGTGACCTCCTCTCTTAGAGAGGCCCAAACGGGCTGCAGAGTCAGTGAGGGGCAGGCCCCACGTCTCCTGCCTTCCGGTCCAACACTCATTTCTCAATGCCACTTGGCCTGATCCACAGGAGGGATGTGCATATTGGCTGAATCATGGAACAGAAGTGACTCTGGGCTCTTAAGAAGACATGCCACAAAAGGCTGGCACATCTCAATGACGACATGAAGACGTATGAAGGGTAGGATGAGGAAACCGTCACCTCCTGAGCCCTCCCTGAGGTGCTGAGGGACACGGCCAGCCATGAGACACCGCGGTCCTGGCTCTCAGATACCAGGCCAGGCCCTAGTGTTACAAAGACAGACTGAAAAGGCCTGGTCTCTGCTCTGTGGGAGCTCCGACGCAGTAATGATGATGACAATAAGAGCAGCAGGAACATGCCTCTCGGGTGCTGCCGCTCTTCTGGGCCCCTGTCTCAGCATGCACTCGCTTGTAGACACCCTAACTGGCTTCACGTGTACGAACGCTTGTAACAAGTCCAGGGTTGGTGCTATTAATCTCATTACCTTCATTTCACCAACGAGCTTCCCTAGCAGCTCAGACGGTAAAGAATCTGCCTGCAGTGCAGGAGACCCTGGTTCGGTCCCTGGATTGAGAAGATCCCCGGGAGAAGGGAATGGCAACCCACTCCAGTATTCTTGCCTGGAGAATCCCATGGACAGAGGAGCCTGGCGGGTTACACTCCATGGGACTGCAAAGAGTCAGACGTGATTAAGCAACTAACACTTTACCAGTGAGGAAGCAGAGGCTCAGAGAAGATAAAAAAAATTTCCCCTAGGTCACAGAGTTAGTGGCTGATGAAGCAGGCTGGCTCTTAACCATTTGCTGTGCTGAGTCTCGGGCAGGTGAGCTGGGGGCAGGGGCTTGTGGCTGTAGGGAGAGCATTTCTAGAGGAGCGCCTAAAGGCTCAGGAGAGCTTGAGTTGAGTCTTGATAGTGGAGACTGGGAAGAAGGGTGTCCCAGGTGGAGGAAACAGCAGGAACGGAGGTAAGGAGGTAGGAAGCAGCTTGACGCACAAGGAACCTTGGTTCAGGGGCTACTTTAAAGACTGTGAAGATGCCCATCTTCACACGGGATGGAAAGAGAAGGAACAAGTCCCTCGTCTAGTCTGCCCGGTCCCCGAGACCCACTCTAGCACTAGGGTCTCCGTGGACAGTGGATCAGACACGTGGTCCCTGCGACTGAGCTTTCACCTTTCCCCTCTGCCAAGTGTAGGTAACACCATCTGCTGTATATTTGTCGTTGCTGTTCAGTCGCTCAGTCGTGTCTGACCCTTTGTGACCCCATCGACTGGAGCACACCAGGCTTCCCCGTCCTTCACTATCTGCCGGAGTTTCCTCAAACTCATGTCCATTGAGTCAATACATGATTTCTAATTGAGCTTCTAATCTTACTAGCCTTTCACAATAGCCCAGTTAAGAGCGACAAGGATTATTATGCTCAGATGTCCAAAGAGGGGCCCTGATTTGCTCAGGCAAATACCTGAGTAGCCAAGTTGAAACTGAAACCCAGCTCTTGTGCCTTGGCACCTGGGTCTCTGGTGTTGAGTATGCTAAAAATACTCCTTTCCTAATCCCTGAGAGATGCTGGGAGGACAGCTGGAAACATCAGTGCTCAGCTCACCAGTGCAGAAGTCTAAATGAAGCCCAGGCCTTTCCATGCTCACCTTCCGAAGACTGGAGGAGGAGTGCCCAGTGCGGGGACCTAGGATGGGGAAAGAGTCATAAGGAGGAGGCGGCTCTCCACACTTAAAATTCTAGTTCCCAGAGTCCAGATCTAGACAGGTACAGACAGCAACCTGCTTTTAGAGGAAATCTACTCCTACAGGCCAGAGCCTGGAAGGGCAGTTTAGACTCAGGCTGGTATGATGGTCAAAAGAGAAGTTTATAGTTTCACAGCCTGGGTTCAAGTCTTGGCTCCATCCTACCCATGTTGAGACCTGAGCAGTTCCTTAACTTCTTTACGCTCCGATCTCCTCATCTGTAAAATCGGGATGAGAACAGTACATAATCTCATAATCCCTCAGGGTTGACATGAGAAGTAACCAATACGAAGTGGTCAGCACAGCACTTGGCACATAATAAGCAGTCGGTCAAGTTTGTTGTTTAGTCACTAAGTCATGTCTGACTTTTTTGTGACCCCATGGACCATAGCCTGCCAGGCTCCTCTGTCCATGGGATTTCCCAGGCAAGAATACTGGAGTGGGTTGCCATTTCCTTCTTCAGGGGATCTTCCCAACCCAGGGTTCGAAGCCATGTCTCCTGTCTCCTGCAGGCTGGTTCTTTACCACTGAGCCACCAAGGAAGCCCCCAGTAAAGTTCACTTGTTATTATTACTCAAGTCCCAATCATAAGCCGAGCATCTGGGCTTCCTCAATTACTCAGCAAATACTTACTGAATATCTTCTGGGACCTAGGCATGTAAATGACTATTAATCCGTGTCGTTAGAGCTGTAACTGGAAATTTCCAAGACGAGCACAGCACAGAAAGGAAGAATGTCACAGAAAAGGTGACCTACAACCTGGCTGTTGAAGGACAGGAGAAAAAGATGGAAAGGAAGAACATTCTAAGCAAAGAGCAAGCATGAGCAAAGGCTCAGAGCCTGTGGCTTTGAAGGATGAGGGAGACACTTGGTGTGGCTGAAAACACAAGAAGTGGAGAGAAGAGGTTGGCTAGAAAAGATGGAGCCACTTTAAAAGGAGCCTCAAATGCTGTGCTAAAGATTTTGGCTTTTCATCTGACGAAGTGAGGAGTCATGTAAGGAGAGGAGAGACATAATCAGAAAGAGAAGGTAACAGCCTCGTGGTGGGAGAGACCTTCTATGAACTACTGGACAGCAAAAACTGTTAATAACCTTACTTGTCCCTTCAAATAGTTTTTGAGTACCTACTATGTGCCAGGCACTGAAGCCTGGAGAATCCTAAGGCGGGCAAATAACAGACCAGATTCTGCCCTTCACAGAGTTTAGGGTCTTGATGGTTAACAAGACAGATATGAACCAAACAGCCACATGAACAAGGAAAATTCAATACTGTGAGTATGCTTTGCAGGCAAGGCCCATGAGGCTATGACAGCATTTAACAAAGAGAACTGACTCGACAGAGAGAGGATGTCAAGGAAAATTTGAGTTTTCGTCTACAGTATGAGTAGAAATTAACTAGGCAGTAACTGCACTCTAAAAATGACAAGGTCAACGATCATGACGATATCTGTGCCCCACCCCACAGTGGATCCTCAGCGTCAAGCAGGGCAGCAAAAGTTAAAAATTTAGGAAAGGGCTTTCTTTTGAAGGGGAGCTTGGAGTAAGTGCAAGAAGGCCTAGGAGCATCCCCAAGGCTACTCCTGTCTCAGTTTCTCTGTCTTAACCCTTCTGGTCTCGCTTCAGTATTACCCTCCTCAGGGATCGTACCAGACTGCCCTATCTAAAGTATTCACTCCTCCGGTTGCAGTCATATCTTTAATTACCTAGTGCATTTCTTTGTCGTCGACTGTCCCCGCCCACTAGACTGTAAGCTCTATGAGGGCAGGAACTTCCTCTGTTGCTCTGTTTATATCTCCAGTGCCTAGCTAGATCTGTGCCCACGTAGGAGGCGCTGGACATAACATTTGTTGAACGAATGAATGAACCCCGAGGAAACTGAAGCTCGAGGTGAGGGTAGGAGGGCAGCGTCTCGCCCAAGGCCAAGGTCATTCTGGGGCCGACCCTCGAATCCTAAGACTAAGTTCTGGCGGCCTGACTCCGGTTCGGGGTGGAGAGATAGGAGGAACGGGGCGATTCATGGCCCCTGGGGCAGCCTAAGCCTTGGCCCTGCCATCGAGGCGGGAGGCCCGAGGCCGCGTGAGGAACGGCTGCAGCCCCTCCCAGGTCCGATGCCCCACATCCGCAAGGATCAGCCACGCGCTCACCTTGGCGGCTCCTATGCCGGCGATGTGCCGCCGCCGCCGCCGCCACGGTCCACGGTGACAGCTCCCAGAGCGCAGGCACTTCCGGGGTCAAACAGCTATTCCGCAGGCGCAGACAGGAAGCCTCGGCCCGATCCCGCCCCCGAAGCCAACTGCCGCCGGGAAGCCGGGCCCGGGGCCACGCCCCCAACCCAAGACTCCGCCCCCCGTAGGTACAGGAGTGGCTGTACCCACACTTTCCGCTCCTAGCACCCTTGATGCTTTAGCAGAGATGGTGGGAGGTGGGCGGAGAGCAGGTGTGGTTCCACCTCTTGGAAAAACCAAGTGTGCTACCTGGGTTCCTCAAGTCCAGGAGGAATTCTGCGGCTAAATGCTATAAACTGTCGGGACAGGGGATGCATTCTTTTATTGACATCAGTTTTTTCAGGTAAACTTGTCATCCAGTGATCTAAAAGGGACAGAAAAAAAACGTCCTGGTTGGTCTGTTTTTTTTTTCCCTCTGGCATCACACCCATTTGATGGCATCACACAGGCAATTTAATTTGTAATTTAGTGGTTGATTGTAAGAACACACGTGGCAGTCTTTGGTACAGATAAAGCTTAAAGTAGGACTTCTGGCAGAAATGTATGGATTGGTTTCATTATTTCCGGTGGTATTAATGTCACTGAAGTTTTAAAGCTAATTAACTCGACTGTGGGCTTCCCTGGTAGCTCAGCTGGTAAAGAATCTGCCTGCAATGCAGGAGACCCAGGTTCAGTTCCTGTGTGGAGAAGATCCTCTGGAGAAGGGATAGACTACCCACCCCAGTATTCTTGGGCTTCCCTGGTGGCTCTGTCAGTAAAGAACCCGCCTGCGATGCGGGAGACCTGGGTAAGGAATATTCCCTGGAGGAGGGCATGGCAACCCACTCCAGTATTCTTGCCTGGAGAATCCCAGAGGAGCCTGGTGACTACCATCCATGGGGTCACAGAGTCAGACACGACTAAACACAGCTGCTGCTAAGTCACTTCAGTTGTGTCCAACTCTGTGCGACCCCATAGACGGCAGCCCACCAGGCTCCCGTCCCTGGGATTCTCCAGGCAAGAACACTGGAGTGGGTTGCCATTTCCTTCTCCAATGCATGAAAGTGAAAAGGAAGTCGCTCAGTCGTGTCAGACTCTTCGCGACCCCATGGACTGCAGCCCACCAGGCTCCTCCGTCCATGGGATTTTCCAGGCAAGAGTACTGGAGTGGGGTGCACAGCACAGCATGACTTATAGAAGACAAAAAGTTCCAACAAGACACCTGACTTCTAACATGTCTCAGTTTCCTCATCTGTCAAAAGGGGATCAGTGATACCCACTTCATCATTTGGAGGCTAAATGAGATAGTACAGACAATGCCAAGCACATAGTAGGTGCTCAGGGAGAAAGTAGGTGCTTAGTGGAGAGAAAGGAAGGAAGAAAAAAAAATGAGAAACAGAGAGAGGAAGGAAGGAGGCTCCCTATCCACTGGAGTGGTTTTAAAAAATGTCTTTGTTTGTTTTTGGCTGTTCTGGGTCCTGGTTGCAGCATGCGAGGGCTACTCTTTGGTGCGGTGCTCAGGCTTCTCATCATGGTTGGTTTCTCTTGTTGGAGAGGAAGGGCTTTAGGGCACACAGGCTCAGTAGCTATGGCGCATGAGCTTAGGTGCTCCGTGGCTTGTGGAATCTTCCCAGACGGGGAATTAAACCCGTGTCTCCTGCACCAGCAAGCAGATTCTTAACCAGATTCTTCCCACCAGGGAAGCCCTTCCATTGAAATGTTAACCCTCATATTTATTTCATCTTTGTTTTCTCTCATTTTCCAGAAGAGATTAATGAGAAATGTGAGATTCCAAAGGAGACATCCTTGTCATATGTCCACATGAAATGGAATTAAAAACCATGTTAACAGGAGAAGCCTCAAACTATGTACCAGTTACACACAAGTATGGAGGAATTGTACGGGGGGGGGGGGGGTGTCTCTGTTTTCTATATTAAAAGAAACACAACCACAACTAACTTAATTTAATGGCAATTATTTGGATTGGCAATGGAGGCAAGTGTCTGTGGTGCTTAGAATCAGTCAAGTCTAGGAATAAATAAAGAGAAATACTGTCAGTATTGGAGCTAGAAAATCAGCACTGGAATATCTGGGTCTGAGTCCCACTCGGCCCAGATGCTCTGAGTCACCTAAAATGAATCAGTATTGCCTTTGTGCTTCAACCCTCCAACCAGCTTGTGTTTGCAGAGGACCATTGTTGATGTGAGCTGTTGCGTGGCCTGCACAATGTTCATTTCCTCTATTTTCCCACTAACAGCAGCTTGACCACTCCTCATGTCACAAAATTGGGGTCTGGCTGCTCACTGCTCAAAAGCCAATAGAGAGGCCAGGTTGGTGGAAAGGAAAAATAAAGCAAAATAAAGTTTGTTTTATTTTGGATGCCAGCATTGGGGCAGAGTGGGTGAGCTTCCCTGGTGGCTCAGCAGTAAAGAATTCACCTTCCAGTGCAGGAGACCCGGATTTGATCCCTGGGTGGGGAAGATCCCTTGGAGAAGGAAATGGCAACTCACTCCAGTATTCTTGCCTGGGAAATCCCACAGATAGAGGAGCCTGGTGCGCTATAGTCCATGGGGCCTCAAAAGAGTCAGACATGACTGAGCTACTCAAACAGCAACACCAGTGAGGCAGCAGGGTGGGGAGGGGACAGATTCCGTCCAAAGGCTGACTCCCCCGCTGACAAGCAGGGGCAAGAGCTTTTAAGACAGGGGTGGGGGCTACACACAGAGACAGCAGTCAGCTCTGACAGTCGTCCTGGATGTGGTCATCAGTGGTCTGACTGGCGTCACCTTGATTATTTGAGGTACAGTTAATCTGCAGTCCCATGGTCAGTTTGTTCCCATTCCCCTGAGGCCAGTTCTCAGAATTGTGGCCGTTTATTGTTGGCTGCAGTCTGGTCATCATTTATCTATAAGACAGCTCCTAGGATGATTCAGAATATTATCTATAGCCCTTGAGAAGGAATTAGAGGTCCTTGACTATGCTTACTGACTAAACTATCATTATTTGGTCTCCTTTGATAGTTTTCTTTCTTATCTCCCATTGAACATTCTTTGGCTAAAGTTTTTCCGCAGACAAAAAGGCAGGATGAGGATAGGGGAGAAGGACCGTAGAGTCCTACTCCATTTCACTCAGAGAACCACGCTTCCCAGCTCAGTCCACATGGAGTAGGAGTGACTCTTTACCCAGATTTGAAGGGTGAACCACTGTATTAGTTACCTACTGTTGTGCAACGAATTGCCCCAAAACTCTGACATGGTTTCTGCGGGTTAAGGATTCCAAAGTGACTCAGCTGGGTGGATCTGGCTCGGGGTTTCTCATGAAGATGCAGTCGGATGCCAGCTGGGACTGCGCTCCCCTGAAGCCTTGATCAGAGCTGGAGAATCCACTGCCAGGTGATCCACTCATAGGGCTGGCAAGTTGGTACCGACTGTTGGCAAGAAGCCACGGTTGCTCTCCACAGGGCTGCAACGTGGTCCCTGGCTTCCTTCAGAAGGAGTAATCCAAGAGATCAAAGTAGAAGCACCTATGCCCCTGTGGTCTAGCCTTAGAAGTCACACGCCATGACTTCAGTCATATATAGGGTCTGATACAAGATCACCTCTTCCACATTGCATTGGTCAAAGCAAGTTGCAAGGCCAGCTTTGATTCAAGGGCGAGAAGAACTAGTCCTCCTCTCCATCCACTGTTGTTTAGTTGCTAAGTCATGTGCAACTCTTTGTGACCCTATGGACTGTAGCTTGCCAGGCTCCTGTGTCCATGGGATTTCTCAGGTGAGAATACTGGAGTGGGTTGCCATTTCTTTCCCCGGTGGAATCTTCCCCACCCAGGGATCGAACCCAAGTCTCCTGCATTGGCAGGCTCTTTCTTTACCATTGCACCACCACAGACAACCACTAATCTACTTTCTATGGATTTTTGATGGCTGTTTTTATAAGCAACCTGCAACAGCTAGGCAGACTGTGCAATGAGAGAGACTTGTGTGGACGATGGTAGTGGTTTGAACTCAGGCAGTGGCAAAGAATCCTCATGAGAAAATGAGACAACGGCAATGAAATCTCTTTGCAAAGTGTTACATAAAAATATGAATTTCATAATCCACGCTGTCACCGGCCAGGAACTGCTGTCCCCAGCAGCTTTCTGTTAAGCCAGGCTTTCTCTCGATAGGCCCTGTCTGTCCGATCCCCCTGCCCTCTGTCGAGTTCATCAAAGCTTCTGCTGACTCAAGAGGAATCTGGAGAATGATCACGGCAGTGGAAGTATCAGATCATCCCCCAGGGCCCCTAATAACAAAACATCTGCTTGTCATTCTTCCCTTTCCCTCTGGGTTGTGGTGAGAAAACAGCGTTAAAGGACGATAATGAAAAACAACTTAAAAAACTAAGCCTCCTGGCTTCCAAGAAGGGAGCCTTAATTTGAAGGCAGCTAATTATCCTCTCATTATAATTTACAGATAGTGGTGGTTATCTCGCCTTCTGTCACTGGCCTATGAATAGTTGTTGGAAACAGTTTGAAAATGTCCGGGTTCATGCCTTTTAGAAAGAAGAGGGCAGAGAATCCCCGAGTCAAAGAAAAGAATCTTATCAAACACGGAGTCCCAATCTCTCCTTTGGCGGATAAGGAAACTGAGGCCCAGAGAGGGCCTGAGACTTGCCCAGAGATGTCAGCTGGCGGGGGGCAGAAGGGGCCCCAGAACTGAAGCCTCCGTGCTGGCTCCAGCCGAAAGCTCCACCCAGGGAGATGAAAGGGTAGCTCTGTCTGTCCCGTGCAGCTTGGCGACACTGCTCTCAGACCACCCGTCAGAGTGGCGGTTGGTGCACCCAGGCTTTCGGTAATCATCAGTGTGGGGCCATGGAACCACAGAACCAGGAGGTAGAAATAATTCCTCTTGAGCTGGAACCTAGTTTAAATTGCAGCGAGGGCTGGGCCGGGGGATTTTTGCTTCGCTTTAAGATTAAATGTTTTTGGGGGGGTTCTCTGGCAGCCCAATGGTTAGGACTCCATGCTTCCACTGCAAGGGCACAGGTTTGACTCATGGCACATATGCCATGGCATGGCCAAAAAATAAATAAATAAAATTAAACATTTTTTATTTGGTAGCATCTCATACTTTTAACGTAAGATATGAGATGAAGGGCTTTCAAAAGACACCTTCAATAACACTGGTGATGGGAAAGTTTAGTACTTGACGTTTTTAACCGATAAACCTGAAGTTTCAATGCAGTGAAATAGTGCCGGCTCTTTAGCTTTCCTTGGGAGAGCATCAAAAGAAGTTACTGGAAGATATGCCTTGGCTATCATGAAAAGAGAGGGACTCTGCCTTCTGGTGTTCCTGGATGTTTACTCCCTTGAGTAGGCAAACATAGTCCTGCATAGTCCCCAGCAGACTTTAGAATGAAGCCATTCTGAGCTTCTAATTTCTTGTTTTTTCAAATTTTTATTGGCGTATAGCTGCTTTATAATATTGTGTTAATTTCTACCGTATAGCAGAGTAAGTCATGTATGTATATATATTTATATAATATACCCTCTCTTTTTTTGGATTTCTTTCCCACGTAGGTCACCACAGAGCATTTTTCAGCATAGTTCTCTGAGCTATACAGTAGGCTCTCATTAGTTGTCTATTTCATACAGACTATCAACAGTGTGAACTCATGCGTGCTCAGTCATGTCCTCTTTGCCTACTCCAGGGCCTGCCACCCCATGGACTGCAGCCCACCAGGCTCCTCTGTTCATGGGATTTCCCAGAGGCAAGAATACTGGAGTGGGTTGCCATTTCCTCCTCCAGGGGGATCTTCTCAGCTCAGGGATTAAACCCTTGTCTCCTGAGTCTCTTGCAATGGCAGGAGGATTCTTTACCACTGAGCCACATGGGAAGCCCATCAATAGTGTACATCTGCCAAAAATACGGAGCACTTCATGAATTTGCACGTCATCCCTGCACAGGGGCCAGGCTGACTTTCTCTGTATGGTTTCAACTTTAGTATACATGCTGCCGAAGTGAGTACCTGATCTTCTAAGTCCTTAAGTGCCCCGGCCACCTCACACTTCAGGGCCCTATCCATGCTGAACTACCCCCGATGCTCTCCTCATCAAGGTGAAGTCTTCATCTCTTCTTTCTCCAAGTTCTAATCATTCCCTCAACATATACACTCCTACCTAGCTCCCTGCACTTCCCCCTGTGTAGCACTGATCACAACTCATCACCTTTTATTTTTGTGTGTGATCATTTAATCAGTGACTCCTCATTAGACTATGTGTCTTGACAAGTTAGGAACCTCATCTATTTGTTCGTTAACCTTTTTCCCAGTTCTCAGCTCGGTACCTGGCACCTAATAACGTTTAATAAATACTTGTTTGATAAATGATTGAATCAGAGCGCCAAGATAATCTAGACCGACTCTTCTAATTCCAAGTAAACAAGCTGTGGCCCAGAGATGGGCAGTGACTTGCCCAGTGTCACATGCAAGCGTCTAATAGCTCCTTGTTGATTATTCACTCTCTTCAAATACCTTGGCATGTGGGACATGGACATTTCAAGGCACTGCAAGGCTGGGGGACTCTGCTGTGTTCCACACTCTGGACAATTATAGCCCCTCCTTCAGGGAAGGCTCCTTGTGAGACAGGAATTCTCAACCGGAGTCAGCAAAGGGGCTCCAGGACCTCTGCATCCCCTGAAATGCCTGTGGATATATTGGGGAGTTTTTTTTTTTTCAGTAGAAGGGCTGCCAGGTTTTATCTGAACCTCAAATGAGCAGAATCCTGAAATGCTGAGTCAGTCACACTAGCTTTCTGTTGAACCTCTTCTTCCCTTCACACTAGAAAACCGATTCCACAGCTCTAGAATCTCTGGCAGCAGAAAGACGGTTTAGTGAGAGACTGTGAGGTTAGTAGAGCTCAGGGCTAAGTAACTAACACATGGGATCAGAGAGAAATGCATTTTTGCTTCAGTTGGTTGAGGGTATCATGGAAGGTTTCCTGGAATAGGTGCCAATGAAGGTGGGCTGTAATGAGCCATAAAGGTTTAAGAGGCTGGAAGTGATGGAGGGAGAAGGATAGGATCCCAAATTCCCTTCTGGGAGCCCCATTGTCCTCATCACTCCACACACCCCCAAGGAGGGCTCATTTCAGTTGTCTAGCATCAGAGTCACCTGGGTCCAGACACCAGCTTGGCTGTAGAATCTCCTTTTCCTTCTCCCCTTTGAAGGCAATACAGTCTGTTTCTGTGATGCCAACCATTGCCGGCAACCCTTTGTCCCCTCTGTTGAATTATTCATCCTGTGAGATGAATTATTAATTTCCAATTTTGTACAGCAAATGCCAGACAAACAGGTAGAAATGGAGTTGGGACCCTGGGCATGGAGCCACAGACCTCCCCAGGTCCCCTGAAGCACAGGCCACCAGGGCCAAGAAATTATGCAGGAATCTGCAAGGGGCTCGCCCTGGAACGCATCTGACCGAAGCTGGTACAAGCTCACGGTGCCCTCGGAAGTGGCTGGGCTCCACTCGCCTCTGGCTCTCAGGCCCCTCGAACTCCCGTGTCTTCCCTGTGGCGAACCTGACAGGCTCCCGGGCTGGGCTGCACTGTGTGTCCACGGTGGGCCCGGCTGCATTTGGTGCAGCCCCTTAGATTTGATTCTGAGTCTAGCACCTAGGTAGCCCTCGGTTAATCAAGCAGGATTTCTCAACCTCAGCCCTGTTGACATTTTGGCCCAGAGACCTCTCTGTTGCGGACTCTGGTGTGCGTTGCAGGCTGTGGCGTGGCATTCCTGGCCTCTGCCCACTAGATGCCAGTGAATATCTCCCCCTGCCCCCAGTTGTGGCAACTAAAGAGTCTCTAGTCATTAAGTGTCCCCTGGGGGGCAAAGCTGCTCCCGCTAAAAAGCCACTGCTTTAAGTTAGAGCTTTTACTTGAGTCTTTTTTTTTTTTTTTAATTTACTCAGTGGGGATCCTGATAATAGTTACCAGGATGAAATATGATGGTCAAACGAGGTGACAGGTGTGAAGTCTCCACTTGTTCAGGGTGTCTCCACCCTGGGACTTTACTGTTTCAAGAACCGACAGTTCTCTTTCACGCCTGAGTCCGGGTCTCGGATGAATGCTTCCCAGCTGGCTCAGTCAGTAAAGAATCTGCCTGCAATGCTGGAGACGCAGTTTTGATCCCTGGGTTGGGAAGATCCCCTGGAGACAGAAATGGCAACTCCCTCCAGTGCTCTTGCCTGGACAGTCTCACAGACAGAAGAGCCTGGTGGGCTACAGTCCAGAGGGTCACAGAGAGTCGGACACGACTCAAGTGACTAAACCACTGCCACCGCTGGGTCTCAGGATTGTGTCCAGCTGCAGGGAACAGAACATCCATCTTAACCAGACTTGAACAGTGAAGAGGAGTGACTGGTTCCTATAACTGGAATCCCAGAAGGAGGCTGATTTTCAGGTTTGGTTGATTCCACAGCTCACCTATGTCCTCATTCTCAGAGACCAGTTCTGTCTGGCTTTTTGCTCTGCCATGTGCTGTGAGGACTTCTTCTGATATGGATTCACCTTTGCATCCTAGGAAGACTTGCAGCAGTCATCAGCATCACGACCCTTTTTTTTTTTTTCAGTTGGCAAAAACACATGGCTTGTGGGATCTTAGTTCCCCTCTTAAGAATCAAACCCATGACCCCTGCAGTGGAAGCACAGAGTCCCAAACACTGGACTGCCAGGGAAGTCCCGGGCCTTCTTATACGCTTCCCATTCGAAAGGACACATCTGTTTCTGCATTCCAAGCCGGAGTCCTGAGATCCAGCCTGGCCGGGCCACTTAGGTCACAAGCATACTCTGAAATTAGCATCTACATCCAGTAGACTGTGTGTGCTGGTTGGTATAAGCCCATCACGTCCCATGCCGGAAACTTGGAATGGAATCACCTTTCCTAGTATTAATATATGGCTGTGGAAATATCCAAATGAAGAAATGAAGATCTTGTACCAACCCGATCCAGGGAACCTTCCAGAACCGGTCATTCTGGTGGACGGGGGAACAGATTAGCTGATTGGTTGGATCTGGGACTTGGCCAACCTTTGGAGTTGAGGGCACAGGGAGGGAGGGGAAGTCAGTCTCACCCAACTACAGGGACTGAAATTGGGGGAAGCTTGGTTTCCTAATGCCCAAAGAGGGGTGCAACAACTAGGTTAGAAATGGATGCTAGGCAGGAAAGAATGAAAGATGTCCATTGCATGAGGTCAAGAGAGGGCCATGGGGGTGGACAGGGGCATGTTAGAATGTCTATAGAGTGTATCAGACACTTCTGTGTACCACTTTGCTTACACAGAGCTCACCCTTTTTAAAAATACTTAATTTTTGGCTGTGCTGGGTCTTAACTGCTGCACGTGAGTTTCTCTAGTTGCAGCGAGCAGGGGCTACTCTCTATTTGTAGTGTGCGGGCTTCTCACTGTGGTGGCTTCTCTTGTCGTGGAGCACAGGCTCTAGGTGCTTCGGGCTTCAGCAGCTGAGATGCACAGGCTTAGTCGCTCCTAGGCACGTGGAATCTTCCCAGACCAAGGATCAAACCAGTGTCTCCTGCACAGGCAGGCGGATTCCACCAGTGAAGTCCCAGATCTGACCTTTTATTCCAGCTAGCACTAGGTAGTCTCGGGTGAGAGTTGACAGTGCCCCACCTCTCCCCGTGCCACCAGGGACGGGTTACCTGTCAGGCCCAGTACTCACCCCGTGTGACCAGGAAGTGTGGAATGTTAGTGCTTGCGAGGCAGTCCTTGACCAATGGGACTTAGAGCTGATGATCAGATACTTCCCCCTTTATTCCTCAGAGGGATTGCTTCCCAGGTATATTTCATAAGGCGTCTCTGACGATCCCAAGGAGTCGTGAATCACCCATATCAGGTTCACCCTTGGCCCACCTCCCCCTGGCTCCTGCTCCTTTATAAACTTTCCATACAGAAGCCTTTATATCAGACTCTATCCTGGGGAAACCCAGGATATAGATTTTAGTTAGTCTGAGATGTAGCTGTAAGTCTTTATACTTTTTTAGACAGCATGTGAAAATGAAAGCAAGTTTTTGTATCTTTAAATTGGCCTGCCATCTGTTGATCGGGGGCCGTGCTCAGAGGACACTGCTCTCGAGGCTGAAAGTCAAGCCTCTTGAGACCTAGTGAGTTCCAGGCCTTTCTTGGCAGGAGGCTGTGGTCTGCCAGCTGCTGTGCCCTGGGTGGGCAGGCAGGTGCAGGAGCTGCCCAAGATGAACCCCTGCCCAGAGAAGCTGTCAGGGGCTGACCGCAGGCTTGAGAACTTGATCAAGATGTCGTCAGCCAAACTGGGAAGGCTGCCCTGCTTCCAGCTGCACCCTGTGATTCTGATGGACATGCGCTCAGCTCCACTGGGGATTGAGTGCTCAGTTGAGGCGGCCCGCCAGTGACAAGGCATAGAGGAGCCTTTGCAGAGATAGTGAGAGGGACCCGGGGAAAGGGCTGTCTCCTTTCCTCTAGCAGCCTGCCTGCTGTCTCCCCTGGCTATAGACAACATGCCACAGTGGGTCTCTGCTCCCTGCTCCCTGGGCCTGGTTTCCTCCATTGATGCCCGCTGACACTCTCCGACTCTGTTGGGATGAATTCCTCATTCTCTCACCCTTCTGGCCACCACCCACACACCTACTGTGCATCCCTCACGGCGGGACCCTCAGCCACCCCTCCAGGGCTCAAACCTTGCTGTTGGTTGTCAAAAAGGCCCACAGGCCCCATACGACTTGCTTTTTGACAAGTCTTCTAGCTCCCTGACCAAAATCCAGAGCAATGCCGGCAGGGCACAGAGGCAGCCCAGTTTATCCACATCTGGCGATATCTCAGCTAATGGTCAGGTGTCCCGGGGACCTGGGGACAGGGCTGAATAGTTACAGGTTAGCCCCCATCTGACTGTGTCACTCCTTGGCTCCTATCTCTCTCTCTCTCTCTCTTTGTTTTTTTTTGGCTGCATTGCAAGACTTGTGAGATCCTAGTTCTCCAAGCAAAGCAGGGATCGAACTGGCCCCAGCAGTGAGAGCATGGAATCCTAACTACTGCACCGCCAGGGATGGTATTTTGGCTTCGTATTTTTCAGACACTTCCCCTGGCAGTTCAAGGACCCCTGTGGAAAATTCAAGCCTCTTCACCCTTGTCTCACTGTGTCCCATGACCCCTCACCACTGAGATTCCTGCCACTCCGTGATGCTCCCACGCCTATGCTCCAGCTGGCCCCCGCTTCTGTTTCCCTATTACCTGGCTTACTTTAAATCATCTTTCAGGTGTCAGCTGAGGGTCCTCTCCTCCAGGAAGCTTTCCTTACTTGCCCAAACCTAGTGAGAGAGGTAAGCTCACAAGTTGCCTAAAATAAACCTTAGCACATTGCCCGGTTCCCATTTGTTTACGGGCTTGTTCCTGCAGCAGGTGGTAAATTCCTAGATATTAAAGACCATCTCTAGTTCATCCCTGTTCATTCCCTAGGGCAAAGCACTGTGCCTGGCACAGAGAAGGTACTCAGTAAGTATTTGTTAAATAAATATGATGAGACTTCAAAGTGTCTAATAAATTTGAGTCTAGAGTTTATTCAGAGGGAATTAAGCCTTGGGTCTTATGTAATATCTAAAAGGAGAAAAACAATTCATGTATTAATATGAGATATTAATAATATTGTCAAGTACTGTTAATATGTCACATATATTTGTATAGATGAATATTCTTAATAGATGAATATTAAAAAACCCATACAGCTGCAAAATTTTTAAAATACTGTTAAAAACAGAAAAATAATATGCAACAACCTAACAATATAAGCATTGTATATTTTTCTCCAGGCTATGCCTTTGGGCAAGTATACTTTCCCCAGACACAGAGCATCCTATTTCTGCCTTTTCACTAAACATTACAGCATCAACATTTTTTCATCTTGGAATCACTGCCTTTGAAGCGAAAAGAAACTTTAGAAATGGTCCCATCCATCTGCTTCACTTCCAGAGACAGGAACCGAGGTCCAGAGTGGTGACTGACTCAAAGTCACCCAAGGAGATGACAATTCTAGCTACTAAACTTCCTGACAAGTGATGTCACCTTCCTGTCCAACAGCCTTTGAGACTCTTTTAGGTGCTTTCTCCACTTCTGGATCGGAACCGGAAAACACTTTGAAATGAGGATTCTGAAGCGCGGGCAGATCTCAGCTGACTTGCATGCCATCACTTTTTAGAATCTAGTGACATATAGGGACTCCCTTAGTGGCTCAGTGGTAAAGAATCCGCCTGCTGATGCAGGAGACACGGGTTTGATCCCTGGTCCAGGAAGATCCCACATGCCGTGGAGAAACGAAGCCTGTGTGTCACAACCACTGGGGTTGTGCTCTAGAGCCCTGGAACTGCAACTGCTGAGCCCTCGCCCCACAACTACTGAAGCTTTTGCGCCCTTAGAGACAGGACTCCACAACAAGAGAAACCACTGCAACGAGAAGCGCACACACCAGGACTGGAGAGCAGGCCCTTCTCGCCGCAACTAGAGAAAAGTCCGCACAGCAGCGAAGACCCAGCATGGCCAATAAAGAAAGAAATAAAATTTCAAACAGAATTCAGTGACGTATAAAATTTTATACTTCTACTGGGACTCTCTCACACACTGGTAAGTAAGTTGATCATAGCAACCACTTTGGAAAACTTGCTGGGAATATCTCTCCAAAGCCAAACATTCGATTACCCTAGGACCAAAACTCTTCTCCACGTTGTAGTTGTGGTTGTTTGGCTGCAAAGTCGTGTCTGACTCTCTGCAACTTTGTAGCCCACCATGCTCCTTTGTCCATGGGATTTCCCAGGCAAGAATAGTGGACTGGGTTACCATTTCCTTCTCCAGGATATCTTCCCGGACCAGGGACTGAACCCAGAGCTCCTGCACTGGCAGGCGGATTCTTTACTGCTGAGCCCCCAGGGGAGACCATATACTCCCACAGAAATAAATGCTTAGGTCCACCAGACAACATGTACAAGAAGGTTCATAGTAGCCAAAAACCGGACACAGGGGCTTACCTGGTGGTCAAGTGGCTAAGATTCCGGGTTCCCAATGCCTGGGTTCAATACCTAGGCAGGGAACTATAGCCCACATTTCAATCACACTCTTCTTTACCTTCATGTTTTATGGATCAAATACATTTATTTTCTTTTCTAAGTAGTTTTTTTTTTTTTTGGCTCTGCCACGTGGCATGCAGGATGTCAGTTCCCCCCACCGGGATTAAACCTGCACGACTTGCAGCAGAAGCTCAGAGTCTTAACCACTGGACTGCCAGGAAATGGTTTTAAGTCCTCCCTGCCACACCCCGCCCACACACACACACACACACACACACACACACACACACACACACACTTCATTTTAAGTATCATTGAATCTGCCCTGTTCTTCCACTGGGCACTGAGAGGGCATCTCCACAGCCTCTTACTAAGCACACCTTGTTGAATGTAAGATCTGAGAGGCCTAGAATTCTTAATTTTGTTCTCATCTCTATTTCTATCCCTGGTGACCCATGGCCAGACCTCTAATTTGTAACTCTGGGTTTACCTGTTTGGAAAGTGGGTTGAATAATTAATGCCTCCTTCACCAGGGTGTTGAAGTTTAATTACTGTTTGCAACATTGCTCAAGATGTCGAGATGAAAGGCAGTTTTAAAAGTCCATGTTATTGGCATTAGTAATAAAGCTGAGGAATTTGTTTGTGAGTTTTCAAGGTTGTCATAACTGGGAAAGCGGGGGGTTGGGGGGGGAGGTTGATTTTATGTGGAAAAACCTTGCCCAAAAAACAGCCACAGATCCTGGCTGGTATAAATAGCAAGAACATCCTGTACCTCAAAGAGCTTTGCAAATTTCACATTCTTCCATGCCCCTAAAAAGATAGAACCCACACTTCCAAAACTGAAAACAAAGAGTTACCTGGGGTTTTAAGGCAGGATATTCAGAAGCCAGTTTTTCTCTTCTCTGTACTCTTCACAATTTATAAGAAGAGTGCAGTTAAAGAACAGGGTTCTTCATTTTTACCCTCAATTTGTCACTTTTCATTCTGCATTCTGATCACATTTCTACCGACATAGCCGTTAACAAGGATTTTTAGAAACCTGCTATTTTTGTGAGCACTTTATTAGGGGAGGTTAGGAGAAAATAAAAGTTAAAACTCAGCCCATGCCCTCAGAACATTTACCGTCAAGCCAGAAGATAAATATGAGCAAGTGGCCTATATTTAGAATTTATTTCATGATGCCCTGTTATTAATAATAACTGCCCCCTTTGGAGTGGCCCAAGCCCTTTGAAATGTATTACTTCATTTGATCCACCAACAGGGCTGGAATTACAAGCTCTGATTTGAGGGGGAGGAACCTCAGACCCAAGTGACGTTTCTAAGGCCATGCGGCATGCAAGTGATGGTATTGGGACTGAGACTCAGTCTTGGGAAGTGGAACGGTCTCAGGGAATCTAGTGGAAGGATCTCGTGTTCCTTCCACTGTAGTACAGCCATGCCCAGAAGCCACTCAAAGGAAAGATCTAGCTTTTTGTCCCAGGTTGAAGGTCAGACCAAGCCAAAGACCAATGACACGTGGCATCTAATCAAAGAGGACTTGTGCAGAGGTTGAGGGTGTGGGTCTTGGACTCAGAGACTCTGATTTTGCTCCTGGCTGTTAATCACTATACGTGTGAGTGAAAGTTGCTCAGTCGTGTCCAACTCTTCTTGACCCCATGAACTATACAGTCCATGGAATTCTCCAGGCCAGAATACTGGAGTGGGTTGCCTATCCCTTCTCCAGTGGATCTTTCCAACTCAGGAATCAAAATGAGGTCTCCTGCATTGCAGGTGGATTCTTTACCAGCTGAGTTACCAGGGAAGCCTAATCACTATATAGATTTGGGCAAATAACTTGACTTTGATAAGCCTCAGTTTCCTCATCTATTACATAAAGATATGATAACAGTGTTTCTGACTTCATCAGGCTCTTTTTTAAAAAAAACTATTTATTTATTTGCCTTCATGGGTCTTAGTTGTGGCATGCAGGTTCTTTTAGTTGCAGCATGTGAAATCTAGTTCCCTGACCAGGGATCAAACCTGGGCACCCTACATTGGGAGTGCAGAGTCTTAGCCACTGGCTCACCAGGGAAGGTTCTATTAAAAGAGATCATCTATGGAGAGCACTTAGCCCAGTACCTGACATACAGGCTCTGCTAAAGGTTATCTGGTAGGCAAATGAAAGCTAAATGCACCATTACCCCTCAAAAGAACCATCTTGGGCCAAGAACGCAAAGGAATTAAAAAAAAAAAAAACCCACCACATTTATTTTGAGATAATTGCAGATTCATATGCAGTTGTAAGAAATGGCTCCTTGTCTTTTGCCAATTTTCCCCTATATAATTATAGTACCATATCTCAATCAGATAAGTCCACCCACTTATCTAAATTTCATGTTTTACACGCATTTGGGTGTGTGTGTGTGTATGTCAGTTCAGTTCAGTTCAGTTCAGTCGCTCAGTAGTGCCCGACTCTTTGCGACCCCCATGAATCGCAGCATGCCAGGCCTCCCTGTTCATCACCAACTCCCAGAGTTCACTCAAACTCATGTCCATCGAGTCCGTGATGCCATCCAGCCATCTCATCCTCTGTCATCCCCTTCTCCTGCCCTCAATCCCTCCCAAGATAAGGGTCTTTTCCAATGAGTCAACTCTTTGCATGAGGTGGCCAAAGTATTGGAGTTTTGGCTTCAGCATCAGTCCTTCCAATGAACACCCAGGACTGATCTCCTTTAGGATGGACTGGTTGGATTTCCTTGCAGTCCAAGGGACTCTCAAGAGTCTTCTCCAACACCACAGTTCAAAAGCATTAATTCTTCAGCGCTCAGCTTTCTTTATAGTCCAACTCTCATATCCATACATGACTATCCATACATAGCCTTGACTAGATGGATCTTTGTTGGCAAAGTAATGTCTCTGGCTTTTAATATGCTGTTTAGGTTGGTCATAAGTTTCCTTCCAAGGAGTAAGCGTCTGTGTAGATTTGTTTGATTACCATTACTGTCAAGATATAGAAGAGTGGAACTTGGTGGTATAGCGGCTAGGATTCTGTGCTCACAAAGCAGGAGGCCGGGGTTTGATCCCTGGTCAGGGAACTAGATCCTGCGTGGCACGAAGAAGATTAGAGATTCTCACCTAAAGATCCTGCTTGCTACAACTAAGACCCAGTGCAGCCAAATAAATAAATAAAATATATATTAAAAACATTTTATTAAATAATTTTTTATTTCCCTAACCCGTCAACCACTAACGTATTCTCCATTTCTACAATTTTGTTATTGCAAGAATGTTATATATATCATCCTGTAAGTAGCCTTTTAGGGTGGGCTTTTTTCATCCAGCATTATTCCCTTGACATCCCATGACGTTGTTACAGGTGTCAATAGCTCCTCCCTTCTTTATTACTAAATAGTATTCCATGATATGGATATGCCAGAGTTTGTTTTACATTCAGCCACTGAAGGACACTTGGCTTGTTTCCAGTTTGGGTCTACTGTGAATAAAGCTGTTATGGACAATCAAGTACAGGTTTTTGTGTGAACATAAGTTTTCATTTCTCTACAACAAATGCCCAAGAACACATCTGCTGGGTATTGGTAAGCGTACACATGGTTTTGTAAGAAATTGCCACACTTTTTTCCCAGAGTGACTATAATTTTACACTCCCACCAGCAGTGTATAAGTGATACAGTTCCTCTGCTTCCTCACCAGCCCTTGGTGTTTTTGTTATTGTTTATTTTAGCCATTCTGGTAGGTTTATTGTTATACCTTATATGGTTTTGATTTGCATTCCGTAATGACTAACAACGTTGGACATCTTTTCCTGTGCTTATTTGCCATCTGTGTACTCTCTTCAGTGAAGTGTCTGTTCATGTCTTTAGCCCATTTTCTAATTGAATTATTTGATTTTTACTGCTGAGTTGTTGGGGTTTTTTTGCCATGCCATGTGGTGTGTGGGATCTTAGTTCCTGGACCAGGGAGTAACCAGAGCCCCCTGCATGAAAGCACAGAGTCTTAAGCACTGAGCCACCGGAGAAGTCCCAGGGTCTTTCGCAGAGTCTAAGGTTTTAGTTCTGAGGTGGTCCAACTTATCAGCTTTTCATATCATGCATGGTGTGTCATGATGCTTGGGGTGTCAAGTCTAAAAAAACATTTTGCCTAACCCTAGATCTCTTTTTTTCTTTTCTAAAAATCTTATGGTCTTGTATGTTATATTTAAATCCTTGATCAATTTTGAGTTAATTTTTATACATGGTGTATGGCTTAGGCCAATGTTCTTTTTTCTTGGGTCTATGGATGTCCAATTGCTCCAGCAACATTTGTTTAAAAGACTATGCTTCTCCTACTGAGTTGCTTTTATACCTCTGGCAAGAATCAGTTGGTGTATCTGACGGATCTGTTTCTGAGCCAAGAACCCAAAACAATTTTTAAAATATTTATTTATTTGGCTGTGCCAGGTCTTCCATCTTTGTTATAGTATGTGGGGTCTTATTTAGCTGTGGCATGTGGGATCTAGCTCCCTGAACCAGGGATCAAACCCAGTCCCCTGCAATGGGAGTATGGAATCTTAGCCACTGGACCACCAGGGAAGTCCCTCCATCAATACATTTAAAAGGGTTGGTCAAAGAAAGGAGAAAAGATAAAAGGAGAGAATATGCCAGAGATGTATGTGGTCTACAAAGCCTAAGATATTTTCAGTCTGGTCCTTTTCAGAAAAAGTTTGCTGGCTCCTGTTGTAGAGGATAAAATTGAAGCTCAAAGAAGGGGAGGATGTCATATACTTGAGGTCACACAAGGAAATGGTCGAGGTATCCATCCATTCATCCATCCAAAATGTATAGATTGGACTTCCTTATATGTAAGGACAAAATGCCACACGGGCATGAGATAGTTAATGAGATAATTTCCCATAGTGGATTCCAGGGAACCTAGCTCCCAGAAACAGGGACACATGTCCTCAGCTCAAAAGAGTTCTGGAAACTCTGAAAACTCCATAATAATCTCTTCTTAAAAGACCACTATGTATATTAGCATATCAAGGCCCTGAAAAGTTCTGCAGTGAAGAAAATAACCTGGCTACCTTCGTTGAACTCAGCATGTCCCAAATTTATTCAGTTGGGAAACTTTGGTTTTGTTCCGTTTACTTTGATGATAGGTACATAATACCATTCCTCAGAAACACTTGGGAAATTCGGAAGCTAAAGGCCAGTCACTTGGGGCTGACAGCTGACCTGGACACTGTAAGTCACCCAGCCTCATTGGTGGAAAGCAAAGACTCATTCTAGCTGCATCTCTGATCTTCTGTTTTCTGCCTTTAGAATCACATTTCCCAGAGAGGTATTCACTGGTAATGTTCCATTGCCGTTGGGCTAGGGGTGCAGGATGATTTTTTTTCTCTCTGATTGGATATAAGTCTGTAATTTCCCTGTAAGACCAAGACCCCCAGATCACGCCGGCTGGCCTTATGCCGTGTATGCCCTGATGAAGAAGGATGGAGTGGGTCATGTCCTGGAAGACTCAACCTTAAAAAGTCAAGAATGTAGGACTTGGAGAGACAGATGGCATACATCCAATGAAAGGGTTTGTGAGCATCCAGAGACTTGCTGGAACAGGGTTGATTATTTCCTAGAGGTGCTGATGAAGGAGTTTGTAATATTAAAAGAATTCAACCATTAAGGAATCTAGTCTGCAATCTATTATTAACACAACGTGAAGTCATAGAGCTTCGGCATGATTTTAATCTTAAAAGGGTAAGCCTGCCGCACGGAAAGATGCCCAAATAAACCTATACTTGCTCCAGTTGGGTGGTTCAGCGAACAGGTTGGCTCTCTTTTGCCTCTGGGTCTTTGTATGTGCTGTTCCCTGTCCCCAAGCCATCCTTTCTCTTGACTTTCACCCAATTAATCCCTTCCTTTCTTTCCAGTCTCTGTATCAAGGTTACCTGGACTCCCATAAGAGTGGGGTGGGTTCTCTGCTTAACTGCTACTGTAAATCCTGTATCTTCTCCATCAGAGTACTTATTTGCATTCTGTTGACTGTTGTGTCAATCAGACTATATAAGTCCCTGGAGAGCAGGGACTGGTTTTGTCTTGTTCAGTGTTGCATCTGCAGAGCTTGGCATCATGCTAGACAAAGGGGGTACTCAACAAGCATTGCTAACAAACAAGACGATCCACTCTGAGGACTTTCCTGGTGGTCCGGTGGTGAGACTGTGCTTCCAACATAAGGGGCACAGGTTCGGTCCCTGCTTGGGGAACTAAGATCCTGCATACATGAGAGCTGCCAAATTAAAAAAAAAAAAGATTGAGTGTGTATACTTTTTGCTTCTCAGACACATTGGATAAACTGAGGCAGCTTGGCAGACTCCTTAGCAGGTCTGGCAATGGAACTGAGATTTTTTGACACTGGGTGAGAGATTCTTTTTCATACCCTTAGACCGCTTCTTAAATAACTTAATTCCTTTCCAGCAGAGCTTTCGCAGCCGTATTCTCGTCTTGCTTGTCATCACCTTGGAGGCGAAGACTGTTTCGGAGAATTATTTTATAACAAATGGGATCTCGGGGCAGAGGAAAATTTATCTAACTCTCAGGGGTAGGAGAAATGTGTGTCTTTTGGACCTTGAATTTAAATGAGCCAGCAAATCCCTGCTAATTCTCTTCCCTTGCTGGGTCCCGTCTGCTTCATTCTCAGCAAAGGAGAAACCCAGCCTATGTCACCCATGATTTATGCGCTGCTGTTTGCTCTCTTCCCCTAGAACATTAAACACCCTGAGCAGAGGGGGAAGAAGAGGTAATCTCAGGATGCCTGGCTGTCAGAGAATGTTTAGGGGCAGGCTTTCTGCTCTGGTGGGAAGTGGGAGGAGGCTGAAATGTTAGGGATAAAAGAAAAGACCAACGGGGCTTTTACATAAAAGGAACAAGGGAGTCTCTGTTTGCTCCAACCTTTGCGAAAACCACTGGCCTCTGAGCTGAGAGACCTGGGTGCTTGATTTACTTGTTTACCAAGTGCCTCTGGGCAAGACTTGCCTCTCCCTGGGTCTCAGTTTCCCCGGCTGGCAAGGGAAGGTCTGCCTAGCTTGAGCTCCCACAGCCTCAGGAAGCTGGGGCAAGCTGATGTTTGCTGCGTGGAGAGAGGCATACAGGCAGCTCTGTGGTTAACCACGTGGACCCCTGCTCCCCCTTCTTTGGCTCTGTGGCTCTGGGCGAGCTCCTCAACTCTCAGAGTCTCATGTGCATGATGGGGTTGATCTCCTGGCGCTTCCTTGTTGGGTTGCTGACAGCTAGAGCTCCCCGCAGGAATGGCAGGGAGCCAGCACTTAATAAGGGTCAGCTATTACTGGGACTGTTGCTCCTGAGATGGTCCCTGGCTGTGGTCAGAGTGTCCCTCCACCTGAGTTCCCTGCTTGGGGCCTGTGGCTGGTGGGGGCAGGGCCTCCCTGGCTGCACTTGGAAACTCTGGGCAGAAGGGAGGAGGAGCTATTTTCAGTGGATTCTGGTTCTATTTGTGGCTTTGAGTTGGCCCAAGCTGCGGGGAAGCTTTGGGCAGAGCAAGCCGGGCACTGAGGGAGGTGTGTCGTCTTACAGCCTAGATGGTAGGGAGAGGAGGAGGGCTGGAGAGGAGCCGGAGGGAAGGTGCCCCTCCTCTCCTATGGTTCCCTCCCCCATGCCCCCTTCTATCCTCTCCTTGCCAATTTCACCTCTGCCTTCCCTGGGGGGAATTTAGAAGGGGCAATTGGCCTTTTCAAGGTGGATTTAGTTAGTAACACGAAGCGATCCATCAGTCTGATTAACACAGTGTTCCTGACCAGCCACATTGATTTTCTTAGGCTGAAGTGGGATTCACATCCCCAGCAGAATTGTGCGGTATTTATTAAAACCTAAGTGGTGTCTATGCTACCAAACATCTAGCTCATTCATCAGAGTGTAGAAAAAGCACTCACATTTCCCCACTGGACCCTGGGGCATTACCTGTTGACAGCCCCCCACTCCCCCCAGCTGGCTTTTTAACCTCTTTGGGCCTCAGTTCCCTCATTTGTGAAATTAATGGGGTGGGGGAGCACAGGAGGGGCTTGCCAGGGAGACTTGGAGCTCTTGAATCCTTTCCAGCTGCACTTCTGTGATTCTCTGAAGCCATAATTAAACAAGGAGAAGCTGACTCCTTTAATCAGAGGATGGCTGGGAGGACTGGGAGGCTCCACGGAGAGGGTGACATGCTGCTGTGTCATTTTCTGGATGAGAAAACTGAGGCCCTGGGGGTGGGGTCAGGTCAGACAGTGAGTCAGTGGCTCAGCTGGGTCAGGAATCCAGGCCTCCGACTTCCTGTTGCAGCAGGCCTTCCCAGTGCTGCGCTGTTGGGAGGACTGGAAGCACATCAATGCACCTGCTCATTTATTTAACTCCCACCATAATTCATTTTCCATATGACATCACCCACATGGTAAGGTATGGTGGCAGGTCTGCCCTCATTAAAAACTCTATCACTATTTCAGTGTTTCCCAATGACCAGTCATTTGAATGCTATCCTCATGAATTTTTGACATCATCAGATTTGTTTAACATATATGTCACATTTTTCTTTCTTTTTCTCCTTCAGTATTTATTTATTTGGCTTTGCCACGTCTTCCCTCTCTGGCTCAGTGGTTGAGGCATGAGGGCTTAGTTGCCTCTCGTGGCATGTGAGACCTGAATTCCCTGACCAGGGACTGAACCTGAGTCCCTTGCGTTGCAAGGTAGATTCTTATCCACAGGACCACCAGGGATGTCCCTACATTTTTCTTTAAATCAGTTCCTCACTTTACATAAATAAACTTACCCTCATCCTAAGCAAAGATACCTGTTATACTGAGTTTGATCTGCTATGTTTTCCACATATATAATAAACATAACTATTTAGGTTAAAAAATTTACATACCGACTGAAGATGTCTTTGCAGTTGAGAAATTCCAATGAAAATGACAGTGGTTCTCAACCTTGTTGGTTTCCTTAAAAATTATTGAGGACCCTGGGGCTTCCCTGATGGTCCCGTGGCTAAGATTCTGTGCTCCCAATGCAGGGGTCCTGGGTTTGATTCCTGGTCTAGGGAACTAGATCCCATATGTGGCAACTACAGATTGAGCATTCTGTATGCCACAGCTAAGACCTGGCACAGCCAAATAAATAAATAATATTTTAAAAAGTTATTGAGGACCTTGAATAGCTTTAGTTATGGTTATATCAATGGATATTTACCTTGTTAAGAATTAAAACAAGATATTAAATTACTTGTCATTTATTAAAAGATACATGATTTAAAAATAATATTACAAACCCAAGACATGGTAATATAAATTACGTATTTTCATTAAAAACTACTGTGTTCTAGAATGAAAAATTTAGTGAGGAGAATGGCATTGCTTTACACATTTGCAGGTCTTATTAAGGTTTGACTTAAGAGAGGAATTCTATATTCTCCTATCTGCTTGTGCATTCAATCTATGTCAGTTTGTTTTTGTTGAAATACATGAAGACTGTCCAGTCTCATACAGTTCAGATGTTTGTGGATATTCTTTTTTTGATACTGCACTAAAACTTGAGAGGAGGTAGTTTCCTAAAGTTTAGTTGCATAAATTCATTTGAATGAAACTTTTATACTCAGTCACACTAAACTCTATTGGTTTGTCCTGTACTTTGGATAGATCTTTTATTCATGCATGATTGGGTAACATTATGTACTGGTCATTTGGAAGATATCGGTTCACTGGGTTATGCAGCTCTTCCAAGTGTAGGCATAGTTTATTACGCAATATCAAAAGTTCACCTTTGTTACTATTACTGCCCATCTTAAGCAGAAAAGACATTGGGACATCAAGTACATGGTGGGACATTCAAGTTTTCCAAAATTCCAATGAAGCTGCAGTTTTATCACTGACAACAAAGATCATCAACTATTTTACTTAACGGGACAAACCCATTTCATACATTTTTGAGAAAACGTTTGTTAAATATCCAAGTCTGAATAACTGTATTTCGCATGTTTGACCATTCCTTTCACATAAAATGAAAGTCACTCAGTTGTGTCTGACTCTTTGTGACCCCATGGACTATATAGTCCATGGAATTCTCCAGGCCAGAATACTGGAGTGGATAGCCATTCCCTTCTCCAGGATATCGTCTCAACCCAGGGATTGAATCCAGGTCTCCTGCATTGCAGGCAGATTCTTTACCAGCTGAGCCATCAGGGAAGCACAAGAATACTGGAATGGGTAGCCTATCCCTTCTCCAGTGGATTTTCCCAACTCAGGAATCGAACTGTCGTCTCCTGCATGGCAGGTGGATTCTTTACCAACTGAACTACTAGGGAAGCCAGGCTTGCACATAAAGTAAAAGTAATTTGCTTTTTAAAAAATCTTTCTTTTTTCCCCTAAAAAAGAGGCTAGATCAGTGCAACTCATTGCAGAAGTGCTTTCCATTGAGACAACCATCCTACTTCTGCACCTAGCAAAAGAGCTTTATGTGTGGGAATTAACAGCTTAAGAGGTATGGATTCTCATTTTAGAGTGATGTCAAGTGTTTCAGAACTGAATCGTGGTGGCAGCTGCACAATATTGTGAATGAACTAAATGCCACTGAACTGTTCACTTTAAAATGTGTTTTATGTGACATGAATTTCACCTCAAAAAGAAAGTGGAAAAAGGCGCTTTGTGCATAATTTTTATTCATCATAATGTTAAAAAGACTTGTAGTCAAAGGTCTAGAGTTAATAATATTGAAGTTTTGTTTTCGTGCTCTTTTAAACTGCTTTGTCAAGGACATTCTTAAGTGAAATCGGTATTTTGTTTACTATCAGTGTTTACCAGTTTACCACCAGTACACTCATGAAAAATATGGCAACAAGTATCAATGGTGTCACTATCTTACATTGTGCCAGCCATTTTACCACCTCTGCTTTTGCACCATCTGTGCATGTGTCAACATGGTAAAAAAGGTAAATGAGTTCTTAGCTTTATTATGAAAACAGTTTTAACCCATCTGGGTCCCTGAACAAGTTTCAGGGCTCCTGAGAACCCATGGACCACACTTGGAGAACCACTGGTCTATGCTGAATTCGAGTTGAGCTGACCTAACTCCAGCAGTGGGGGTGTAGTATGGTGCCTGGAAAATCCTTGGACGCTGAATTACAGAAATTTGGGTTCAATTCTAGTTTCTATCTGATCCTGAGCAAGTAGTTCCTCAAAATCTGAAAGCTGCAGTTACATCTGTCTGCTAGCTGGGTATGGAGGCCAATGAGATGCTGAAGGGTTATGCGAGTTTGGGGATAATCTTCTCAAAGCGCTCACTGAAGGGGAAGTGACTTTTATCATTAAGCAGCAGGACCTAGCATTGGGAAGGCTACATTTTAGGGGGTTGAGGGATTTCTGCTTTCCAGGGACCCTGTGTGACCCTGGGAAGCCTCCATTAATCAATCTTTCCATCTGTTCTTAAACTACTTCAAAGAGTCACTGAGCAGCTGGAAGAACATTTTCAGTTTTAAAGATAGCAGCGGGGAAAAGAGGCTGAAAGGGTAGCAGGAGGAGGGGAGGAAGGTCAGGTGGGGTAGCAAGGGCACCCTCACATGAGAAATAGGGCAGTGAAAAGCTGTGACTGAGCCTGGATCGACTTTCTCTTTTCTTGAATTACCTCACAAAGTATTGTCAGCTGAAGCCCACAGTAAATCCCACCCATTTGTTTGGGTTTTCATAAGTTACAAAGTTTTCAAAGTGATTACTTTAAAGAATCCTTACACACCAAGTGAGGTGAGCAAAGTGATGATTGGGACCCCGTGGAGCTGATGAGAAAACCGAGGCAGAGAAAAAGGAAGCTAGAAACACGTATACAGATGCACCAAGATTCAAATGTTAAGTCCTTAGACTCAGAGCAGCTTCCCTTCCATTGTTTCTTCTTAGGCTCTACTCCTTGTTTTTTCGAGGCCACACAGCAGTTTTCTCTTTTTTATTTGGAGACAATTTACTAAGGCCTGCTGCCTTAATAGTAAGAAGGTGGGTGGTAGTGGGAATGAGGTGAAGAATGGAGTTTAAAAGCACACTCTAGAATCAAATCGTCGGAGTTCAAATCCTGATTTATACCTCCTCATGAGTAAAAAGGGAGCATAACAATACCTGGTCACAGCTCTGCTAAGATCACATTAGATCTACATGTCAAGCATTCGTATAGCATGAGCACATCTTAAGGTTCAATCCATGAGAATGAGGACACGCAAATAGTGACTCAAAGTGCACACATTTCTCCTACGTCCTATAGACTAGTTGAGAATTCCTTGCTGCTGCTGCTGCTGCTGCTGCTGCTGCTGCTAAGTCGCTTCAGTCGTGTCCGACTCTGTGCGACTCCATAGACGGGCAGCCCACCAGGCTCCCCCGTCCCTGGGATCCTCCAGGCAAGAACACTGGAGTGGGGGGCCATTTCCTTCTCCAATGCATGAAAGTGAAAAGTGAAAGTGAAGTCGCTCAGTCGTGTCCGACTCTTAGCGGACATGGACTTAGTGCCCATGGACTGAAGCACGCCAGGCGGCACACGGCGATACTCTTGCTGAAAAACTGGTTCACGTGCTATGCCAAATGTTGGCCCTCTACTTTCGGATTCTTGGTGACTGTGAGAGTGGCTGAGTGAATGCTAACACTCTATTGGCTGAATATCTGCCACGAGCTACCTCATGGGGAGTTAGCCAGCCTATGGGTGGGCCGTCCTGGAGTCAGGTGCTAGTTTCCATCCAATAAGAGGACACCAGCTGTAGAACCCGAACCTTCAGTCTTGGCCTGAGCGGAGAGGCCTAGGTAGCAAAACGTATGCTCCCGAGGAATGAACTTGATGGGAATCTTATTTTATTGGACAACAGGAGAAACAGGTGGGAAAAGCATTTTTTTGTTTGTTCATTAGTATTTACTATTTCCTCTCTCATTCCTTAAAGGCTATGTAATCATATAACAGGAAAGGGAAAACTGGATAGAAGAAACAGAAGTAAAATTGCAGAGTTGAGGCAGGAGGAAAAGTCACTATTAATACATGGATTTGAGGGGCCAACAGTAGACCACCATTGAACTTCACAACTAGCATTGGGTTTTCTAAAAGCCGAGGTAAAAAGATACAGGATCATCTGCCTAATACTAATTATTTAGAAATGAAGGGCACCTGTGTCTGTGAATCTTGTAGGCAGAGAATATCCTGCTATATCAGTAACAGGGGATATTGTGACCGTCTAGTCATCAACAATTGGCAGCTGCCTCCCCTAAGCTGCACCTTGATGGGATTCAGGGTGCAAAATCTACAATACTAGCGCCAAAAGTTATGGTGCGTTTTGAAGGAATGATTTCAGTGAGTCCAGACTGCTTGCATCTTCCTATACATAAAAAAGTGCTAAATTCATTAACTTGAGATGTCTGCTTTTTTCTTAAATTAACAGTGTTCTCACTACCTGATTTTTGGTGTAAAAATTCCTATAGATTCGGCTTCTCCCGTACCTCTTTAGAACAGTCCCTCAGAACTATCAGAGGTTGACTCTCGGGCTTAAGTCCTCCGTATGTTGGCCAAATGAAACATAATTCTCAGTTTTTAGGTTGTGCAAATTTTTTTCTTTTTTAGCTGACGGAGTAAAGCAAAGCCTTTCCTAACTTTGAACTCTAATGTAATTTCTTACCTGGGATTTTATTTCAGGCAATGATGCCACAAAGTTGGCAGTACAGCTTGGTGGGGAGAGGAGTTTTTGTTATCAGTAGGATTGGGTTTGCTTTTTAAAAAAATTTTAGTGTATCTTATCCTAGACTGCAATTTCTTCAGCTGTAAAATGGTGATGACAGTATCTACCCATTTAAGCTGTGAGGATTAAATTGGATGTGTTGTATTGAAATTAGCTATTAATCCAGAAAATTTCCCGCTATTTGTTATGAGCAGTTCTAGGTGCAGGGGATAAAGTGATGAACAAACCAAAGAAGACCCTTATCTTCAAATAGCTTTTAGTTAACAATGGGATAGAAAGACAACAAACATTAAAAAAAAAAAAAGGATAAATAACTGCAGAGTGCTGTGGATAAAAACACTACAACAGATGCAAGGAGAGATTTCATTTGACTGATTCAGCCATTTTCCAGAAAAGTCAAAGACAAAACGTTAAAATGCTAATCTTACAGGTGCATCTGTCAGGGCCTGAGGGAACTCGGTCCTGGTCTGTAGATTTGTTCTACAAGCTATTGTGTATGCGAAGAGTCGGACAGGACTGAGCGACTGAACTGAACACGTTACAAATTTTTTTTTTTTTTTTTTTGCTTGTTTGAAAAGACTTCTTTTACCTGAGCCTTGGTGGAAGCAGTGTGAAATTGTATTCCGAGTAGAACCTTGGGCACGCTATATTTACTTGCATTATATTAAATTAGTTTTATTCTGAGCACAATTACAGGTGAAAGATACTACCATTGTTCGAGCATTGCCTTGCCCCTGGCCGTAGAGCTAGGAAAAGATGCCTCGCCCAAACGTTGACTTCCTCGCCCATTCGCAGATCCTGTTTCTCTCTTTTCCAGCTGGAGCGTCCCAGCCGCCGGCGTTCGGCTGATCTGCAGCCCCGCCCACCACCGGGGCGTGCCTACCGCCCCAGGCCACGCCCCTTGCTCCGACCGCCGGCAGAGGGCCGGAGCGTGCGCGCGCGTCCCCGCTCGCGGCCCGGCTCGGCGTCGGGAGCGCGCTCTGTGTGGCTGGTGCCGCCATGTTGTTGTGGTTGTGAGAAGGCGGTGGCGGAGGCGCAGCCGGTCGAGACGCTCCAGCGGCCCAGGCGCTGCCCCCCGCCAGCCCGGGCTGGGCGCCTCGAGGGGTGGCGGAGGCCGTGCCGAGACGGGCCTCGCCATGTTCTGCAGCCCGGTAAGGAAGCCCACCCCCACCCCCCCGCCCCGTCTACTCCGGGGGTGAGGAGGAGCTGGAGGAGGGGCCGTCCTCGGCCCCGGCGCCGCGGCTGTCACCCTCTGAGGAGGCGGCGACCCGCGGGGGGCTGGGGACGGCGTGCGTGGCCCGAGGAGGGTGGCCCGGACGGCGGCCGCGGCCGCCAGAGGGAGGCACGGCGAGCGGGAGCGCCGCGGCGGGGCTCGGCCCGGACCCTCGGCGCAGGGGAGGCGGGGTCCGGCCGGGGCGGCTTTTCCGGACCCGGTGGGGAAGGGCCCACGGGGACGAGGGGTGTGAGGCGCTCCCCGGTAGCGTCCGGGGAGATGCCCGCGGACTTCCAGGAGGTGAGCGTGCGGCCCTCACCCCGACCGGCCCCGTGGGCGTCCTCTGTGGCGGGAGGCCGGAGGTTGGGGGCCGCGGAGCCCCCGGGGCGAGCGGAGCGGGCCCGGGACTTGTGGGAAGGAGGAGTGGCCGCCCGACTGTGGAGCAGGGCATCCTCCTGAGCTGGTAGTCCTGGGGTGGGAAGGATGGCTCGGAGGTGCTTGAGAAAACAGCGCTGGTCAGACAGCCTCACGAAAGGTTAGAGTGATTTCTCAGGTGAAAAATCCTGCCGCTTAGGACCCCTGGGATAGTATTGTTGGTTGTACTTTGGGCTGGAAAACTTGCCTCAAAATAGTAAGGGTGAATTTTATGGCCATTTTAATAAACTCCTCTGGGGTCTGATAACCTTACTTGTGAGTTTTCCCAGGAGCTACTATGGGGGGTAATGATATCCAGTTGTCTCCAGACTGAGGCCTAAATTCTTACCTGTTTCAGTATCTTGACATACACTTTGTTGTATGACAGTGTCTGCTTTTTTTTTTTTTCCCACAGTGAGGGAAAAAAAAGTGGGCTTGCTCTTCCAGTTGAATTTCACCTTCGTTGCTCACAATGTGGGCGACGGTGCCATCAAGGCCTGCGCTGAATTATGCAGGATGATTGTTTTTAGTATAAAATAGTTGGGATTTATAGGTGTAGAGGTGTTGGGGACCTCCCTCTTTCACATCCAAGGCTGTTCCAGTAGGGCAAGAGACAGGATGTATGTTTTTTTTGCTCGGCGACCAGGTGAGGGATGCCAGCGTGTTTTGGTGTCAAGCAGAGTCTTCCCTTCTAAGGCTTGTGACTTGGGTGGGAAGAAGAGCTTAGAGAATGACACTGTTTGGAGTAAACCCAGTACAGTTTGTGATGTTTAACTAAATTTGGAGGGTTCTAGAATTGTAGATTGGCTCCTTATGAAGGCTTCTTTCAGCTGTAATTAACTCCCTTATTTTCAGGTGGCCCAGAGCTGTTCACGTGACCAGTATGCTTCTGCGGCCCCACTTGTAGTTAGTTAATAGCAAGCCATAAGAGAACCCAAGTTTTCCCAGTTTGTAAACCAGGTTTTTTAGTTTGGTGATTAACTAATTAAATACCAGTTGTTAGAAATAGTACAGACTGCCTGAAATGCTTATTCCAGGCCTCATGCGGGACCTGGTGAATTAAAATCTCTGAGCCTTACAAAGCTTCCTGAGTGATTCTAGTCAGCCAGGTTTGTGAATGTCTGCTTTAAGTCACCTCTGGTATTCCAAAGGATTTCCAGTAATTATAACTCCTGAGAGTGTTTTTAACTGTTTATACAATTTGAGAGGTATGGAAAAGAGTGGAGCCTGAGCATCTCTTAAAATACAGTGGATTTATGTACGGGAAGCAGATAGATTGCCAAGAATTATTTGTGTACATCTTCAGGTACATGCTTCATAAAATTAGAGGTATATCCAGAGATATAATGAGCAATCCAGAGGATAGAAGCAGAGAGGCACAGGCAGAAAGTCTGCTTGTGGGCCACAAAGAGCTCCTCTGAAGCTGCTTTCCAACATCACTGTTGCACCTAAACTGTCTGATTCAGGTTTCTAGCAAAGTGGGGGTAGGGCTGGTGAATTAGCAGTCATTTGAGACTAGGGTTGTGAACCAGGAAGGTTTACTGTGGATTGTGAAAAGTTCTTGAAATATGCCTAAGGCTAAGAGGAGTGGCAAAGTCAGTTCTAAAGTCTGAGGTAGTTCTGGTTAAGGCTTTCAGTTGGTAAAGTGGAGTGCTGAGTTACCAAAGGAAGTATTCATATTTCAGAGGGGGTGTGGTAAGGTTTGTTATAAGTTTGGAAGAGTTGGAAGAAAATATTGTAGAGAGCAGTGAAGGAGTTTGGTCAACATCCTGTTAAATCATAGTGTAGTACTGTTAGAGAAGCACACCCAGCTGTCCACTACAAGAGCCGGAGGCCTTGTATGTTTTGTTCTTTGGTATCTGGAGTAGTTAGCATAGTTCTCAGCATATATTATGCCCTCAGGTATTTGTTGAGTAAATGGATAGTATTGAGGTGGGAAAAAGAACAGTTTTGGTGGTTGATAACAGTGTTTGTTATTAAAAGCTATTTGATAATTTGCATTGAGTTAAAGAGTCAGATTTTTAGTCCTTGTGGTTTGCCTAAGAGATTCTGTTTTCTAAAGACTGTCATTGGACACTATCCTGTCCCTAGTTTTGGGGTCTTAAATTGGCCTTGGTTTTTTATTTCTTAGGTTGTGGTGTTAATTGACTGCTGCTGGGAATGTCACTTCTCTAGACCTCCATTTTCTTATCCGTAAAATTAAAAGGTTTGTAATTATTGACCCAAAGTAGTTTCTCCAGCCTGATTTTGCAAATCTTTATTAATTTGTAATTGTTATTTAGTATTAGTCTCATATAGGTAGATGAACCTTCCGTTTTGGATTCTGCTTTTGACTTATGGATTATAGACATTGTACAAAAGTGCTCTGGAAATTGCATGCATGTTGCAAGTGTTAAGCAGAAACAACATGCTTACGCTGTTGTAATTCACTTAGTGTTGAAATCAAAACGGATTTCACATAGAGAACTTCATAACTGAGTGTGAAGCCACAAGATTAAGAATGGTTTGGTGCAAGTTTGTGTAATTTCTGTGGTCAGTTGTTTCTTACAGACCACCCAATTCTGTAATTTTCTATGCTGAATTTATATGTAGTTTTATAATCAGTGAAACTGAAAATATGAGATCAAATCCATACCCAATTGAACCAAGATTCCCAATTTTAGAAGCTACCAGAATTGCTAACATTGTTATTTTTCATTTTAATTTTGTGCTTTTATCTTCACTTTTGCATCTAGAACCATAATGTAACTTTCAAGTTCGTATCAGACATTTAAAGAGAAAACTGCTGTAGCATGACAGTGGCTGACTAGTAAGTCCTGAGTTCAAGTCCGGGTTGTGCTCATTAGCTGTGTTGTTTCTGGCAAACCGCATAAGCCTTCTGAGCTTCAGGTCCCTCATTAGTACAGTGAGGATGAAATGGAATGGTGTATATGAAAAGCAGTCTAAAAATGTCAGTGGATGATGATGGAGCCCTGTTGTATTAGAATCCTGTTTCCCTGGAAGAGTTGACTTGTGGAGCAGTGGTAAATCTGGTGTCTGCTGTCAAGTGCCGACTTTAGTGATTTCACTAGGAAAGCCACAGAAAAGATTTCTGGTCTGTACTCTTGCTTGGAGAAACCTTTTAGCAGCACTTGCATCCAGTCTGCCAATAGGAATGATCAGTGTTTCAAGAAACTGCAGAGGGATCTGAGATGTCTTAAATTTGTGCCAAGGTTTGCAGGCTACCCACTCCAGTATTCCTGGGCTTCCCTTGTGGCTCAGCTGGTAAAAAAAACTGCCTGCAATGCGAGAGACTTGGGTTGGATCCCTGGGTTGGGAAGATCCCCTGGAGAAGGGAAAGGCTACCCACTCCAGTGGAGAATTCCATGGACGGTATAGTCCATGGGGTTGAAAAGAGTCGGACATGACTGAGCGACTTTCACTTCACTTCACTTGCCTTTAGAGTAGATTTGCTGGATTTCACCCATTTTTTTATGTTGGAAAGTGATAGGGTCAGGGAGTTTGGCACATTCTGTGTAATGTTTTAGGGCTGTGTTTAATGAAATCAGTGTGGTGATTTCTAAAAAAATTAGCACATAGAAAATGGTAAAATTAATAACTGATTTGGGAAAATTTATTATACGTTACTTCTGTTACTATATGTGTACTGTTGCCACATAAAATGTAATTTTATAATTACAGTCCCCCCACCCCCCACCCCGCTCTGTGCAGCTTTTGGGATCTTAGTTTCCAGACCAGGGATTGAACCGGACCCCTGCAATGAAAGCGCAGAATCCTAATCACTGGATCGCCAGGAAATTCCCAAATGTATTTTTTCTTGAGTTGTAAAACTTGGAAGCAGTTGCTTAGGGATACGGTACCCGGTACCCGAGCTTTGCAGTTAGGATGACTATAAAAATAGTGAGACGTAAATGAAAAATCACAAGAAGATTATGAAGTTTGGTTAAAGTTAAAGCTGTTTTGTTAAGGGTGAAATACTGTGTGTATGTTTGTGTTTGAGCTTGCACACGCAGTTACATCCGAATCTGCGACCCTCTGGGCTGTAGCCCACCAGGCTCCTTTGTCTGTGAGATTTTTCCAGGCAGGAATACTGAAGTGGGTTGCTGTTTCCTCCTCCAGGGTATCTTCCCGACCCAGGGATCAAATCCACATCCCCTGCTTGGCAGGCGGATTCTTTACCTCTAAGCCACCTGCGAATCCACAACATACCTCATAGGTCTGTTATAAATTGTTGACTTAGTGAACATAATTAAGACAAACTTACGCTAATATTCTAACTCCTTTCCCTTAAATGGACTGTCTGGTAACTACAAAGATGTCGTCTCGTGGCGTGCATTACTGCATCGAGCATCATGTTGGTTGTATGTCCAGACCTAGATCTGTTACATGCCTGTTTGTTTCTTCATATAATGTTTAGAATGATTTTATTATGAGAGATAGTAGGAAGCGTTCTTGATTTCATTTGTTCTAAATTTACTTTTTTAGCTAATGCTTCTGTAATTTAGTTGCAGAAGATACATAAATTTATTTCTCTGAAATATTCATAGACTGATAATCTGGCAAATGTAAGGAGTTATAAGTATATTGATAAATCCTAACATTTGAAAGAATTGGTAGAAAGACAGGATGGTTTACTTGAAATACGGTCATTATTTTTTAGTTCACGCCTATCATGTTTCTATAAGATAAGACAAATTTGTAATTGTAAAGTATTTAGACTGATTCCACAAACCACATGGGGCAAAGTAGTGTGTTTAAAGTTTTAGAAGTCTACAGGGCAATAATAAGGAGCTTTAATTTAATTTCATTTTGAATTTCAAAATGAAGTTTTTATTTCTGATTATGAAAGCTACAGTACATATTTGTATGAGTGTGTGAAACCTACAAAAAAAATGGAGATAATGTAGGAGAATGAAGGAAAGTAGAGCTGATCCCTCATCCCATTTAGATGTAATGTTTGGTGTTTTTCTTTTTTACTTATCTACTGAAATACTTAAGAGCAACTTCCCATGTCAGGTTGATGTTCCTTTAATGGGTGTTTAGTATTCTGTGATATGGGTGCAGCATGGTTTACAGCAATTCCCTGTTAACGGACATTTCAGTTTTCCCTCATAAAATCATAAAACAGCTGTGATGAACTCCTTTGGTGTTTTTTTTTCTTTTTTTTGGCTGCACCAGATGGCTTGAAGAATCTTAGTTCCCTGACCAGGGATCAAACCTGTGTTCCCCGCAGTGGAAGTGAGTAGCCCTAACCACTGTATTGCCAGGGAAGTGTCTCGTTTGAGCTTTTAAAAAGACAATTATGCTGCTGTTTTCTCAGGCTAAATTCCTAAAAGTAGGGTTACCTGGCAAAGGGTTGTTTTTAAAATTTCAAAATACTCAGGGTATCCTCTAAATAGGGTGCTATTTTAAAGTCTCGGCAACAGTAATATTATTGTCCGATTCCGAATATTCTTTCTAGTGATTTACTACCTTTTAACTTGCCTGGAAAATCCATGGACAGAGGAGCCTGGAGGGCTGCAGTCCATGGGGTCCCTAAGAGTCAGACACGACTGAGTGACTTCACTTTCACTTTTCACTTTCATGTGTTGGAGGAGGAATGGCAACCCACTCCAGCGTTCTTGCCTGGAGAATCCTAAGGACGGGGGAGCCTGGTGGGCTGCCGTCTGTGGGGTCGCACAGAGTCGGACACGACTGAAGTGACTTAGCAGCAGCTTGGTGGGAATTTAAAATAGTTTGGAAATTTCCTTTGTCCTTTTTTCATCATCAGCCCTTACCCTCTACAGCTTAGCTGTGGAAGGGGCAGGTGAAAATGGAAGGGCAATGATATAGATTACTTAAAAATTATTGAGCGTTAACCCTCAATCCTTAACTATTTACTTTACAAATAATATGTATAGTAACTGGTTATTGTGTGTCTTATAAAATATAGAGAAAAAAATTAACAAGGATGAGAATTAAAGTTCAGATGTCTTTCTCCTTTACTGCAGTGGAGCATCTTGGGTGCTCCTTGGGTGTACTGTGTTCTGCTTTGGATGTAACTGCTTCAGACACTTAAGATGTAATGTTGGGCTTTTATGGTTGACTGTTTCAGAGCTTTTCCACTAGTTCTGCAGGTGGTCCAGCCTAGTTGGATTAGGATAGTCTTCAGAGTGTCCCATGCTATTGAGCCACGTCTGCAATAAGGGCAAACATGAACCTTGCTCAGAAAGCACTAGTTGAGGCGCTTGATTTGAAAAGGGCCAATCAATGGGATCGGAGAAGGCCATGGCACCCCACTCCAGTACTCTTGCCTGGAAAATCCCAGGGACGGAGGAGCCTGGTGGGCTGCAGTCCATGGGGTTGCACAGTGTCGGACATGACTGAGCGACTTCACTTTCACTTTCATGCATTGGAGAAGGAAATGGTAACCCACTCCAGTGTTCTTGCCTGGAGAATCGCAGGGACGAGGGAGCCTGGTGGGCTGCCGTCTCTGGGGGCGCACAGAGTCGGACACGACTGCAGCGACTTGGCAGCAGCAGCAGCAGTCATGGGCTAGGACAGTCTACATGAGTAGTCTACTTCTCTTAGAGATGAACTGATACTGTGTCGAGTGTGTTTTTAAAAGTCTCTGCTTTATGGAAAGCAGTTTGGTTGTAACATTTTTGTTTTCTAAGAGCTTAGGTCTTGGAGACTGAAAAAGATGAATAATTGGTACGTACTAGCTTTCCTTTGCTTGCAAAATACCACAATTAACCTGTCACTCTTTAACTCCATTTGGAAGAGCCTGAGTCAATAACTTAAAAAATGCTTTCTTGGGCCAAAATTTTCTGAGTCCTGGATTGAAAGGTGACTTTTTTCTTAAAGTTTGAATATGTTCCTGTTTTCAAAAAATTTAAACTTTCTATTTTATGTTGCAGTATAGCCGATTAACAATATTGTGGTGGTTTCAGGTGCACAGCCAACTGACCCAGCCGTTCATATGCATGCACCCATTCTCACCCAAACTCCCCTCGTCCAGGCTGCCCTGTGACATTGGGCAGAATTCTTTGTGGTTAAGTTCATAAGTTACTTTTGATTTGCCCCTCTCCTCCCTGCTGCTTAGTTATGAAATCTGGAAATGGTGCTTTTACCCTACAAAAATGAGTCTCCCTCTCTCTTCCTATCATGGGGAGTTTAATTTCAGTAATTTTATATGGATTGGTCATTATCGGAGAAAGACGATATTGAAGTCTTCAAGATTGTGAAAAGGGCAACTTGTGCTTAGTTTTTGCTAGTTAAAAGAAGTTTTTTTTGCCAGTTAAAAGATAATTTATATTGAAGGTGATTGTTATATATAGTATCTTGGGGAAGAGGCCAGGTATTCCTTTTTACCTTGGGTAGCATGATTTACAAGCATGATGTCTGTTGTCACAGACATCTTAGATCCTCATAAGGGTTTGAGAGCATCATTTAATCACGGGTATTGTGACTCCTTTGAGGCCACATGCCTCAAAGCAGTGTTTGACATCATGTTTGAAGACTGTAAGCCTGAAGAAGTAGGTGGTATGTAGTTGTTAACTCATGTCCGACTCTTTTGCGACCCTGTGGACTGTAGCCTGCCAAGCTTTTCTGTCCATGGGATTTGCCAGGCAAAAATACTGGAGTGGGTTGCCATTTCCTCCTCTAAGGGATCTTCCCCACCCAGGGATGGAACCCTCGTCTCCCGCATTGGCAGGTGGATTCTTACCGCTGAGCCACCTAGGAAGCCTGCGGAAGTAGGTACTGATGGGTGTTCTCCTTCACTCCTCAGCACTTAATGTACTGCCTGGTATAAAGGAAGCTATCAATTTTATGGACTGTTTAAACTCTTACCTATATATTTACACATGTTAATAAACTGTAGTCTTGTGAAACCAACACATCACTTTCTGCAGTTAGATAGTTCCTTCATCTGATGTGCACAGAAAACATTTCTGGGGGAGAGGTCATTAATTTTACATCAGCCTTTCAGATATCCTCTTACTTTCTCTTCAGGATAGATGCATGGTGACAAGTCTTGATGTAATTCCTTTCATTGTGTGGGTTCCTCCTACTGGCAAGACTCATGTGTGTGTTTGTGTGTGTGTGTGTGTGTATATATGTATGTATCTGTATTTATATAGTAGCTTGCTATTTGAAAAGGAAACATACTCAGTTTTTGGGTGTATAATGGTTCTTCAAACATGGACTGCAGGGTTTGCCATAGCGTGAATGAAAAGGAGCAAATATAATTGCTGACACTTATCTTATTCTCTCCAGTTCCCTGTACCTGTGGTTTTGGTTTATTCTGAAAAAGGCTGAAAAAAATTAGTCTTCTGAAGAAGCTAGTATGTTATTGCCCCTTTGATCCGCTGAACTTAAAATCATGTTTCGTAAGTGAACTAATATACTTTCTTTTTTTTTTCTAATATACTTTCATACATAAGAGAGACTCTATAAAGACAAGAATGGAAATACTAATAGTGATTAATTTCTGGCTGGAATAGTGACCATTTTCTGCCTCATTATTCTGTAGTTTTCCAGTTTTCTGTAATGAACATGTGTTACTTTTTTTTTGTTACTCTTATAATTAGGGAAAACCTGCTATTTTAAAGTACATTTTAATGTCCTTAGTTTTCATTGGCTGGCTTATGAAGATCTAACTCATAGTCAGCATTAAAAACATGGGTTGTGGACTTCCTTAGTGGTCCAGTGGTTGAGACTCCACACTTCCACTGAAGGGGGTATGGTGAGGAAGTTCCGCATGCCATGGGGTGTGACCCTCCCTCCAAAAAAGAACATTAATTGACTCCAGTTCCTAAGGAGAGTGGCAGCTGTAGGAAGCAGTATGGGAAAATGGGGCAGGCAAGCTGATTTGAACTTTCTTACTGTAAATTCCACTGTGACACTGAGGCAGTCTGGGCTTTGGTCACAGTTAAACACAAGACCTCCACCTGATATTTCCCTTCCTAATGAGCTGATTGAGAATTACAAATGATATCTTGAAAAGTCAGATACTGTGAGCTTAAACACAGGACTCGGCCAGAATTCCTGGTTTTCCTGCTGACTTGCCATGTGGAGTAAGAACTGTAGCCCTGTGTGTATTTAAAAATGGGGAAAAGAAATCAAATAGAATTATGGCAACTCAGATGTGATACTGATTTTGCACATGTAATTTGAACTGGAAGATAATTAGATAAATGACTTTTATTTTGACAGTTGGGGTTTTGGTGTTAATGTGTATGGCTGGGAGTTGAGCCACTGTAAGTTTATTTACTCATTCATTTGTTGATACTCTAGGAAGATCTATGTAATATATCCAGAGTTTAAGTGATTAGGTAAAGCCTATTCAGCTTTTGCTGTTTATTGAACATTATAGTAACTTCAGTGTTTGTGTAGACAGATGATATATCATTCAGAGTGTAAGATTTCTGGGGTAGAACATTATTAACTGTCTGCCCTTACTTTATTCTTTTAAAAAAGAAGATTAAAGTTCAAGGGCAATCAAGGTAATAAAGGTAGATACTAATATAAATTTATAGGCTTTTTTAGTTTAAAATTTTATACTAAAGATATATAGGTTTATGATTAAGCCCATTTTTCTGTTCCCAAATCCCACAATCTTGGCTTTCTTTTTTTAAAAGAAAATTTAAATATTTCAGAAATTCAGAAGAATATGGAGAATAATTTAACAGACACCAAGTGCCTAATTTAAAAGATTTAGATTTAATAGATGTTGATGTCTTGTAAAATTTGCCTCAAAGAGGTATTTATATTGGTTTTTAAAAACCAAAATATTACATAGTTGGAGTCCTTCCTGCATTCATCTTAAATCCTATTTCCATTATCCAGAGGTGGTTTTACCATTTTAGGCCATGCTGTGCTGTTTTATTCCTACAGATGTCTGTGTGTGTTTGACATGTAGTATTAATGTGTTTCAAATGCATATAGTACCTTAGTGTATATATTCTGCTGTTTGAAAAAGCTTGAAATTTATCTATGTTAATATATGTGTGTTTGCTTAATAGCTATGTAGTACTCAGTTGTATGAATAGAATGTAATTTTAGTCCCATATTGTTTTCGATTAATATATAGATCTTAAAATTTGCTTTTAATATGATCAAGCTGTACATGGCTGATCTACAATTTTTTTCTCAATGTTTTTATAAACATCTTACCCTATTGCAAAATATTTACCTGTTTTTAAGGACTGTAGTTTTTTTTGAACTTCTTATAGACACAGGACGGTTATTTACCCAGACCTTTACTGATGGACATCTGGGGATTCCTTTTTTTTTTTGCGGGGCGCGGAGGGGCGGTGGGTACTTTTTCCCCGTATTACAAAGAGTGCAGTCTCTGTTGGATATTCTTGTACTTCATGCTTTTGAACAGCTGTAGGGTAATTTGTATAGAAATAATTCTGCAGAGTAAATTTTGGGGGACTAGAACTGCATGCAACAAATATTGATGCTAAACCAGTATGTATATTTGTAACTTTCTCAGGCCTGGTCTGTTCACTTAGGTTCGTTCAAAATTGGGTGCTATGTAAGAGGTGCTGAGCTGGGTAGTTTTGCCGTATAAAACAGCTAACATGTTAAAGTTGCATAGTAGAAACTAGGAGGAGTTCAAGCTTTACTTAGGTAAGGCACATAGAGCTATGTTTGGGAAATAGTTTTAGTTTTGCTAGCACAGAATAGAAGATTGAAAGTAAGTTTGTAAAGCGCTAAAAATTGAAATAAAATGTTAAAGTACTTGAAATTTCTTTTACTCTCTGTACTGAGCCCCTGCAGGGAAGAGATGTCCTGTGGCAGTGTATGTAATTGGGAACAGGCAAAGATTGGAAAGCAGTGAAAAATCTGTCCTGTACTCAGAATTAGGTAGTAAGGACCTGAATTAAGGTGGTGGCAGGGTGGTGATTTAGTTTGCTAATTTAAGCATTCTTAGTTGACAGCCTGAAGGAAATGCACATATACTTGTGAACTGGTTGAATGGGAAATTTAGTGGCAGGGACTCAGCGTTGGTGGGTTTTGGGCCTCAGAGACTAGTGATGGTACAAAAATGTAGAACTGGGAGGGGGAGTTTGGAAAAGGACTGAAATGAAACCCTTCACACATTTAACATTGAGACCAGGGAGTATACAAGTAAAAATGTGTCACAGGAGCTCAGAGATAAGAATTTGAGGCAGGAAGAAAGGTAGGTCTTATCTGGATGAGATCTTGAACCTAGAAGAGCTAAAGATTGAGATCACATTTAGGGGAGTGGGAGAAGATCAGATTGTTTAAAAGCTGTTACAATTAGGTTAATGAGGCATAGTGGAGGCCAAGGAGAAGAAATTTTCAAATGAGTGATAATTAAATTTGAGTGAGATGGGAAATATGTTAGTGACCCATACTACTTATCCATCATCATTTTCTTATGTATTTTTTAACATTTCTCCTCTCCACCCCAAGGCCTATTAAAAATTTATTTATTTGGTTGTGTTGGGTCTCAGATGCAGCATGTGGAATCTAGTTCCCTCACCAGGCATTGAACTCTGGTGCCCTGCATTGGTAGCATAGAGTCTCAGCCACCGAACCACCAGGAAGTCCCCGTTTTCTTAGGATACGCATTCAGGATATTGAAAGGGACGAGGAGTGTGACACGAGACAGCATGTGTGGAACGTGTTGTTCTATAGAACTTTCTCCAGTTCCTTCTGACGCTTGATAACTGCTGTTCAGTACATATTGAGCCTTGAAATTTGGCTAGTTGAAACAGGGAGCTAAACTGAACATTTTAATTAAATTTAAATAGCCACGTGGTTAGTGACTGCATGTTGGACAGCACTGCTTATGGACTCTGAAAATGAGACAGTGATGCAGATTAGCAGGAGGAGGAGATCTTAGGATAAAATAGAAGCATTTACTTAGCTAAAGCTTTTGTTGCAGTGCCATCAAACTTGCATTGGAATTAAGTATTTTGTTGCAAACCAAAGGTTTGCATTTTGTATTGTTGGCTATAGTTGGCAACTCTTTTATATAAAAGAGCAAAACTACTCTTAAGAGACTTAGAGCCTGCACTTTCTTCATGATGTCCCTCCCCTCTTTTCTTCTGTCTTGCTTTTTAAAGGTTATAATTCAATTTTATGGATGAAAGGATATTTATTGAGATATTTTGGATTTGTTTTCTCCTATTAAAGTAATTCAGAGAAGGCAATGGCACCCCACTCCAGCACTCTTGCCTGGAAAATCCCATGGACAGAGGAGCCTGGAGGGCTGCAGTCCATGGGGTCACTAAGAGTCAGACACGACTGAGCGACTTCACTTTCACTTTTCACTTCCATGCATTGGAGAAGGAAATGGCAACCCACTCCAGTGTTCTTGCCTGGAGAATCCCAGGGACGGGAATAACCCCAGTGGGCTGCCGTCTATGGGGTCACACAGAGTTGGACACGACTGAAGCGACTTAGCATTAAAGTAACTGAAAGGTTCTTAGAACTCTCATTAGGGAGAGAGAGTACTAGTTATCCTTTAAATAAACCAATACCTTAGATACTTTATGGCTTGAGAATTGGTTTGCTTTCAGAATGATTGATGGTTTAAATTGAATGTTTGATGGCAGTGAGAGAACCTTTTTTACTCCGTGCTGTTCTGTGCTCAGTTGAGCCTGACTCTGCAACCCTGTGGACTGTAGCCTGCCAGGCTCCCCTGTCCATGGGATTTTCCACCAAGGATGCTGGAGAGGGCTGCCATTTCCCCATCCAGGGGATCTTCCTCACTCAAGGATGGAACCTGTGTCTCTTGCGTCTCCTGCATTGGTAGGCAGATTCTTTACTGCTGTACCACCTGGGAAGCCTAAATGCACTACGTCTGCAAGAAGAAAAAGTAAGTGTATGTGGAAGAACCCATTCACAAGGCAGCGCTAACTGTGTGATTCCATTTTTATAAAGTTACCAAAACACTCCTGATAGATGGCAGCAGAAGTCAGATTAATGGTTATCTTTGGTAGTGAGCGCAGGGAGACTGGGGTTGCTAGTTATGTTCTGTATCTTCACCTGGGTAGTAATTTCATGGTTTGCTTTATGAGAATCATTGAGTTGTGTACTTAGGATGTATATACTTTTTTCGTATGTATGTAACACTTCAGTTTTAAACCTTTTACTGCCTCACATAATTTCAGTGAATATAATTTTCTTCAGCTTTTTAAATTTTCTTCTGCCTCTGTTCATATATGAATACACTTAATGGAGAAACCTATTTTATCTTTTCAAATTACAATGTTAAACATGTGGAAGGGCGCATAAAACAAATGTATAGCTTAAATGAGTATATTGGAGGGACTTCTGGTGTTCCAGTGATTAAGACTCCAGGCTTCCACTGCAGGGGGCAGAGGTTCAATCCCTGGTCTGGGAACTAAGATCCTGTGTGCCTTCCTGCATGCTGTGTTGTGGGGCCAGAAAGGACATTGGAGGGTTTTGAGTGTGTCATACCTATGTCTGTAAGAAGGGAAGGAATTGATAGAAGGCTAGAATGTTTGAAGAGAACAGTTTTGAGGACTCTCAGAATACCAGATCTGTACCTTGGCTTTGTCTTCACTTTGCCATCTCTTTGGGAAAGTTACTTGACTTAATTTGGGCCTCAGATTTTTCTGTACAGTAGGGACAATACCTAACTTTTGCAAGGTGACTGGTGCAATTGAGGTAAAATTATAAGAACATAGAATAATATTATTAGGCGTTTAGGCCATTGAATTTTGGCCTCTGACGTCACAGAACAGAATTGTGATAGGAAAAGAAAATGATTTGTACAAGGACACACAGTGATTAAGATCATTCGTTTAGATTGGCTTAAAAATTTCTGAGACTTCTAAGTATGCCAGACACTATTCTAAGCAGTTTGTATGTATTAAGTCATTTAATTGTCTGGGATTATTCCCAGCATGTGTGTGTGCTGTCTTTTCAGTTGTGTCGGACTCTTCGCGACTCCATGGACTCTAGCCTGCCAGGCGGCTCTGTCCATGGAATTTTCCAGGCAAGAATACTGGAGTGGGTTGCCATGCCCTCCTCCAGGGGATCTTCCTGACCCAGAGGTTGAACCCGAGTCTCTTTCCTGCATTGCCTGGGGGGTTCTTCACCACTGGTGCCACCCGGGAAGCCCCAATTATTATATTTAATTATTCCACTTTTACTGACGAAATCAAAGCAAGATGGGGTTAAGTAACTTGAGAGGTAGTTGAGTTCTTTGCTGTATTGCCCAGTTAAGTGAAAGCTCTTAAAGATTTTAGGCAAATATTAAAGATCTTTTAATAATCTTTTGCAGGTTTTGTGAAGTAAAATTTTGGGTTTTTGAACCAAAATTAGAAAAGGAATCTTATTTATTGTGATTGTCGTGATTATGGGAAAGATTGATGTTAATATTTACTGTTTGAATTTTATTCCCTCTTTGACAAAGCTCATTTTCTTCTTAAAATGCCTGCGATGTAAATACTAGATAGTTTTCTTTTAAAAATGGATTTGTTTTTTAATCCTACGTCAGTTTGTTTCTGCCTGCAGATACTGTTTAGATTTGTAGGCAAAATGTTAACTGGAAGGGAGCTGTCAGGCTCGGAGGCAGCTCTAACAAGGTTTAGTGTTCTGCTTCGGTGGTTGCGATATCAGATCCCTGGTTTTCAGAATGATAATACAGATTCTGTCACATCTGTGGTTTGAAAAAAAAAATTTAAAGTATAATCTGTATACAGTAAAAGTCACCCTTTTTGAGTACTGTTCTGCAGGTTTTGGAAACACATATGATCAGTACTCATCAAGATACAGGAGTTCCATCGTCTCAAAAATTTTCCTTCTGGTCCTTCAGTGAGAAGGACTCCCACTTCTTGTCTTGGCAGCTCCTGATGTGTTGCGTCACTGTAGTTTTGTCTTTCCTAGAGTTTTATATAAATGGAATCATGCAGTATGTAACTTTTTGAGGTTGCCTGCTTTTATTTAACAATGCACTTGGAGACATTCATACTTTGTGTATCAGGGATTACTTTTTATTGCTGAAGCATCCCATTGTATGGATGTATCCCAGTTTTTATGTTCATGTTCCAAGATCATTCAGGTTGTTTGCAGTTTTTGATAACTATGCACAGAGCTGGTATAAACATATTCACACACATGTATGTGTGTGCCCATATTAATGTGTTTTCTCATGGTTAAAAAAAAAACTTGGTGCCTAGAGGTTTTTTAACTTTACTATGGAACCTTAAAAAGCTTGTAATAGGCACAGAATTTTGTTATTTTCTTATCAAATCCCTCCCAAAATTTCAGTCTTAGAATGAGAGTAATTTGTTATATAAATAACCTTACAGTGTAAACTGTAAATAGTACTTTTTAAATTAAGGAAATAGGCACATGTGCTTAATCAGTGGGTATATTCAGTTATCAAACTCCTTAGTGCATAATTTCTTTTTTTTAAGTTTATTTTTAATTGGAGGATAATTGCTTTACGATATTGTGTTACTTTCTGCTGTACAGCAGTGTGAATCAGCCATAGGTATACCCATGTCCTCTCCCTCTTAAACATCCCTCCCACCTCCAACCCACTGCATAATTTCATATTTTGTTTTTAGTAGCTCTTGAATTATGAGCCCTTGACTTTCTTTTGTTCCCTCTAGCTAGCAGAATGGTTATATAATTGGTTGTGAAAAGTCTTAAGGAGAACAGGCTTTGCACTGTAGACTCCCCCAAGATGATTGGAAATACTAACATTGGTGGCCTATTTCATGTGAACATGTCTTGAAACTTACAGTTTATGGTTGATTAGCTACTTGAATTAAATTATCCTCTTTGTGTAGTGACTGACCTTTCTTTTTCTAATGGTGTGAAGCCAAGAAAAAGGTAAGGCCATTTTACCTTGGAAAAGAAATTGCAGGCAATTTTTGCAAATTAATATTGAGGTTCCAATTCTGACCCTTCAGAGGACTACAGAGACCACAGGTGGTATGATTGAGCATGGTATGTGTGTATTTCTTTGATTAGTCTCAGAGTCTCAGGTTGAGCCTTTCAGAGACTGAGGTATTCGGTATACAGAGCTACAGAGCTTCTTTCAGCAATGTACATTTCTTCTGAGTTAGAAACTGAGTGAATGTTGTGTTTAGAACCAAGATGTATTGCACTTCGAATGTGAACCTTTGGTTAAGGGGATATCTCACTTGTGGGCTGTCATTTTCTAGCTATTTCCTGTGGAAATATCTACCTGGAGATGCCCAGTTTTGACAGTAATGGGGGTTGAAAGTAACCATGTCTCTTCTGTATGTGGTTGTTGGATAGGGGTAAGACTTAGGCTCTTTACTTTGCCTGAGACTGCAATATTGGTGATTCATGTTGAGAATTCCAGAATAGGGTTGCCAGAATTAGAAACGTGGGAATATGGAGGTAGCAACTGTTATGGAATCAGTATTACAAATAAAATTTTATTTAGTTGTATTAGTTGCACACTGAATTTTCACTGCTACCTTGTGAAGTAGTCAGAGCAGGGGATACTATTAACTCTCACTTAACAGGTGAATAAATTGTGTGTAAAAGCTGTCATTAGTTGTCTGAGATTGCTCTGCTAGTGAGTAGCTGAACTAGAACTTCAGCCCCGATCGTCTGATACCAAGTTGGGTGCTCTTTTCACTATTCCGGTTTAGTATGATGAATAAGAGCTCAGGCTTAGGTTTGAATCATGGTTCTACCACTAGTACTCTGATCTTAGACAAATTCCTTAACTTCTTGCTTCAGATTTCTCAATTTTAAAACAGGGATAACAGTATTCTGGGGGCTTTTGTTAGATTCAGCAAGTGCTTTTAACAGCTAGCACTCCATATAGGCCTGTTGTGATTGTTGCTACTGTTACTACAGTAATAACACTGCTTCTTTCCCTGAAAGCGGTATAACTGTCCAGTACTTTATTTGGAGCTAGGAGCTTTTGCATTCCTGCTCCGTGGAAGTACTTCAGTTGCACTGCATATACCCTTCCCCCATTCGCAACAGTGTTTTACCTTCTCAAAACTAGAATTCCAAAAATTTATTAGTGAGTTCCTCTAAAAAGGTACAAAAATAGATTTTTCCCCTTAGAGATATTTGTTGAGCCTTCAGAGAATTCCTGGGTATCTCAAACTTTCTTTAACTTGATAATTCTTCAGCTAGCTTGCCTGATACAGAGAAAAATAATTTTTCCTTCAAGAGCATAAAAAACTTTAAAATATACCCATTTGCATAACACCTACTTAAACCAAGTTACCAGGAGATTTTACAGGACATTTTTGGACACTTACACTTAAGAGAATCTTTTAACATGACACTGTATAAACCTGCTTGTGTTATTCCTTCTTTTACTGAGATACGTGAGTGGCTTGCTTGGATATGTATCTGTGTCCTTTCTTTGATAAATACTTGAGAGAGCCTTTTGAAATGCAGTGTTTTGGCCACTGTTGCAACTCTACAGAAATATGGTTTCATGATAAAGTTAACAAAAAGCACATTGGCAGCAGTCCAAAAGCTGACTCACCAAGGAGTAATGATAGACCCTTTGAAGGGAATGGCCTATCCCAGGGTCCTATTTCAAAGCTTCCTACTAGAATACCATCAGTGAAAGTCAGCCAAGAAATCAAGATGAGATCTTACTTGTATCTACTGGCAATAATGATAGGAAAGATTTCCATAGTAGGATGCAAGTAAGACGTTCCCCTAATGTTGTAAAACTTGGGGATGGACAACAACGTGAGGATACAGAACGGTGGTGGCCTTTGAGGGGCTGGGGTACTGTTTCCTTTTCTGGGACTGGGTGAGAATAGTCTTGTCCTGACGAAGGGTTAACTCAAGAAGCCCTGTGCCGGATCAGCTTTCTAGAGCTCGGGGAATAGACTTAGCGCAATAGTAAGCACAAGCGTCATGTTCATGTCAGACACTGTAGCTACTGTTTCCTCCTTGAACAGGCTCGAAGAAACTGAAGCAAGACCAGAGTCGATTCAGTTTAGAGGAACAGACCCTTGGCCTACTAGCTGCGTGTTTCAGGAGTAAAAATGCTCTGAAAGGGGGCTTGCTTCAGAGTCATGAAGTATCTAAATTATTAGCTATCTCTGTGACTTGGGCAAGTTAACTTATGTTTTTGTGCCTTAGTTTCCCCCTTTGTAAAAAGGGATAATACGTTGTAGGGTTGTTTTAAGATTAAATGACTAATAAACGGTGAAGCATACAGAAGAGTTCTCTTATGTGTTGGCTCTTAAAATTGTTATGAACAAGGACCTTCTCCCTTACACTATTTGCAGCTCTATATTTTTGTTATTTTTCATAAGCAGTATGACTAATAGAACTTTGTATTAAGGAATTTCTTTATCATAAATAAACTTGGTACTTATTAAAAATAGAGTATCATTTTATTCCCTCAATTTGAGCCTGAAAGATAAGAATTAGTAGAGAGTGAGCCTTTTTCTATGTCTTATAGGTACTCAGATATTACTAAATGTAGGTCATCGTTTGAATTGAATTCTGAGTGTACATGCAGTTATGTAGAACAGAAACAGCTTGTGTAGGACTGGAAATGCCGGAAAGATAAAAACTGTAGAAGGTAGCAAACTGTCGTTTAAACTGCGTGGTGGATCAGCAAAGAATTTGAGGTTGCTGTGTTTTCTTAGTAACAGTCAGTTGTTGTCAAATGACTAGCCCTGAAACAAAGTAATTTAAAACTTAGAATATGCTGCTGCTGCTGCTGCTAAGTCGCTTCAGTCATGTCCGACTCTGTGCGACCCCATAGGCTGTGCGACCCCATAGATGGCAGCCCACCAGGCTCCCCCGTCCCTGGGATTCTCCAGGCAAGAACACTGGAGTGGGTTGCCATTTCCTTTTCCAATGCATGAAAGTGAAAGTGAAGTCGCTCAGTCATGTCCAGCTCTTGGCGACCCCATGGACTGCAGCCCACCAGGCTCCTCCGTCCCTGGGATTCTCCAGGCAAGAGTACTGGAGTAGGGTGCCAGTGCCTTCTCCATAGAATATGTTGGGAAATTTGATTCCTTTTCACTTAAAAAAATGGCTCTCTAAGGAAGGAAGCCGGAATTCCCCAGCGGTCCAGTGGTCAGGATTCCACTGCAGGGGGCCTGGGATGGATCCCTGGTCAGGGAACTGGGATCCTGCATGCTATATGACACAGCCAGAAAAGGAAGGAAGCATTTCTCCAGAGATAATTAACTCCCCAAGTGTTGTATGATTCTTAGCCATTGCTGTGTTGACTGTATGTGAAAAGTGAAATCGCTCAGTCTTGTCTGACTCTTTGTGGCCCCATAGACTGTAGCTTACCAGGCTCCTCCATCCATGGGATTCTCCAGGCAAGAATACTGGACTGGGTTGCCATTTCCTTCTCCAGGGGATCTTCCTGACCCAGGGATCGAACCCAGGTCTCCTGCATCGCAGGCAGATGCTTTACCCTCTAAGATACCAGGGAAGTCCGGTTGACTATATGATCACCAACAAATAAATGTCTCAGATTAGTGCTATCAGAGAGTGAATTTTTAAAATGAGATTGCTTTGTCTCTTGCTAAACTATCATAAATATGTATATACGTTTGCTCATTAAGTGGACCTTTTCCTTTTTCCCCCTGTGTTCGGACTTTTTTGTAATTTTAGGTCAGTGATCTAGAGCCAAGGGTTAGATTTCCTTATTTATACAATTTGGATTATATCTGGAGGATTATTGCTACTTCCTACATTGTGTTCTTTTTTTTTTTTTTTCTACATTGTGTTCTTAAGCCAACACTTGATTATACTAGTAGTGAAAGGAGTGGGGTTTTCATTGGATTTTTGTTTTTGAGATCCTTGCATTTGAGTTGTGAAATCAAGGTAACTTATAGAGGCAAGTTGCTGCTTTTGATTTATTCAGCAGGATTTTTCAGTCCTCATTTTCTTTTGCATTAAGGGTTGAGCACGTGTTAGACCTGGCCAATTTTGTGTCTGTATCACTTGTAGTACTGATTGGCATTTGACACAAAGGGCCAATAGGTGTTCTTTACTGGTATTGTTACACAGATGACAGGAGCAGGCTGTCAGTTTTCTGTATTTGTGAAGCTGGGACTGCCTCTAGTGGGAGGCAGGAGGTTTGCCTGCAGTGGGAGGGAATGAGACCGAATGAGTCAAGAGGAGCCTGAGATAAAAGAAACGGATCCGGTGGCATTGAGACCTCGAGGCCCTAGTGCCTGAAGTTCATTCTTTTTGTTTCTGTGCACCACTTTCATATCCTTCTGTGAGCCAGGCAGTTCTGACTTAAAAAAAAGAAAAAGGTTTATTTTTGGCTGTGCTGAGTCTTTGTTGCTGTGCAAGGGCTTTCTCGCGGTGAGGCGAGCTGGGCCCACTCTCCGGTCGCGGTGCTGGGCTTGTTGCGGAGCACAGGCTCTAGGCACGAGGGCTTCAGCAGGCGTGGTACTTGGGCTCAGTAGCTGTGGCTCGTAGACTCTAAAGCACAGGCTCAGTGATCGTGCACAGGCTTAGTAGTTAGTTGCTCTGAGGCATGTGGGATCGTTCCAGATTAGCAATCAAACCCATGTCTCCTACTTGGCAGAGGGACTCTTTACTACTGAATCACCAGGGAAGCCCAGGCAGTTCTGATTTTAAGTTAGCTTGAGTTTCTTTCACTTAAAATTAAAAATTCTGATCAATATATCTAATATTAGTCTAATAATGTTTAAAGATAGTTTGGACTTTAATCTCAGGGTAAGCATTTAATATACATAGGTAAATTCAGTTTGTATATAAAATGATATTCCAAATCAGTGAAAATGATGACGTATTTTCAATTGTGTTAGGATTGGTATAGAATGGATCAGTGTTCTTTTCTGTTTATACCTGTACAATGTAGAGGTTTCCTTTAAAGAGGTTATAACCATAAGTAGTAGAGCAAAGATAGAAATTAGGTTATAATCATAATTTCACTCATCAGTCATGAATATCCTCTATTCTGTCAAAAAGAGGCCATGGTAATTGTATAAAGGCTGCAGAAAGAGGGAGGAGAAAAAATGAAAAGTAGAACAGATAAAAGGAAGTGAAAAGTTCATATGCTGAGAATTAGTGAACCTCTAGTAATTGCTGTGGGTTCCGTGGATTGCCTACTTCTGAGTTCTATGTTAGACTCTTGTGAATGAATTGGTGACAGACATGAAAGGCTGAGGTTAAGATTCATGTGGTTATTAAGTATTCAGAGCAATTTTCTTGTGTTTTAAAATAAGCTGTTGGCATTATGTTTCCTTACAAAACCTGGTTCTTTCATTACTTGGCCCTAATTGCTTGATTGTAACATATAAGGGGAGAATGAAAGATACAGTTACTCTAAACTTTGTTTGAGAATTGCTTTGAAAACCTTTGAATAATGAGATTAATGCGCAAGGCACTGCAGTGAACATGAAGAACTTTAAAATAATCTATTCCCAAAATAAACTTGACCACTGGGGAGAATGTCCTAAGCCAAGCATTTGAGAAGTCTGTGCTACACCGTCCAACTTTTAGCCTAATCTGTTTTAGCTGGCTTGCCCCAAGTAAACTGAAACTTCCTTTACTGTTCACTGTGGGTTAAATGCAGTTCCTGGAGCTTCATCGAAATGGTTTCAGTTATACAGATTCTCATGGTCATCCCTAAAGCCTGCATTCTTTGTTTTAGATTTACAATAAAATGATTTGTATCCCCAAACATGGTTTCACCAGTAATTGATAATATGATTTGGGGGCAAGACATTAACTTCTTAGAGCCCTATTCTAACTAAGATTTAGGAAAAAAGCTTGCCTTATCTAGAGCATATGCTTGTACCTTTGACTTTTTTTTTTTTGCTGCTAAGTGGGGTCAGAGGGAGGCTTCATTGAAGTATAATGCACAAAATTAACTTTTTGTTTTTGCCCTGCTGCATGGCGTGCAGTATCTTAGTTCCCTAACTTGGGATCAAACCTGCATCCCCTGCAGTGGAAGTATGGAGTTTTAACCAGTGGACTGGCAGGGAATTTCCAAAATTGACTCATTTTTAACTATATAGTTTGAGTTTTAAAAATTGTGTACAGTCATACAAATACTCTTTCTGTTACTCCAGAAAGTTTGGATCACTGTCCTTTCCCGTCCCTGCCTATGGCAGTTACTAATCACTTTCAATAACTATAGTTTTGCCATTTTTCTAAAATGTCGTATAAATGGAATAATATTAACGCAATGCATACTATTTTGTGTCTGCCCTCTTTGATTTAACATAATGCTTTGGAATTCACTCCTGTTGTTAAAAGTAGTATTAGGTGGTTCTGTTTAATTGTTGTACAGTTGCTTAGTTGTCTTCAATTCTTTGTAACCTCACAGACTGCAGCACGCCAGCATTACCTGTTCTCAACTATCTCTTGAGTGTGGCTCAATTCATGTCCATTGAGTTGGTGATGCCATCTAACCATCTCATCCTCTGACGCCCCCTTCTTCTTTTGCCTTCAGTGTTTCCCAGCATCAGGGTCTTCTCCAGTGAGTCAGCTCTTCACGTCAGGTGGTCAGAGTACTGGAAATTCAGTATCCGTTCTTCCAATGAATATTAAGGTTGATTCCCTTTAGGATTGACTGGTTTGATCTCCTTGCAGTCTAAGGACTCTCGAGTGTTCTCCAGCACCGTAATTCAAAAGCATCAATTCTTCGGCGCTCGGCCTTCTTTATGGTCCATCTCACATCCCGTACGTGGCTACTGGAAGTACCGTAGCCTTAACTAGACGGACCTTTGTCAGCAAAGTAATGTCTCTGCTTTTTAATACGCTGTCTAGGTTTGTCATAGCTTGCCTTCCGAGGAGCAAGCGTCTTTTAATTTCATGGCTGCAGTCACCGTCTGTGGTAATTTTGGAGCCCAAGAAAATAAAATCTGTCACTGATTCCACTTTTTCCCTTTCTGTTTGTTAATTGTAGTAGTATTCCATTGTATGGATATTCCACAGTTTCTTTGTTCACTAGTTGTGGATATTTGAGTTTCTAGTTTTTAGCTAGATAATAAAGTTCCTTATGTATGTTACAGGTCTTTGGGCATTTGTTTCAGTTTCTCTCATTTAAATACCTAGAAGTGGACATTACAGAGTTACATAGTAAATGTATGTTTATAACTTTGTAAAAAACTGCCCAACGATTTTCCAAAGTGACTATGCTGTTTTTCATTCCCACCAGCAATGTATGAGAATTCTAGGTGTTCCACATTCTTTTTAACACTTGGTATTGTCAGTCTTTGGAGAAGGAAATGGCAACCCACTCCAGTACTCTTGCCTGGAAAATTCCATGGATGGAGGAGCCTGGTAGGCTATACAGTCCGTGAGGTCGCAAAGTCACACGACTGGGCTACTTCACTTTCACTTTCATTGTCAGTCTTTATTCAGCCATTCTTGTGGGTCTGTGGGCGTCCCAGGTGGCTCGGTGGTTAAGAATCTGCCTGCTAGTGCAAGAAATGGGTTTGATTCCTAGGTCTGGAAGATGCCTTGGAGGAGGAAATGGTAACCCACACCAGTATTCTTGCCTGGGAAATCGCGTGGACAGAGGAGCCTGGTGGGCTGCAGTCTGTGGGGTCACAGAAAATCAGACATGACTTAGCACACGTGCATGTAGGTCTGTAGTGACATATTATTGTAGTTTTACTTTATAGTTTTCAGATGAGTAACACTGATCATCTTTTCATGTGCTTAATTGCTATTCATTTATCTTCTTTGAAGTGTTCTTTAAAATCTGCCCAGTTGAAAAATCAGGAATTTTTTTAAGTTGCATGAGTTCTTCATCTTTTCTAGGTTATTGTTGTTGTTGTTCAGTTGCTCTAAGTTGTGTCCGACTCTCTGCGACCCCATGGACTGCAGCACTGCCAGACTGTCCCCTGGAGTGTGCTCCAATTCATGTCCATTGAGTTGATGATACTGTCTAGTCAGTCTCATCCTCTGTCATCACCTTCTCTTGCCTTCAGTCTTGCCCAGCATCAGGATCGTGTCCAATGAGTTGGCTCTTCGCATCAGGTGGCCAAAGTATTGGAGCTTCACCATCATTTCTTCCAGTGAACATTCAGGATTGACTTACTTTGACATTCACCACCAGATACATCCATAACTGAGCATCGGCTCTGCTTTGGCCCCTGCGCGTCATTCTTTCTGGAGCCATTGATGATTGCCGTCTGCTCTTCCCCAGTAGCATGCCTTTTTGCCTTTTCATGCTGTGCATAGGGTTCTCGAGGCAAGAACACTGGAGTGGGTTGCCATTCCCTCCCCTAGTGGACCACATTTTGTCAGAACTCTTCACTGTGACCTGTCCATCTCGGGTGGCCTGCACAGTATGGCTCATAGCTTCATTGAGTAGCCCACCTGCCCCACCAAAAAGCTGTGCTCCATGAAGGGGATTTTCTGGATATGAATCCTTTATTACAGATTTTGCAGATCATACTTTGTGGAATATGTTCTCATCATTTGTGGTTTTTCCCTTTTCATTTTCTTAACAGTATCTTTCAAAGATTGGAAATCTTAATTTTTATGAAGTGTTATTTGCTGACCTATTATACTTAATATTCTTTACAGTCTATCTCAGGAATCTTCTGTAGGCCTAAAGTCACTAATACTTTCTTAAATTTTCCTTCTGGAGGTTTTGTGGTTTTATGTTTTACATTTAGTTTTGTGAAACTGAAGTGTTTTACAACTTGAAGTAGTCTGTTTAATGAATGAGGTAAGGGTTAAGGGTCATCATTTTGTATACAGATTTCTAAAATTTCCTCTAGGCAATGCTCCAGCTGCAACCCACAAATTGACACACTATGTCAGATATTGTCTAATTTCTCTTGTAATGTCTTTTTTGCTATGGATTATTTAGAAGTGTGTTGTTACTGATTTCTAATATAATACCCTTGTGATCAGAGAACATACTCTGTAGGATTTCAGTCTTTTGAATTTGAGATTTATTTTGTGATGAGGCACATTATGGTGACTATGCCGTGTGTCCTTATCCTGCAGGTAGACATCGGTTTTGATGGATACCGTTGTTAGTCTTTTATATACTTAAGTTTTTTGGCCTGCTTGTACTGTCAGTTACTAAAAGAGGAGTGCTGAAGTCTCAAACTACATCTATAGATTCAGTTCTGTCAGTTTCTGCTTCATGTTTTTTGAAGTTCTGTCTTTAGGTGCATATATAGTTCACAGTTGTGATGTGTTCTCAGTAAGTTAACCCTTTTATCGTAATGACTTGTCCTACTTTGGTATTATTTGCTCTCCCCAAGGCAGCTTGGGGAAGGAAAGCTATGACCAACGTAGACAGCATATTAAAAAACAGACATTGCTTTGTCAACAAAAGTCCGTCTCGTCAAGGCTGTGGTTTTTCCAGTAGTCATATATGGATGTGAGAGTTGGACTATAAAGAAAGCTGAGCACAGAAGAATTGATGCTTTTGAGCTGTGGTGTTGGAGAAGACTCTTGAGAGTCCCTTGGACTGCAAGGAGATCCAACCAGTCCATCCTAAAGGAGATCAGTCCTGGGCGTTCATTGGAAGGACTGATGCTGAAGCTGAAACTCCAGTACTTTGGCCACCTGATGTGAAGAGCTGACTCATTGGAAAAGACCCTGATGCTGGGAGTGGGGGGACGACAGAGGATGAGATGGTTGGATGGCATCAGCGACTCAGTGGACATGAGTTTGATTGAACTCCGGGAGTTGTTGATGGACAGGGAGGCCTGGCGTGCTGCACTTCATGGGGTAGCAAAGAGTTGGACACAGCTGAGTGACTGAACTGAAAGGCAGCTTTATCTGACATGAGTATGGATAGCTCTTGTAGCTTTCTTTGGACTAGACTACAATTTGGATGGTCTTTTTCCATCCTTTTAATTTCAAGCTATCTGTGTCTTTATATTTACAGTGTGTTTCTTATAGTTATCATATAGGTTTTTGTGCAAAGAGTCAGACATGGTTGACGCAACAGAGCACACATTGATCCTAGTTAGTTTAAGTTTTGCCTAAACTTGCTCCTTGTTTTCTGTTGTGGGGATCCGAGTGCTACATGATTATTCTGAACTAAAGGCATTTGATATTCAACAATTTAGAAAGAAGCCTTCTTGGAGTTTCCTTTATCTCTAAACAGAAACTTCTGGATTGAGGCTCCCATAAATCCTCTCTCCAGAGAAATTTACTGCCATGAAGAAAAATCGGTAAGACCACCTTATACTTGTGTAAACATTATCACAAACTTTCTTCTGTGTATTCCTCTAGAAATCTATATGTTGTTCCCCATGGAATTCTTTTCATCTCCTACATTTTCTTTTACATTAAATGTATAAGCCTCTGCCTTTCACTGTTTAAAGAGTCACTTCTTTTGTGCACTTTTCATACTGTTGTTCACTCGCTAAGTCATGTCCGACTCTTTGTGACCCCATGGCCTGCAGCATGCCAGGCTTCCCTGTCCTTTACTGTCTCCCTGAATTTGCTCAGACTCATGTCCATTGAGTCAGTGATGCCATCCAACCATCTCATCCTCTGTCACTGCCTTCTTGTCTTGCCCTTTGCCAGCATCACAGTCTTTACCAGTGAGTCGACTCTTCGCATCAGGTAGCCAAAGTATTAGAGCTTTAGTTTCAACATCAGACCTTCCAATGAATATTCAGGATTGATATCCTATAGCGTTGACTGATTTGATCTTGATGTCAGAGGGACTCTCAAGAGTTTCTTCCAGCAACCCAGGATCAATTCTTCGGCGCTCAGCGTTTTTTACAGTCCAGCTATCACATCTGTACCTGACTGCTGGAAAAACTGTAGCTTTGACTATACAGACCTTTGTTGGCAAAGTGATGTCTCTGCTTTTTAATATGCTGTCTAGGTTGGTCATAGCTTTTCTTCCAAGGAGCAAGCATCTTTTAATTTCATGGCTGCAGTCTCCATCCTCAATGATTTTGGAGCCCAAGAAAATGAAATCTGTCACTATTTCTGCTTTTCCCTGTGTATTTGCCATGAAGTGATGGGACCAGATGCCATGATGTTAGTTTTCGGAATGTTGAGTTTTAAGCCAGCTTTTTCACTCTCCTCTTTGACCTTCATCAAGAGGTTTTTTAGTTCCTCTTCAATTTCTGCCATTAATGTGGTATCATCTGCATATCTGAGGTTCTTGATACGTCTCCCAGCAATCTTAATTCCAGTTTGTGCTTCGTCCAGCCCTGCTTCGCATGATGTACTCAGCATATAAATTAAATAAGCAGGGTGACAATATACAGCCTTGACATACTTCTTTCCCAAGTTTGAAGCTGTTGGTTGCTCCATGTCTGGTTCTCACTGTTGCTTCTTGACCTTCATACATACCCCGGAGGCAGGTAAGATAGTCTGGTAGTCCCCTCTCTTGGAGAATTTTCCAGTTTGTTAGGATCCACAAAGTCAAAAGGTTTTAGCATAGTCAGTGAAGCAGAGGTAGATGTTTTTCTGAAATTCCCTTGCTTTTTCTGTGATCCAGCAAATGTTGGTGATTTGATCTCTGATTCCTCTGCCTTTCCTCAACCCAACTTGTACATCTGGAAGTTCTCAGTTCCATGTACTGTTGAAGCCTAGCTTGAAAGATTTGGAGTATTACCTTGCTAGCATGTGAATTGAGCACAGTTGTATGGTAGTTTGACCATTCTTTGGTGTTGCCCTTCTTTGGGATTGGAGTGAAAACAGTATTTCCAGTCTTGTGGCCATTGCTGAATTTTCCAAATTTGCTAACATATTGAGTGCAGCACTTTAATTGCATCATCTTTTAGGATTTGAAATAGCTGAGTTGGAATTCCATCACCTCCACTAGCTTTGTTCATAATAACACTGCCTAAGGCCCGCTTGACTTCTAGGTGAGTGACCACACCATCGTGGTTATCTGGGTCATGAAGACCTTTTTTATATAGCTCTTCTGTGTATTCTTGCCACCTCTTCTTAATGTCTTCTGCTTCTGTTAGGTCCTTACTGTTTCTGTCCTTTGTCATGCCCATCCTTGCATGAAACAGTCCCTTGATGTCTCCAGTTATCTTTGAAGAGATCTCTAGTCTTTCCTGTTCTGTTGTTTTCATCTGTTTCTTTGCATTGTTCACGTAAGACTTTTTTCATCTCTCCTTGCTGTTCTGTGGAACTCTGCATTCAGTTGGGTATATCTTTTCCTTTCTGCTTTGCCTTTCCTTCCCTTCTTTTTTCAGCTATTTATAAGGCCTCCTCAGACAACCACTTTGCCTTCCTGCATTTCTTTTTCTTTGGGATAGTTCTGGTCACCTCCTCCTCTACAGTGTGATGAACCTCTGTTCGTAGTTCTTCAGGCACTCTGTCTACCAGATCTAGTCTGTTGAGTCTGTTTGTTACGTTCACTGTGTAATCACAAGGGACTTTCTTCAATTTAAGACTGAGTTTTGCTATAGGGAGCTCATGATCTAAGCCACAATCAGCTCCAAGCCTTACTGTATAGAGCTTCTCCATCTTCAGCTACAAAGAATATAATCAGTCTGATTTCGGTATTGACTATCTGGTGATATCTGTCTTTTGGGTTGTTGGAAGAAGGTGTTTGCTATGACCAGTGTGTTGTCTTGTAAAACTTGATTAGCTTTTGCCCTGCTTCATTTTGTACTCCAAGGCCAAACTCGCTTGTTACTCTAAATATCTCTTGATTTCCTACTTTTGCATTCTAATCCCTTATGATGAAAAAGACATCTCTTTCGGTGTTAGTTCTAGAAGGTCTTGTAGGTCTTCATAGAATTGTTCAACTTCAGCTTCTTTGGCTTTAGTGGTTGGGGCATAGACTGGGTTTACTGTGATGTTGAATGGTTTGCCTTGGAAATGAACCGAGATCATTCTGTTATTTTTGAGGTTGCACCCAGGTACTGCATTTTGTTGACTATGAGGGTTACTCTATTTCTTGTAAGGGATTCTTGTCCAGAGTAGTAGCTGTAATGGTCATCTGAATTAAATTTGCCCATTCCCGTCCATTTAGTTGGCTGATTTCTAAAATGTTGATCTTGTCATCTCCTACTTGAGTATGTCTAATTTACCTTGATTCATGGTTCCTATGCAATACTGTTCTTTACAGCATTGGACTTTACTTTCAGCCCCAGACACATCCACAGCTAAGCATCATTTCCGCTTTGGCCCAGCCTCTTTATGGAGCTCTTTCTCCTCTCTTCCCCAGTAGCATATTGGACAGCTACCAACTGGGGGGCAGGGGGGCTTATCCTCTGGTGTCATATTTTTTTGCCTTTACGTACTGTTCATGGAGTTCTGAAGGCAGGAATGCTGAGTGATTTGCCCTTCCCTTCTCCAGTGGACGATATTTTTTCAGAACTCTACGCCATAACCTGTCCTTCTTGGGTCACTGATTAGTGACAGCTCATTCTGTTCTTGTTCTATCAATATAAACACCTTTAGAAAAGGATTTTCTGTTGGTTTCCACCAGCTAGAATTCATTGGAATTTGGAAATAACTCAAGAGGACTAGCCTCTTAAAAGCCCACTTTAACCTTAGAAGAGGAAAGGTGATTCTAAGTGGCTTTTTTTTTTTTTTCTGCACGTGAGGGTGGCATTACATTTTCATATGTATTGCTTAGAGAAAAAATTATGTGTCCAAAGGTGTCTCTTGTGGCTGGGTCTTTATTTAGGACTGCAGGCATCAATTTTGTTTTCTTAGTAGTAGTAAGTCCCTACTTCCTCACATCTGAGAAAAGACCATTCATATAAGATTTAAAAAGTTGTACTGGGATTTGCATTAAAAGTTGCAACACATAGCTAGTAGACTTTATAATTGTAATGTGTTATTTTCACCTACTTAGTAGGACCATCTTTGTTTACCAGAACCTTTATTTCTCTGGAACAAATCTTGGTGTCAGTTTTAGCAATACTCAAGGACGAGTGCTAGCATTTAAATACTGACAGATGTCATTTCGTCATCATTATTTCCTGTCATTTTGTCATCATTTTTTAGTTCAGTTCAGTTGCTCAGCTGTGTCAGACTCTTTGCGACCCCACGCCAGGCCTCCCTGTCCATCACCAGCTCCTGGAGTTCACTCAAACTCATGTCCATCAAGTCCGTGATGCCATCCAGCCATCTCATCCTCTGTTGTCCCCTTCTCCTCCTGCCCTCAATCTTCCCCAGCATCAGGGTCTTTTCCAGTGAGTCAGCTCTTCGCATTAAGTGGCTAAAGTATTGGAGTTTCAGCCTCAGCATCAGTCCTTCCAATGAACACCCAGGACTGATCTCCTTTAGGTTGGACTGGTTGGATCTCCTCGCAGTCCAAGGGACTCTCAAGCGTCTTCTCCAACACCACAGCTCAAAAGCATCAATTCTTCAGTCCTCAGCTTTCTTTATAGTCCAGCTCTCTCGTCCATACATGACTACTGGAAAAACCACAGCCTTGACGAGATGGACCTTTGTTGACCAAGTAATGTCTCTGCTTTTTATTTTTATTTTGTATTTTTTATTTGTTTATTTTTTTTAAGAGCAGCAGTACTTTTATTGGACAGAACTTTATAATTTACAAAAATGACTTCTCATGGCACTTTTTAAAAGAGGATTTAATAAAATTAAAATACTGAACAGCTCTTTCTGTGGAAAAAAGAATGCGATAACGGCTGCCATTTTGAAAGGACAACATTCTCTCTAGGGGTCTGGCTGCAATCGCCATCCTTCTTCCTCAGCAGCATCTTTTGGAACAACAAACAAGACACTGTGTGGTCCTAATCTTCAGCTGAAGATTTCAGAGCCCCCGTAAACCTTCATCTGCAGCAACCAGCTCAGTTAATCCCATTTAGACGTTTTCCTCCTCATCTAACTGTGTCCCTCACTATCAATAGCTTCATAGAGGTCCTTCTCATTCTCCCGCGTCGCATGTAGGTAACCGATATAAGCCACGCAAAGCGAAAGGGTTATTAATCCGAAAGCCATTACAGGTTTGTTAGGTTTAATGAAGAGCTCTGGATTCACAGCTCGAAATAAGGTTGTGGTGCGGACCCCTCTGAGCCCTACGTTTCCCAGATCTTTCTCCTTGGGCGGCTCCTTTTTAAAGGCTGGAGGCTCAGGCGCTGAAGACATCTTGACTAACGATGATTTAATACCTGTCGCAGGGTCACCTCGTCTGCCCACCCGCCGCACTCCATTTCCTGTCTCTGCTTTTTAATACGCTGTCTAGGTTGGTCATAACTGTCCTTCCAAGGAGTAAGCGTCTTTTAATTCCATGGCTGCAATCACCATCTGCAGTGATCTTGGAGCCCCCCAAAATAAAGTCAGCCACCATTATTACTACTAGATAAAAGAAAGCTATAAAGATACTGTGCGTTATTTAATACTTTTTGCTTTTGTTTTACAATTTTTAAAGTCTCGGTAAAAAGTCATTTTATAGGTAAATTGACATATCGAGTCTATGATAGGTGGATAGTGAGATCTTTGTGTAGCTTGAAGACCGCTTATGAGTAAATAATAGTTGGAAACAATGGGATTTGAATAAGTGGCAGAGGATCATTTGATACGGAAATGTTGCTTATTTATCTTAAGATTGGAAAGTACTTTTTCCCATCTGAAGTCATCAGGTGTCATGTCGCTAAAGCAGATGATTCAAGTGATTCATTTAGCAAAGATGAGTAAATACTGGTGTTATGTGGCATGAGATAAACCTTGAAGGAAGTGTTGGGAGCCTGAACTGTATAGGGCTGTTGAGAACTTTCTTTAGAGCTATATATATAGCTCTCTCTCTCGATATATAGCTCTTTCTTACACTGACCTCCTGATGTATGCAAAGATAAGATGTAACTTCTTGTTGTATTGAGACAGAAGTCCATGATGTTAAACAAGCGTCTTTAAATTGATCATATAATTTAAAATAACTTTCATGTAGTCTGGGTAACTTGGAACTTTAAAGTTCTTCATTTTGATAGCAGTTATGAGTTCTCTGAAGCATTTTCTCTGCCTTGAAACATCTTCCTCTTTATTATCCTTGCTTGTTTTCTCTACAGGATTTGGCTTAGGTTTATTAATATAATAAATATTTACCAGATGCCACCTATTTACTGACACTGTTATGTCCTAGGCCTGTGGATGCAGTGGGAACCAGAATGGCCTCATTCAGTTTGTAGCCTATAAAGGAAAGGAATAGGAATAGGAGTTGGGGGATTATCTTGTTTGTTTGTTTTTTAATAAAGTCTCCAAACTGATGAATGATTAGGACAAGTCTCCTGTCTTTTGGTATACTAGGGGTTTCAGCAGAATCTGTCTAGAAGTTCTCAATCGGCTCTTAATTTAAAGGGACTATATCGTGTCATACGTTAAGAGTGAAGGGAATTTTAACTAAAATGATGCTACTGGTTGTGGATACTAAAAGGTAGAGGTGCACAGTCTTATTTGCTTCTAAGAATACAAAGAAGGGATAGTTGCTTTGCACAGTTTTCTTATTTCTTCTCTTCCCATAAGAGACAGTTTGTATCATGCTAAAATCTAGAATTATAGTTCTTAATGTTTGGGGAAATAGTATCATATGACTGCATAGCTTTGGTGGTAGTCTCTGGGTAATTGATTGTTTCCTCATTCTGTGTTTCCTGTCCTTTTTTCTTTTACCCTCAGGGTGAAAACAGTTTGCTCAAAGCCCCCCTCTTCTAATTCTTTTAGCTTGGCACATTGTTGTTCTTTGTACTAACAGTGCACCTACTTGAAAGTGAATGCCATTATCTTGCCGTAGAGTTCTCACTGACAGATTTGGTTTGAAGTGGTTTAAACTGCCTGACTTTATGTATGTTGACTGCAAAAGCTAGCCAGGAAGGGAGGAAGGAAAGTTTTTATTAAGAGGTTAATAAAATTATTGTTGTAAAACAGTGATATATGCCCAGTAAGAAATTTGGCTCTTGAAAAATAGTGTTTCTGGACTACTAATTTATATTGGCTTTTGGATGTGTTTCCAATCTTGGTTTTAATTTGTAGGAAATATTTTTCTAGGTTAAATTCAACCCAGTATAATTATGTTTATAATATATTTCAGATATCTGACTTTATTAGGATACTGGTTGATGACTCTATGCTTGCAATTTATTTCACCTGTGCTTTTCTTATTCTTGAAGACTTAGGTAATCTGCTTTAAAATTGGAGAACTCTAAGAGAAGTGGGGACAGAGAGGGATGGACTGGGAATTTGGGGTTTGTAGTTTCAAACTATTATGTTTAGAATGCATAAACAACAGGGTCTTACCGTATAGTGCAGGGAAATATATCCAATCTCCTGGAATAAGCCACAGTAGAAAAGAATATTATAAAATGTATGTATGTGTATAAATGAGTCACTTTGCTGTACAGCAGAAATTAGCACAACATTGTAAATTGACTGTACTTCATTTAAAAACATTCAAAAAATGCTTGAGAACACTAAAAAAAAAATTAAACTCACTAGTTCAGTTTTTTAAAACATTAGGTTACATACTACGTTAATTTAGTGACTTATTTATGCTAATTAAACCATCTGTAATAAGCTAAAGAAAACATTTTGTTGGAGTCTTACTATGTAAAACTAAGCCCACCAGTAAGTTCATGGCTAATCTTAAGACTTTAGGAATACAAGGTTCTTAAGCTGAAGTCTGAATGTGGGAATTTAGTAAAGTCGGTGTTCATGCTGAATTTGTCAGTTCGTATACTTTTTTTAGAAAGAAGCTGCAGGGTTTACTGTGTTTGTGTGGGTGTGGGGTCTCAGTTCCCTGACCCGAGATTGAACCCATGCCGCCTGCATTGGGAGCTCAGAGTCTTAACCACTGGACCTCCAGGGAAGCTAACGCTGTCTATTCAGTATTGATTCCTACTGGCATTTAGAATATTTGAATGTTGTATTATATTCATTGGGATATTAATTTTTCCATCTACATAACAAAAAGGAAATAGCTGTTATTTAAACTTTCTGAATGCTAGGAAAAGAATCCTAGAGGCAGAGGAAATCATGTCAAGACCAGTGTGGTACCTCTATTAGGAGTAAAGATTTTTTTTTAACCTCATGTGTAAATAATTCTCTAGCATAGGGATTGTTCAAACTTTGATTTAAAGCACAGAGATGAAGTGCATTTGGTCTAAAGATTGTTGCTTAACCCACGGAGCCAACTTTGGCTCATTAAAACAGTGTCAGAACTGTCCCAATAGGAGGCGTGTCTTCTCTGAAAATATGAAGCCAGTGATTTGTATACACAAAGCAGCTTTTTACCACCACTGTCATTGGGTGAGGATAGCAGTAGGTTCATATGAAATCATTTTTGTTAGAATGTGATGGAGTGAACATAATTTCTACTAATTTTGTGATTTTTCTGCGAGAGTACTGAGGTGAATGTCCTTGAATTCGTTTCTTTGTAAGTGTCTTTATGTAGTGATAATAATTTCCCTGGGAATTGGAGTTCTTCTCTGCTTTTAGCAGATCCTGGGCAAACCAAGTAATACCCTCACTGATGCCTCACCTTCCTTGGTCTTGAAAGATGCACATCCATACAGGTGGGAGAAGGAACCAAGCTGTGGGCAGAGGTGCTGGGGAGGGGTCACAAGTCCAGGCTCAGTTTTTCCCCTTGTTTCTTAATACACTGTACATTGCTCTCTACATCTTAAGCTTTCTTCAGTAATATGTGTTAGAGACAGTTGCTTAATATTATAACATTCCCTATATAAACTTTGTTTTGTTGTTACTATCTGTTGCAGTGAAGGTTTTTCTATATCTCAGTGCACGCATGACTACTTCTCAAGTTTATCAAGAGAAATAGTTACTGGGTTGTATGATATGCATGGCTATAGTTTTACCACACTGAACGCCAAAATGGTGTTCAGAGGAGCTGTAACAGTTTTGTCCTACCAGAAGTGTATGCTGAAGTAGTCATTTTCCATGCTCATTTCAGAATTTGAAATTAAACAGAATCTTGTTGCCAGTCTTAGAGATGGAAAATAGTTATTGTCATTGTTTTCATTTGTAAATTTCTGGTTATCTGAGGTTGACCATATTTTCATATTTGTTGAACATTCGCATTTTTCCTGTGATTTCCTGTTATCATTTGTCTAATTTTTTCAGTTGGATTATTTTCAATCCATATGGATTATAGGAGCTTTTAAAAAGAATATGCTCAACTATTTTCAGGTTATTATAATCTAATCTCTCTGTTAACCATAGATTAGTTTTATAGAATTTAATATAAATGATCATTCCCAGATCTTTTATATGGATTTCTGAACTTATGATTATATTCAGTTTGTTATTAAGAAAGGGAACTTAAAAAATACTTGAGTTGTTGGCTAAAAAAATTTTGAAGTAGAGTTGAGTGGTTTCTGAGTAGTTACTTGGCAACTTCACTGTTTAACTAGAAAAAAATTTTTTTGTTTTAAATTGTGCAGTGGAAACACTGGCACAGCAAGGTTAACAGTACTTGAATCTCTGAAATGAGATACAGCCCAGTGGAAGGAAGATAGCAGTAGCTGATCTACCCCTATCTGTTTCCATACTTGCCTCTTAAATGTTAGTTTTGTGCTTCTCTTTACCATTACATACATTGATTTTGGTTGATATTGCCCTGTACATGCAGATATTGTTTTGAATAAAGGACAACATCCAGAGTGTAGTGTTTTAGTTTTTGCCAAAGCCATATTAAATTTTTATTCCCATAGTCCCCCCAAAAGGGGAAAAAAACTTGCAAGTTTATTTTTTCAAGCAGGCTAAGACAGAATAGGGGAGGATGTCTAACCTGATTTCTAGACTTTTTGTAGCACAGTTAATGTTACAGATTAGTCAAGATTACATGCTATTTGGTAGGAACTCCTGAGCCATCTCTTCCTTCTTCCTTGCATGTGCCTTGATCTCATAGTGCACCTTTTTCTTAAAGTTCTACAGTTTTTTTTTTTTTCCAAAGATATCCATCTCAGAGCTCCACTCATGTTAATAAAGGTTACAGGGACCAGTTAGTGAATCTGAATGCCATTGCAATATAAGTTAGTGTGTTGCATTGTAGATTTCGTATTTGAGCCAAGAACTTCTCTGAAAGTACTTTTTGTTTTAAGTAAACAATTGAGATAATGATATGCATGTAATGAAGTTTAGTAACCCTAACTTTTGGCAACTTGTTAACCTATGTAACTGCACTCAGATTAAGATGAACATTTGCAGCTCTCTTTCATTAAGACTCCCACCCTTTCCCAGTCAGTTATGTACCCTAAAGAGATAACCAACAATTTTGACTTCTGTTACTGCACTGCCTTTACTTTTGTGTTTAATTCCTTGGTAAAAGTTCTTTTGAAATTCTTTCTTTTGTTTGGTTGTAAATTTAATGGAACACTGGCATAGTGGACCTAACCTGTTAGTAAAGTTATAATCAGAGATTGCTTGGAAGACATGGAAATGAGCAAGGCAGATTATGTGATTCACGTGATTCATAACATCATTCTAGGGCAGTCTTATGCAGCCTTCCTCATGTTCAGAATATACAACCTGTTTTCTTGTTTGGATTTTGTTTTTATCATAAGAGAAAGAATGACGAATGTTCGTGTACCTATAGACTATTAATCTTTCACATTTGTGGCAAATTAAAAAGTTTTCTGCTTTGATATTATTTCAGATTTAGTAAAATCTATGGAAGTAATATGAGGAGCTTACCAGTGTCCTTCACCAGTTGTTTACACTTTGTTTAATATGTTTTATCATACTCTCTGTTTTTACTTTTAACCATTTGAGAGTAACTTTGAGGTGCTGTGTCCTTATGCTTCTTTAGAGTTTATTTTGTAAGAATAAGGTAGAGAATATTTTCTTATATAACCACAGAGCAGTCTTTTATGGGTTCTTCTTAAGTTTAATTTTGCGGATGATTTTATATCTGAGTTCTTGGATATACGTCACAGTTGGCAAAATACTCATGTTACATCCAGTTCCTATGCCATCAGAATTTTTAATATGTTTTTACGTGTCTTGTAGTTGTTGCTTGTTTTGCTGTTAGTCAAGACATTTTGACATTTGAGAATCAAAATCCATCTAACTCACTTCTTGTATTTTATTGTGGTGTTGTCAGCAGGTGTACTGCATTCCAGCATCTTGACATAATTTTTTAATTGAGAGGTGCTAATCAGACTTTCCACAGTTAATTGTGATCCACACAGTCAAAGGCTTTGGCGTAGTCAGTAAAGCAGAAATAGATGTTTTTCTGGCACTCTTGCTTTTTCGATGATCCAGCGGATGTTGGCAATTTGATCTCTGGTTCCTCTGCCTTTTCTAAAACCAGCTTGAAGATCTGGAAGTTCACGGTTCACGTATTGCTGAGGCCTGGCTTGGAGAATTTTGAGCATTACTTTACTAGTGTGTGAGATGAGTGCAATTGTGCGGTAGTTTGAGCATTCTTTGGCATTGCCTTTCTTTGGGATTGGAATGAAAACTGACCTTTTCCAGTCCTGTGGCCACTGCTGAGCTTTAAAAATTTGCTGGCATGTTGAGTGCAGCACTTTCACAGCATCATCTTTCAGGATTTGAAATAGCTCCACTGGAATTCCATCACCTCCACTAGCTGTGTTCGTAGTGATGCTTTCTAAGGCCCTCTTGACTTCACATTTCAGGATGTCTGGCTCTAGGTGAGTGATCACACCATCGTGATTATCTGGGTCATGAAGTTCTTTTTTGTACAGTTCCTCTGTGTATTCTTGCCACCTGTCCTTAATATCTTCTGCTTCTGTTAGGTACATACCATTTCTGTTCTTTATCGAGCCCATCTTTGCATGAAATGTTCCCTTGGTATCTCTAATTTTCCTGAAGAGATCTCTAGTCTTTCCCATTCTGTTGTTTTCCTCTCTTTCTTTGCATTGATCGCTGAGGAAGGCTTTCTTATCTCTCCTTGCTATTCTTTGGAACTCTGCATTCAAATGGGTATATCTTTCCTTTTCTCCTTTACTTTTCGCTTCTCTTCTTTTCACAGCTATTTGTAAGGCCTCCTCAGACAGCCATTTTGCTTTTTGCCTTTCTTTTCCATGGGGATGGTCTTGATCCCTGTCTCCTGTACAGTGTCACGAACCTCTGTCTGTAGTTCATCATGTACTCTATCAGATCTAGTCCCTTAAATCTATTTCTCCCTTCGACTGTATAATCATAAGGGATTTGATTTAGCTCATACCTGAATGGTCTAATGGTTTTCCGTACTTTCTTCCATTTAAGTCTGAATTTGGCAATAAGGCCAGCACAACTGGACATGGAACAACAGACTGGTTCCAAATATGAAAAGGAGTATGTTAAGGCTGTATATTGTCACCCTGCTTATTTAACTTATATGCAGAGTACATCATGAGAAACACTGGGCTGGAAGAAGCACAAGCTGGAATCAAGATTGCCAGGAGTAACCTCAGATATGCTGGTGACACCACCCTTATGGCAGAAAGTGAAGAGGAACTCAAAAGCCTCTTGATGAAAGTGAAAGAGGAGAGTGAAAAAGTTGGCTTAAAGCTCAGCATTCAGAAAACCAAGATCATGGCATCTGGTCCCATCACTTCATGGCAAATAGATGGGGAAACAGTGGAAACAGTGTCAGACTTTATTTTCTTGGGCTCCAAAATCACTGCAGATGGTGACTGCAGCCATGAAATTAAAAGACGCATACTCCTTGGAAGGAAAGTTATGACCAACCTACACAGCATATTAAAAAGCAGAGGCATTACCCTGCCAACAGAGGTCTGTCTAGTCAAGGCTATGGTTTTTCCAGTGGTCATGTATGAATGTGAAAGTTGGACTGTGAAGAAAGCTGAGCGCCAAAGAATTGATGCTTTTGAACTGTGGTGTTGGAGAAGACTCTTGAGAGTCCCTTGGACTGCAAGGAGATCCAACCAGTCCATTCTGAAGGAGACCAGTCCTGGGTGTTCATTGGAAGGACTGATGCTGAGGCTGAAACTCCAATACTTTGGCCACCTCATGCGAAGAATTGACTCATTGGAAAAGACCCTGATGCTGGGAGGGATTGGGGGCAGGAGGTAAAGGGGACGACCAAGGATGAGATGGCTGGTTGGCATCACCGACTCGATGCACATGAGTTTGGGTGAACTCCAGGAGTTGGTGATGGACAGGGAGGCCTGGCATGATGTGATTCATGGGGTTGCAAAGAGTCGAACCCAACTGATCGACGGAACTGAATCAGACTTTAGTGTGTGAATGTCCTTTGCACATTCTCCCCATATCAAAGATGATACTGTAAACTTAACAAGAGCATTTTCTGTTTTTCCGTACCACCACCTTCCAGAGAGATGACATACTAATGCTTGTCTGAGCTACATTTATGCTCCTCCTGATTCTCCATATAACAGTACCTACTTTTAGGGCAGTTAATTTGTAGATAAAGACATAGCTGTTGTGCATAGTATTCATGTACGTGAGTGAATTTGCTTGTGAAAATTTATGTCCATAAGATCCAGACAGTGTCGCATACATCTAACCAAATGAGCAGACATCCATGTTGCAGTACTTGAAGGTGGTGGTTTTCTTCATGCCCTGTTTGGATAGTCTGGATAATTTTTCTTTTACACATAACTTCTGAAAATTTTCTCTTGTTATATTTGCATTTAAAATAAAATCTATTAACTTTTTCTGTTGACATACGTCAAGGTTGTATATTGTCACCCGGCTTATTTAATTTATATGCAGAGTATATCAGGTAAATGCCTGACTGGATGAAGCACAAGCTGGAATCAGGATTGCCAGGAGAAATATCAATAACTTCAAATATGCAGATGACACCACCCTTACGGCAGAAAGTGAAGAGGAAGTAAAGAGCCTCTTGATGAAAGTGAAAGAAGAGAGTGAAAAAGTTGGCTTGAAACTCAGCATACTGAAAACTAAGATCATGGCATCTGGTCCCATCACTTCATGGGAAATAGATGGGGAAACAATGGAAACAGTGACAGACTTTATTTTCTTGGGCTCCAAAATCACTGCAGATGGTGACTGCAGCCATGAAATTAAAAGACACTTGCTTCTTGGAAGAAAAGCTATGACCAACCTAGACAGCATATTAAGAAGCAGACATTACTTTGCTGACAAAGGTCCGTCTAGTCAAGGCTATGATTTTTCCAGTAGTCATGTATAGATGTGAGAGTTGGACTATAAAGAAAGCTGAGCACCGAAGAATTGATGCTTTTGAACTGTGGTGTTGGAGAAGACTCTTGAGAGTCCCTTGGACTGCAAGGAGATCCAAAGAGTCCATCTTAAAGGAAATCAGTCCTGAATATTCATTGGAACGAGTGATGCTGAAGCCGAAACTCTAATACTTTGGCTACCTGATGCAACGAGCTGACTCATTGGAAAATACCCTGATGCTGGGAAAGATTGAAGGCAGGAAGAGATGGAGGTGACAGAGGATGAGATGGTTGAATGGCATCACCAACTCGATGGGCATTGAGTTGGAGCAAGCTCTGGGAGTTGGTGATGGACAGGGAGGCCTGGTGTGCTGCAGTCCATGTGGTCTCAAAGAGTTGGACTGACTGAACAACTGAACTGAATTTTTTCTCTTAATGCCTAAGTTTCAGTGTTTTATTGTACATTGTCATGTTGGTAGAGTTTGAAAAATCTTACTGTTCTAGGGAAAAACTCAACTCAGGTGATCATTCACATCATGGTGAAGTGACTATCCTGGTGTTTTAGAATCTAGAAAGACACTGGGTCTTTGATTTGGGGCAAATTACTTAGTCTTTTGGAGATTTGGAGTCCTCTCTCTGAAATAAGAATGAGTTGTCCTACCTCAGCAACCCTATGAAGATTAAGTAGGATAATGTATGAAAAGTCCACAGCTCAGTGATGGGCACACAGTTCAGTAAATTTGTGCATGCCAAGTCACTTCAGTTGTGTCTCACTTTTTGTGACCCCATGGATTGTAGCCTGCCAGACTCCTCTGTTCATGAGATTTTCCAGGCAAGAATTCTAGAATGGGTTGGTTGCCACTTCCTTCTCCAAGGAATCTTCCCCATCCAGGGACCAAGCCCACTTCTCTCACGTCTCCTGCATTGGCAGGCATGTTCTTTACCACTGGCTCCACGTGGGAAGCTCCCCAGTAAATACTAGCTCTTAAATATGAAGATAATGGTGTTTATTCAAAATTTGGTTTTGTTTAACAAAACAATGAGAGATTCCTTTAGACTAGTCTGACTAAGCCTATATTAACTTATTATGATAGTATTAAATCAGAGCTCTGTGTACAGTATTTTAACTGTAGTTCTAAACTGTATGATTGATACTTCTTTAATTAAGACCTTTTAAGAGTTATTCATGTACATTAATTTATTCTCCAGTAATTCATGTATTTGTTTGGTCAGGGGAGGTAATTAAATTTTGAGAGTTCAAGAAAGAACATTAGTGTGTGTGGTATAAGGAGTTATTGATACATATCAGGGCATTAGTATTAAGCTAACGTGTGATTACTAAGTGCCAGGTACACTTCTAGTTGCTTCTGTGTATTAGATCATTTAATCCTTACAATAATACTTTGAGGTATTGTTGCTGTCAGAAGGTTATTAATGAAGAGTGACCTGCTCAAGATGACAGAACTAGTAAACGTCTGAATCAGGTTTTGAGGGGCTTCCCTCATGGCTCAGACGGTAAAGCGTCTGCCTGCAATGAGGGAGACCTGGGTTCAGTCCCTGGGTCGGGAAGATCCCCTGGAGAAGGAAATGGCAACTCACTCCAGTCTTCTTGCCTGGAAAATCCCATGGACAGAGGAGCTTGGTAGGCTACAGCCTCAGTCTGTGGGGTCGCAAAGAGTCGGACACAACTGAGCGACTTCACTTTAGTTAAGTTGACTCTGAAGTTGTGCGGGAATGCCGAAAAACTTAACGCTTTATAATGCTAGTGTATGTTTTTAATTCTTAAATATTGAGAATTAAAAGTTCTGGAGGCTTTGTTTAAAACGGGAGATCATGCAGAGATACTGCATGGTCAAACGGGAACCGTATTCCTTTGCTCCGCCACAAGCTGCGGGGAGCAAACAGAGGAAAGCAGGAGAGGCCGTGTTAAATGTGGATTTTTGCAAAAAAAAAAAAAAAAGGAAAGATGCCTTTCTGATTAGGTTTACTGTCTGGTTAAATAATCCTTTCTCTCCTGTACTCATTCCACGGAAAAGCATAGAAGCAGAAGATAGCTGTCTATCCACTCTGAAACCCTTTATGTGTTTGCGTCTCTTCTTCTATAGTCTGCACTCATAAATGGAACAAGATTAGTTTTAAGAATAAAAGATTCTTTAACTTCTGTGGCTTTGTTATAGTACTGACCCTAACCCCCTGATCAATCTTCTTTGAAAATCAAATAATTTGGGTATACTTGGGAACTTTTAGGTACTTGTAGTCTCATTAATACACTGATCACATGGACCAGATTCTCTAATCCAGTCAGCTTTTTGCTTCCTTGCCCTTATATTTGTGCTGGTGTCCATGACAACACAAGCTTACGGCCCAGCAGTGCAGGGCAAGCAGGCTTCCTTCCTGCCGTGCAGCGTTTCCTGTACCAGATACATGCCGGCCCGAGGGCGGTGAGCCCGGGAGGTCAGTGGGAAGACCTGGCTCCTGACTCGCCCTTTAGATTAGATTGCCTCAGTGCTGAAGTAGAAAGTTGGTGGAAAGCAGTGCCCGGCTTGAGGATATCTAATAAATGTTCAGCTTTAGAGTAAATGGATTTCTTGTTTTAACATCTCAGAGACTGTTAATGGCTTCAGTGTTACTACTGAATAATAATCTGTAGTAGAACATTATTTAGTGACACAAAAATTTCAACTTAATAGTCATTTATTTGCCTTGGTAAAGTCTCTGAATTTTCCCATAGACTCCAATACCTGTTTCTATTCAGTTTTCTGAGTTAATTTCTTTAAATAGAATATAAAATTGTATTATTAAAAAATGACCCCCTTCATCGTTTCCATTGGAGTTTTTAAATGCTTTTTTAAATGCTTTTAAATATGTTACTGGTGGGGCTGAAAGACATCCTGGATAATTTGGGTTTTTTTTGAATTTTAAAGACCTATTTTATCCCCTTTCCAAAAACTTTTGTCAAGCATCCCCATGTACAGTGGAAAAAACTAAGCTACTTCTTGAGAAGTATCTTAAGTAAGGATTAAGCTTCTTTATTATATACCTTCTTATTCTGTTACCTTTTTTTCTAATCATTTCTACCAATTTTTCAGCCTCACCCTATTTTGTCTTCTGTGGATATGGAGTTTTAATATCCTTATCAGCAGGGCTGAATCTTTTTTTTTCCTGAAGAGAATGCTGACACTTTAAATGGTGATAGACATTGGATGTTTGAGTACCTGCAGAGTGCCAGGATACCTTTTCGGGAGACTTCTTTCTTTACCATACACTGTTTACCTTGCAGCTCAGGAGCTGTTTGCTCTCTTCTTTTGTTTGTTGTTTACTTTTGTTTGCTTGTTTACTTGTTCTTTCTTAAAACTTTGAAGACTTTTAAAAATAAAATACTGGTTTTTAGAATATAAAATTTTGTGAATAATAGCACTGCATATATAAATTTTGGGTGTCAGTGAAAGTGAAAATTGCTTAGTTGTGTCTGACTCTTTGTGATCCCATGGACTGTACAGTCCATGGACTTCTCGAGGCCAGAAAACTGGAATGGGTAGCCTTTCTCTTCTCCAGTGGATCTTCCCAACCCAGGGATCAAATCCGGGTCTCCTGCATTGTAGGCAGATACTTTATCAGCTGAGCCACAGGGGAAGCCCATGTTAGTGAAGTACAAATCAAAATGGATTTCATAAATGTGTATAAAAGGACTAACATCATTGAATGGTGGGATAAATGAATCAGTTATGATGCTTCAGTAGATATAAACCTTTTTGAAATCTAAGTTTCTGATTTGGAACCATATGTATAGTTCTGGCCATAATAAGGAGGAAGAAAAATTTGTGTTAATTTGTGAGCCCAGAAGTAAATTTTCCTTGGTCACTGGAGTACTGTTGTTTGTAAATTCGTTTGCTCTTTTTACATAGAATTGTGGCACAGGACAGACTTTCAGAAATTTAAGATTCCCCCCCACAATTCCCCCCCCCCCCAAAATTAAGACTCTCAGAATGGCTACAGCATAGCATTAAACCAAGTGTGCATGGGTTGCAGACTCATGAAGCTGGCCCTGTCCTGAGTGACATGTTCAGTTCTCCAACAGGTGACTTGGAACCTACACTTTGTAGTTGTGAATGCATAGTTGTATATTTTACTGTCTTCATTTGATGAAAATGTCTAGAATTTAAAATAGCCTTAAAATGGATGACATTAGTTTTATTTTGTAATGTAAGATCTGGCCAAGGAGTGTCACAGTTCAAATTTTTAGTACAAGTTTAAACAAAATCCTGCATCTAAAAGATGGGAAAGGGACTTTGATGGTCTTAAGTTGTGACTTGAAGTCATGTGCTTACCTCACTCTTGAGGTATAACCTTATAAATCTTTTCAGGCATGCTAATTGAGGTTAGCTAAAACCACTTTTAGGAAAAGCCACATGATACTTTTCCTGTTGAACAACATAGCCTTAAAATCTGAGGATACAATTTTAAATTAAACTTTTTGAGGTAGACATTATTCTGGGATGATTAGGTGTATGGAGGTATAGCTTGGCTACTATTTTATTCAGAAGAACAGTTGATGTGGACTTGCAGATGGTGCCGTACTTGTGATGATAATACTGTATTTTTAATAGGTGAAAAATATTGATGGGAGTTGAAACTAGAACTCCCTTTTTCTTCCAGATGGGAAATTGGAAATTTCTCAAAGATGCAGCGTTTCTTTTTTAATTGTTGCTTGTTACCAATAGACTAGTGAGTGGTTGAACAATTTTCTTGATGAAAGATGCAAGGTAACTGATGAAGCCACCACATAGCACATGCCTTTGATCATGTCGTGAACTTGATCTCCTTGGAGGCAAGTTAACGTCATGGAAATTTCAGTACCTTAGAAGAACCTCAGACTTGACCCAAAACACTAGTCACCTGTAAATGTATGCTCTTTGGTTATAGGGGAGGTAAGGAGTTCATATGCATATCCTCAGAAGGAGTCTGGGGACCTTGGGAGGATGGTGCGTATGAGGTGGTTGGTTTTTATTTAAATGTTGTCAGGTTCAGCATTTGTTAAACTTAGTTGTAAAGCCTTTTGTTTTTTTTTTAATTTACCTGAAGTTAAAGTTTACTGCTTTTGACATACAATTCTGTTAGTTTTGATAAATGCATATTGCAGTATAACCAGCACTACAGTTCTGATACAGAACAGTTCTGTTGCCCCAGAAGTGTCCCTCCTATTTATTCTTTTTATTTAAACCCTTCCTCCACCCCTCACCTCTGGCAACCACTGAACTTTTCCCTGTTCTCATATTTTTGTCTTTTCCAGAATGTCCTGAAGGTGGGATCATAATCATGTAACCCATGGATGTACCTATTAGAAAGCTTTTAGAGATGTTTGAGTAACTCAGGCATGTGTATCTACTTTTCAACCACAAATTTATGAAATCAAAATACAGATCATATATTTCTTATAAAAATATACAAATTGATTCTATTTGTTCACACTTGCTTAAACCAACACAAAATTAATGTAAATAAGATACCATATACAATGGCAAAGATCTGTATACATATTAAAATTACTTATAAATTAACCAAGTTGTATGACCTTTGCTAAAGACACTACTTTTGGATGAGGATTAGAGCCTCTGCTTTAGGATACTATTTCAGGATTTTTTTTAACAGTTAAAATACATTTTATTTAGTGAAATACACAGATGGAAGTGTGCAGTTTGAGTTTCAATAAATACTTGCAACTCTGAAGCCACTGCCTCAATCCTAATATAGAATTTATGCATCTTATTATAAAGTTCCCTCTTGCCCCTTTCTGGTTATTTCTTCTGCCTAAACTGCTGTTCTTGTTTGTCACTACAGATGAGTTTTATCTGCTTTTGAACTTCATTTAAATGGAATTGTATTATCTGCTTTTGAACTTC